>NW_026017110.1:33940049-33945714 GCF_020466585.1 Dendroctonus ponderosae | reverse complement strand
GAAAAACTTTCGTTGGACGAATTTTCTTGTAAACTTCATATTTACTGAGATATCGCACTTTGACGCACTAATGAGCAACCCTGTATATATATATATTGAGTAAACACTTACAGATAATGCTAAAAATAGAAATAGGGAAATTTCCAGTTAATTATTACTCACAAGGGATTTTGAAGGACGATTGCGCTTGCTATAATCATTTCTTTCATTTCCAATGAACGCAACTCACAAGTTTAATCTAATCACAGCCATYGCTTGTTTTAATAGCGAAAGTGGAATATTTAAGCAATGATTTGTCAGTTTTGTTTTTTCATTAACCTATAATACCCTTGTCACCATTCGGTCAAAWTTTGATATATCGAATACGTTTCACGTTTGATGAAAGATTAGATACTTGTTGGTTGTGATAATTATTCATCTTTTAAACTTCAATTTACAGTATTTGTCAGGCACTATTACAGCGAGGAATATGGAAGACGTTTTTTCATCTTTTTTTGTTTACTGTACTAATTAAAAATTCTTGAAATGTAATTTCTTCATAGCAGTTGCTGTAAATTCTAACTTCAAAACACAATCAAGTCATATAAAAGAACATTTAGAGATCAGATAAATACTAATTTTTCATGAGGAACAAAAAATTGTTTTATTAACGTTCAGGATATTCGTTTAAAAAGTTAGTAAAATATGTGGCCAGTAAAATCGAATATATTGACTTATGGACATTGAATTGACTTATTGACATTTATTTAAAGATGTGTTGTTTAATAAATAAATTCAAAAAAAATTCCTGGGTTCCAGTCAATTTTATTGTTTACCATTTAAAATGTTACAAAAACGTTTCGGTGTTTTTCTCCACCATCATCAGTTTGTCTAAAATATACATTCACAGTCGTTATTAGTTTAAAAGAAGAACATACATACTAAAATACAAATTACAAACAGATTAAAAAGTATATTAAAATCGTTTGAATCTTT
Source organism: Dendroctonus ponderosae (assembly GCF_020466585.1). Classification (NCBI taxonomy): domain Eukaryota; kingdom Metazoa; phylum Arthropoda; class Insecta; order Coleoptera; family Curculionidae; genus Dendroctonus; species Dendroctonus ponderosae. The sequence goes on along the minus strand of NW_026017110.1, from coordinate 33,944,739 downwards.
TAGGATTACAGGTGATGAGTCAGGACATGAATTACAGGTGATGAGTGAAGGAATTTTCTTTGAATTAAGTTGAAATACAGTCAGGAAAATATACACAATTAATAAATAAAACTAACAAGTTTTGGTACATTGTATGACACAGTTAATGAGCATCTAAAACTTCGAACTGCTCCATATTATGCTTACGGGTCAACATTTCACTTGCCCATGCCGTTAACTAATTTTTTAATTAAAGCGCGACTGACAATGTGTATTATTAATTCCACTTGTACCTAATTAAGTAGGTATCTATCGCTTATCGGCTTGTAAGTTAGAAAGTATCATAGAGGAAATGCCGAAATAAGTTAATATTTAGGAAGAATATCAGGTTTATTCGAACATACAAAAATACGTTATTTATTTCCTGTGGATTAAACAGTTAAAAGTTTTTTAAAACTAGTTTTGTTACAATTTTCAAATTTCAAGTTGTATTCTATGTATGGAAAAGACATTGTGTTGCGTTTTAAATAATACTTACTATATGTAGAGTAGTTGGAATTATTATTTATATTAAATTCTTTATGTTTTCAAAGTTGCCTACATGCTTTGCTTTTTAAATGCTTCTACAACAAAAAATCGCTTTATAATTTTAGTTGTTTTGTAAAATACGTGTTTCAAGATAAGACAAACATTTATTATATTTGCGACCACATACGGTTCTGTCACAGATGCATGCGCATACAACAAATACCGTAAACAAAATTATGCAGAACTTTTTTTTTGTTTACATCAGTATAAAAAATTGACGAAATAGTTTTTGTCCACTTACTTATTCTCGGAATATAAATGGAAAATTAATTTTCAAAAGTTTGTGATAATAATAAAAATGCTACATAGAATTTGTCTAGATATATCTGAATAATCCAATACATATTGTAATAGTACATGAGGTTTTTTATTTCAAATAAAAAAGTTGGTATACCTTGTTTGAATAGTTTCTGTTAAAAAAAATGCTATTGCCGTGTCCGAGCAATTTTTTGGCCCTAGCCCAATTTATTTATTATCGGATATATTCCATTTGTCTGATACACATTGCGTGTATTGCATGGCATTCAAATACCTGTTTCTATAACATACTGATTGTACGTTTTACTGTCTTTAAGCTACTTTTACAACCCATTTCCAATTTGCAAGATTTGTTAGTGCAAGATTAAATTGCTTTATCTTTATAAATGCATTACTGTTCTGTTAGGCTGCAATTAATGCAATTTATTTTTATTTTATTAAAATAAAATCCATATGCATTATTATTCTAATAGTTTAGTAAAAGAGCCTTTAGTCTTAAACTTGGTAGGTACTGATATTTAATTTTACTTAACACAACACATCTAACGCACACAAGAGTTAATCTGTTGACACATTTTAAGTCGCGATTAATAATAATCACTTATCTATGTATATTGATTGGCGTTTTCTTTATTCCACTACACGCCTACTTACAAAATACACACAAAACACTATAAAAAAATATGCACATAAAATATACAGCCTCAAACAGTGAAAAAGGTATGTATATTAATAGGGAAATAGTTACATGCATCTATTTTGCAATTCAAATGAAGTGTGAATGGATAAGTTTATTTACAAAGTCAAGTTTGTAGATTTTTCGCACTTATCTGATCAGAAATGTTGTGAGCAGACGGAAAGTAGAAAGTAATTAAGACATATCTTTTTGTTGAGGTAAAAGTTTGTAGAAAAATCCAGCAAAAGTCTGACAAAGCAGTGTTAATGAGAACAATTGGGGCAAGGGTTTTAGAACCTTGAACACGAGTCTAGAATTTCTCTTGGAAAGTGTACTAGAATATTGTTTTCAGGTAATTTCGAGTCTATTGCGTAGCGTGTATCCGGAATATATAGGGTGATTCAAAATTGGCGTAATTCCTCATAAGAATTATACGGGCTTACTTGGAAAGTACGAGAAAAATTTTTTCCCAAAATTTCAAACCATATTAACAGCTGAAAATCGAATTTCAACTTTGTTATTTTCAAATAGCTTCAAATCATAAACAAGTTTTTTATAGAACTTTGATCTGTTTTCTGGAGACCGATAAATTATATTGCGGCAATTTGACAACTGAACGTCAGGCTATCAAATATTGCGATGCTTCAGAAAAAAACTTAGGGTTAGGTATCTAGGAATCTATCTATCTACTAAAGACTTAGGGTTAGGTATCGCCACATAAAAATCTAGACGATTAAAACCCGGGCTTCGTGCTGGTTATGGTGTTTGACTTCCCCGACCAATCCACCGATTCGGAAAAATTTGCAATTAAGTAATTCCTTAATTGTAGTGAGCATATAAAGCTTTATGTTTAGGGGTATGTCTTCTAAATAATCTAATTAATAATAATAATTAAGTAATTAATTTTGTAGAAAATCTGAATGAAAATTTCCATTTAGATTGGGTGGTAAAATATAAGGACCAAATTATGTCATTACTGTGAAGCGCCAAACTCATTAAAAAGCATCACAACCTACTAAGTATTTTTTGCGCACGTACCAAATCTTTCAAAAATATTGGAAAACAGATATTCGAGTGTCAGTTCATTTGAATATATTTATTTCCAGACAAGGATTACGCCTTCTTACTGCTACTTAATGTACGGGTACCTTAAAGACTAACATCATTTTAATATTAAACATCAATGTACTTAATCTGTCTTAACCTAATCCTAATCCTAACTTAACCTAATACATCCTCTTTTGCTTCCTAAACTAACTAATATCTAATCCATGGCGGCTAAACGTAGGAATACGATCCATTTAATGCGCATGTGCATACTCTAAGCTATCAGCTGTTTGTTTTTAGGTTTTGAGAATTGTTGATTGAGGTTAGGATTTTCCTTAATTCGTGAGTAAAGATTACAGCGTGTTCGAAATTATTTTATACGTTACTTCAGAAAAATAAATATGGGTTGTTTATCCCGCAACTAAGTTTTTGAATATCAAAGCAATTATATCCGCAAAAGCTCACAGCTTGGACGATAAAGTGGTTATTGAATATTAAAAAAAATAAGAGTTTGGGCATCATTTAATACAGAAACGTGTACTACAGTCAATGCTTGTACTAAAAACGCTATGAAATCTGCTCTTTTTGATGAAACGAAATCCAGGCACAAGAAATAAGTATAATAACATTTATCATTAATATGAAAGTACTAGGGGGTAGTAGGTACTGGGATTTGATGTTGCCTTTGCACGACATATGCTGTAAAGGCAGAATTGCAGAAGAAACAGGCTCCAATTTTGGAAGGTCAATAGGCAACATAATGATAGATTTCAATTACGGTAGAATTTTAAATACGAAACCTGAACATCAACAGCATATATTAAAAGAGTGAGAAAGATAGCTCCCTCTACTGTTCACCCAGCTGATCAGCAGCTAAAAAGCTGCATTTAACGCATGCACATTAAAGGGATCGTATTCCTACGTTTAGCCGCCAATCATGGTACTCGATGTGGTGCAGGAACTGGTCACCGCTTTTGGTCCACGTCTTCTTCTTAAGCTGTGTCCGCAGGGAGAGGTCTGCGGTAACAGTGGAGTGTCAGTTGTTTCTTGGCAGTATTAAAAAACGCTATGTTAAAGCGAATCATTTGCTGCACGTGGCATCCTCTATGAGGTGCCTTACTCCGTCCGACTGCTCTGAGATCACGAGGACCATTTCGCAGTGAGAGGAGACCGAACCGGCCTACTTGTGACGTCAGAACAGTCGGGCCTTGACTTTCGGTGGTATCGCTTAAACCTAGCTTATTAATAAAATTTGTCGCCCTCGAAAGTCCTGAATGCCTAATTTTGGTAGAAATCCCCAAGTTGTTTGTGAGTTATTTGAAGAAAAAACTTTTTGAATAAAATAACTTTGACCCGTGTATTTCTGTTTCGAAGTTTCTGTTTTAAGTCGGATTCAAGCGTGCAACCGAACTTCCTAAAGTAAGATGGTTGTGAGCCAGGGGTATGTTCTGATCGCTTGGGCACGAGATGGGATAACTATGCGGATCCGGATCTTGTGACAAAGTTTTGAGCACATGCTGGAGATTAATTCAACGAAATGCTTGGCCTTTCTTCCAAATTTGCTCCATTAAAGCGTGTCATTTCTTTGAACTCTTTTTTATGGTTCGCAGTTATATCAACAATCGAGGGCGAGCTGCGTGCGACTTGTGGTGACACTGTGGCACTGCACTCTGTTACGTTGTACGTACCCTGATTCTCAAGATGAGATCCAGATGTACGAACAATTAAATGCACATATTACGTTACAGAGTTCGGCTTATTCGTCTGGACTCGGCTTATTAGTAGTTTTGCCGCTAATCGCAACCGTAAAACCGCTGTCAAACAAACACCTTTTCCCATCCATATAAGGGGGAAGAAGACTCAAATCCTATCCAATTCCTACATCAAGGTCCCTGCTCTATCTACTTAATCTAATCTTTATATGCCTCCTACTGCTGCATATTTTGTCGTCAATGCCCTGTGTTTCATGTGTATTTCGCTCTTCTGTCATTTTATCGGTTCCGTCCCTGTGCCTCAATGTAAAGTTTTACGTTTTGAATTTGTGGTTGATGTGTCTTCTAGCCTGCAGCCTGTCTGTTTCTGTGCATTGGTACTTAATGTCTTCCATCGTTTCGTCTTCGCCTGTCGATTCACATATTGCGT
>NW_026017110.1:33932010-33939493 GCF_020466585.1 Dendroctonus ponderosae | reverse complement strand
AGTTTATGTTATCATCGTTTCTCGTCCAGAAACGTCCGTTTCAGTCTATATTTGTTCTTTTGTTGTATATGGTTATATGGTATCCTCTGTCACGTTAAATAGCTCAGCTGCTTCTGCTACCAACTGGTGTGGCGCGGCGTTGTGTTTATTGTCCTTTTTCTCACTCGTTGTCCTTTCTTTCCTGTGTTCCATCAGTCTCAGTATGTATATTCTAACTGTTCTACCCGCTGTTAACTCGCGGTAATAGAAGCTGATCATCCTCCACTCAAACATAATCAACATAAAATATATGTATATTTTTTCGTTATCTTTGATAAACTTTTTTCGAGGAATGTTTCTGATAAATAATATATCGCGTTTAATCCAAAATGTTTTATGGGATTAGGCATAAGCTTAGACAATTGCCAATGGTCGATATCCATTTCCACCATTTGGGCGACTTCTTTGTTTTGCTCTTTTATATTGACTGCTTTCAACGGATTGACTATTGTATAGTATATGCATTTTTTGAACCAAATATACCCCAGAAGTTACAGTAGACCGATTTTGTGCTTAAATAAAACGGCGTACAGAATAATAACTTTCACTGTAAAGTAACTGGTTGTTGTGTAAGAAAGAACATGGCTTATATATCGTATATGCATGTAATCCGTTTAGCACCATTATTGTGCAATTGCGTTTTATTATGAATGGTTATTTCTTTTAAAATTAATGTTTTGCCTTCAAATACATCTAAATTTTTTGAACTTTAGGCAAATTGTCTGTTGTATAATGAGAGATGTTGATGTTAAATTGCAACTTGTTGCATACATGTATTACTATCTGTCTGGTAAATTGATTAAAGTCGTGCTTTAACAGTTTACAGGCAAAGTTCATTGCTGTGGATTATTTTCACTATTAGGTCTCTTGCATTAAGCAAGTGTCAAAGTATAAACACATGAATTAATCTTTTGTTAGTATTGCCGTATTGTTAATTCTAAATTTTTATTATAAGTCTCTTAAGTTCTCCATTTACTTTTTTAATTAGAGTTTAAGAACCTCAGTATTTTAATAAATTCGTTTGTTTATATTGATGGCAAGAATGCATATTCTTATATTGCTTTACATCAAGCATTGTATCAATAAATGATTTTAACTTATTTAGTATTAGATTATTTTCATTCAAACTTGTATGTATGTATATCAAAAACATTTCGCTAGGTGCAAACGGGTTGATTAATATAGACATACTAAATTAGACGCTGTCGTAGTTTTGCTTAGTTGTTGTCGTAGCTTCATCCACTATCATAGTTTTGTATTGTACAACAGTAAACTTCGATTCTTTTCATTTTCATGATTTTCGTAATGCAACCTTGCCTTCCCCAATTGTTTATCACTTTAATTGTTGCACAATACATTTAAATAACTTTGATTGAATATTGCTCTGGTAATTTAAATATTTTTTGTTTAACCGATACCCTTGAATCAGATTGCATTGTCTTTGTTTTCCATCTAAAATTTCGGTAATTGGTTGAAAGTCTAATAATTGAGTTACAGCGTAAGACGTATTTTATTTGGATTTTCTACTGAATTGTATTTGTTGTTTGGTTGCTCGTGCCATTTTCTGCAATTAATGTTTGCTTGCTCGCTTATTGAAACAAAATTTAATCTCGTTATAGAATTTGAATGAGAATTGATGATATCATCACTTGATAGTTGGGTAATGTTCGGGATCGCGATACGTCCGAAAAATAGTATATTACGATACAAGAGAGGAAAGTCGAAGTTGTGGTCTGTGAAAGGTGTAACTTCTGTGAACGAAACAGAGGTTCTTCCAGGATCAATAATTCCTTCACATCTTGCAGTAAGACGTAATGTTGGTATTTTCCAACCCTTCTGCGTAGAGTAATTACAGCAGTACTATTTGCGTTCCATAATTTTAAGCTGATGTTGAGTTTGAATAAAAGAGCGGTTATTTTAATTAATTAAAATTAATTTTTGTATAATGTCCAGGCGCGCTACGAACGTGTAGTTCACTATGATGAAATGGCATTATAGACTGAATCTTTAATTATAAAACTAACTGTTAATTTTATATCCAAAGGACTGAACGCGAGTGTCATCGCATGACAGTTCTGCCATCTCAAATTTGGCGTTCATGACATTTTAAAAAGATGTATATTAGCTAACAAACTTTTTGTGTATGGTAAATTCTCAATTTCATTAGTTACATTTTTAAGCATGAAAACTAAAAGGCCGTCTAACTCTTGGAAATCAAAACGTTACATGTACGAATTTCAGAACAGGACGACGTGATAATCGCATGATCTGACGTCAAAACTAATGACAACCAACAAACACAACATGTAATCAGAACATTTTTTTCAGATATCCATAACTATGAGGCAATGTCAACAATAAATCGCTACCAAACTCATAGAATTGAAGTCTCGTAGTTAACATTATGAGAGGTTCCCTAGATGGGAGTGGTGAAGGAGCTGGGGGATTATCGCCCTGTGTTGGAGCGCCGAGAAACAAAAAGCGATTTCCTGGTCGTTGGTCGCTACGCCAGCTGATCTACTCTTCGCCATTAGCCCGAAGACGAAGTTCAGGAAGCGGAGTCGGAACATCAAACAAAGTTTATCGGAAAGTTGATCATAATAACACCGGTAAGAATATTTGATGATTTAGAGACTCTTTTTGCTTGGATAAGCATAATTATAAGGAATAAGGTTTGCTATTTGTGTTTGTCTGGTTCGTTTGAATGCGCATATGATTCCAGGCTGTACTGAACAAAGACATTAATCTGAGATACTGAACGACGATACCATCAGCAAACACTTGTGTTTTCACGTTCGATGTTTTTTTTATGGCGGTTCACAACTCCTTTGTAAATATGCATAGTGTATGTCATCTACATCGCATTATTTTTCCGCTTTCTGGTCAATATTATTCGTTTTAGTTGAAATTACAGGTGTACTAAACTGTCACTTATCTGTAACGGGTTCCAGCGTTCGGGCTTTACCTTGCAGAAATGATGGAAACCAACAGTGGCAGTAATAAGTGGATGATTATTTATAAACATGAACTCATTAAGGGTAGATATCTTATATGCTCTCACTAAATATGATGTGCCTTGAATTGCTAAGCATTAGTAAAATCATACACTTGTATGCAAAATGTATGCCAAGGCTTAAAGCAGCTACAACGCTACACGTAAAAACTGATGATGGTGGAAAAATACACCGAAACGAATTTTAATTGATAAATAAAGACAATAAATGACTGAAACCCAGGAATTAATTTTGATTTGGAATTGAAACACAGTCAGGAAAGTATATACAATGGTAATATTAATGTGAAGAAATAGTGATGAGAAATAACTATTTTGTTTGTTAAAAAAAATAATTGCAACATGAATGAACTAGAAGCAATACATATATTCTAAAAACAAACAAAACGTTAGTCAGATTTTAAAATAACCCACTTCGCTACTAAAAGTTGTCCACCGGCGCAGTAACTCAGTTGTTGCTGGGAAAACGTTACTTATAAAAATGAGGTGTTCCTTTTAGTTATTTGTACAAAGCGGGAAAACGTTACTCATAAAAAATGTTGATGACTTTTTTTAGTTGTTTGAGCAAAGTGGTCAAACGTTACTCATAAACATTCTTTATAACCTTTTTTTTAATTTAAAGGTTTAAATTTCAGTCTCGGGTGTCGTAAAGCTTTAATAAATAAGTTATAATTCACAGACCGGCAACAACTCAAACGCGCTACTCAACACAGTGTTACCCCGGCCTAACTAAAAGAAGTCGTTAAACCTTCAAATAAATAGTCATTTGCTCGCCCGTCATTTTCGGTTACGTAAAACGGTTAGAAATGTAATAGGTTTATGTGCGTTCCTATTACTACGGTAACAGTCGTAATTGCCGAACGCCGCTATTTTAAACTATTACGTTAAATAGCAATCATCCCCAGCTGACATAATAACTAGGTAAATCTTGCATAATAGTATCTTTCAGTGGTCTCGACAGATAAAATACGATGCTAAACAGTTGAGGTTTAACTACTAAGATATACATTTGAAATGATCATTGTATTTCGAAAGTATATAATTTGTAAATAAAGCAGCACGATTCTACCTACATCATCGAATAAGCGTTTTTATGACAAATACAATCGGGACTTTGTCTCCGTTGTGTCTGTTTCAGCCGTACTGTCCAGTTTGAGAAATGACAAATTCTCTGCCATTTCCAATTATCTGTTATAAAGTTACCGTTATATTCATAAGGTTTTGTGTCCTTTCCTCATAGATCGGAGGTTCCCGAACTGTGTTTCGCGGCACCTGAACTAGTGCGGAAACATTTGCTTGACATTTCACACGCCCTAACGCCCCATGAAAAATATGTGGTGACTTTTTTCAGGTATTAAAATAAAGTACTTAAGTGTTCCGTTAAAATTTCTGGATTTGGAAAGTGTTTCGTTATCGAAAAAGTTTGGGAAACTCTGTCGTTACACGATTACACAGTTTTGCGGTATTCAAGTGTTCATTAATAAAGATGGTCATTAATGGCTTGTTGATGCGTACATTAATAAATTCTAAGAAGAATTAAGCACTATTGCATTTTTAGATTATTTTGCTATCTCTTCTGGCAATTACTTTCCGATGGCTAATATGTTTGCTTATAAATTCTCTTAGATATCGTTCCAAATGTCAACTGAAACGTACTTGTGAAATATTGGTTAAAGTTTGGGTAGCAAGCGAGTTCTTTACAGCTTGTAACGCAATTATCCAAGTTAGATCTTCGAACATTACTAAGAATAATGTCCCAATAAGATTCTTCAGAAGAGCTTTGTTGAGTCATCAATATAAATACATGCTTCAAATCGATCTTCTGTGTTAAGATTTCCATTTTATCCAAACCAAAGGTAAACAAACTCAAATTGTGGAGACACCATTAATAAAATAAAAGATTATATCAATTGTGTGGTGACTTAATGGTGAATGATATTATGAACTGTACCTGATCATCTATCGTATGATATGAACAATATTGAACCGAGAGAAAACAGGTCGCATCCGCCAGAGTTATATAGATCGGTAATGGGAATAGTCTCGAAGATCTAAGTAAGTTTGTTTTAGACTAGCGATAAATTACAGGAAGTGAGTTTCAATTAGTTTGAAGAATTTTATATGAAAATAATATGAGGTTTATTAGGTTTAACTTTAATAAGTGTCAAATTATTATTTTCAAATTTTATATCAATTTATTATTTTATATTTAGCTAGTGGTCATTTGAAAGTATGTAATATGTCTAGGTCGCTCGCCTTATTCGAGACTTAGCGTTCAAAGTTTACTGGTCCTACATTCGTCTTGGTTTGTTTTTCACAAACTGCTCTACCTCTTGATCGCCTTCAAGACGTTGGCTTCCACTCGCTTCTTTCAGGGGTCCAAAAAGATGCAAGTCTTAAGATGACAAGTCTGCATTATGGGGAGTATAATCCAACGTTTTCCGGTCAAATCCACAAGAGGCACTGGGAAACCAGATGGACCGTTTGTGGAAGCCCAAATTTTGTGTCATGATTTGTCGGACACGCCCCTACCTAATTTGAGTTAATGGGCGATATTCAAGAGGTTTATGCGCTTATCGTTCTTCATGCTGTTTTGGACCGCATTAAGCTCGATTCATATTTACCAGCACGTGGCGTGATCAACATGTATCCGGACAGACACAAAAATATTGTTCTGTGCATTTGCTACCAACGCACTTCTCACTTCACTTCTCACACACGTATTCATACTTAGCGGTGTGGGCCTTCACAGGCACGGGACAGCAACGGACAGAATTGTCTCCGAGAATATTTTGTGTCTGTGCAAGTCTGTGAGGTTCCTTTTGAACTAATTTCTCTCGTGACGATAAAGACTCCTTCAACTTGGTGATTTTGGAACTTGGTGATTCCTTATAACGGGTGAAATTTTGTGTGTTTTACTCAAAGGCCTTTAAAAAATCAATAAAAAAATGCGAACACATCGCGGTTCATGTCCCTACAGAGTTGCACTAGAACTTGTAATGAAAAGGTTGCCTCTAGTATCCAGGGCACTAAAGCCAAATTAAGATTCGCTGGTGTATGAGTCACATTTATTGTTTATTCTGCTGTGAATGATCTTGGTGAACACCTTGACGATGTAGTTAATGATACCAATGAGTTTGCATATGTCACAGGCATTGGCTAGAGGCTGTTTAGGGAAGGTAATGAAAGAAGACACTAACCAGTCAGGAGGTATTTCTCCTGTATCATAGATAAAATTGAAGATTTCTTCCACATATTTGAGGAAATCCGTATTACTGTCGCATAGTATTTTCACCAGCTCTACGCGGACTTCATCAGGTCCAGGCGATTTATTGTTTTGCATATTGTGGATAGGTTTCTCAATTTCATCTCTTGTTATGCATGGGCATGGTTCAGATTCGTGAATATTGTAATGTCCTGGTGTCTCATCTGAGAATGCTGAATTCTTGAATGAATGTTTGAATATCTTGTTTTCACGTCTTTAGCTTATCCGTCATTTCTTTTATAAGTTTACCATATGTGCCATTTTTTATCTTTCTGTGTGTATAGAAAATTTATTTGAGATAAATGCTGTCTGGGAGTTTTCCTATTATCTGCATATTTTGCTACAATATTTATCATAAGTAACCCACTAAATTTGTCAGTTCTTAAAAGTGTTGATAATACAATCTACAATTTTGTATTTTTTGCCTAATTAGTAGTAAAAAAATTAGTAGTAAAACATTTAACCTGCTGTGTATAAATACGTTATCGTCTAGTTAAATATTATTGAATTATCAATTTTATTATACTTACGTACTTACAACACGTTTGGTACATCATTGGAAATTTTGAAATAGCAAATACCAGATTATTGCTTAAAAATTAAAAAATTTATTATATATGTGCTCGAACAAAGTTTACGATTGTGTACTTTACATTTATCGTCGGTTGCGCTTATAACGCATTTCCTAAAATTTCATTTATTTATCATACTTAGATTTGCAGCGCGACGAGTAAATTAGTGTTTGAGTTTTCCCAGCTTTTCTTAGATATTGATGTTTATCTTCTAATAAACGATCATAACTAGTATTAATTTACATTAAGTTAAAATATCAAGTATTCTGCCGAATGTTGCACAACGACACCACATTGGTTATTAAAAATACAAAAAAAAATATTTTCGTTGCTTTAATAATATGTATATTTATGTAATACATTTTCTGATCCAGTACTAACTTTATGAATGTTTCAGTCCTTGCCACGAAGTGATTAGAATGAAACGATTTTTTCTCATTTTTATTCATACCTTGTTAGAATTCTCGCATACAAGCGATTTTGTTATAACAACATTGCGCGAAGAGCAAGTCTAAAGGACCGTTTACACGCTCAAGCCATCTGAACGATTTGGCTTGCGCAAGCCAGATCTGTGCAGATGAACTGAACGAAAAT
>NW_026017110.1:33925536-33931011 GCF_020466585.1 Dendroctonus ponderosae | reverse complement strand
CTAATAGAAAATTCAAAAAAAATTGATGCATGGGACTGAGGCTTAACAAAAAGCCCTGTCAAAATTTTGCAACGTACGGCTCGCAGCAAGTCGTCGCTTGTTATTAAATAACACGCTTTGATCATACGCCCGTTTGGACAGAAAGCCGAACATTTCGGTGAATCAGAATATGCTCTGAAGTTTCTAGAGTGTGTAGCTATGTCAATGTGGTCATAGATAAAGACAAGTGAATGTGGTCAAATTTCCGTAAGCAATTCCGCCACAGACGAGCTTTTATCGCCCAAAGTCGCAATCCTCGCTATCCCTATTATGTTTACGCAAACTCTAAAGAGGAGTAGTTTTGGTAATTTATGAAACAAATGATGGCATAATCACATTTTGTAATTAAATACTGGAAAAAAATTAAAAAGCGATCTTTAAAAAAATTATATGCAGCGTCTAAAAACATAATGATTTATCTCTTTCGCCGAGGAAGTGGAATTAATCCGGTTTACAGGTGATTAGGAAGTAAAATAGTTCAGGTCTTTACAGAAAAAAAATCAAAATTAGTATAGATTATTTTTAGTAATTTTAACTTTATTAAGCAAGAAAAGGCATAATAACAAGTTTAAATGTTAATAGTACTTAAATCTAATTCTAAATAAGTTTTGAAAATAGGATATTTGAAAATATTTCGTTGCAAAACTCCAAAACTTTTTCGTCTTGTTCTCATATTTGTGTTGCAATGCCTTCATTTAATTTAAAATTAAGTTTTGATATCATATCTATTGTGACACCTAAGTTAAAAAGTCGTAAAAGTGTTGTGTAAAACAGTTGGTTTGTTGTGGGTGCAAAATAGTGACAAAACGCCAAACATTAAGGTGTAAAATTGAGGAAGATCGCCCAAAAATCGCATGGCGACTTTCTTAAAACTTTCGTAACAATTCTCTTCGAAAAGTAGCCTAATTTGCAACAAATCGCCCAATCTGTCCACACTGTATTCCGTCTCGTGTCCAAGCGAACCGAGTATGACCTGGGTTTGCAACAATATTATTAACGTCTGGATGCGGCTTAACCAAAGCTAGCAGCTCTAATAAAGTTCGATCTTTCATTAGATAAAGTTTTAGTCGTTCAGCTTGAAAGCATCTTATTTTTGTCTGGTTGAGCGTCAATTGCTGTGTTCGTTCATATGTTAATAATAGTTAAATTTTATTTTTTGTCAACAAATGCATGTGGATTTTGCATGAACATGAGCAGCCCAGGTTATCAAAAAATGATCCGCAAATTTCTACTCTGGCAGGATGGTCTCAAGCATGACACATGCACTTTCTGAACATAAAACGGGTAGAGTAGTTGCTCTTTAATAATTTCATGAACAGTAGTATTTGCTTATATGGGTGAAAATTTCCTTACACTGGTGCCCAAGTGCCAATTTATTATTAAGTCCAAAACTTCTTTTTCACTTTTCTAGTGAAGACGGAAAATAATTTTTATCATTCTGTGGTCGTCCTCCACTTCATTTTTACTTTAAAGTATCTAATTATATAATAAAGGGTGGTTTTTTAGAGGTTTAGAGCTTGAATTGATTGAAATGTTTTTTTAAATAATTTCATCAAAATTCATTCAAAAGACAATTGTATGCCATTATAAGTTAAATATTATTTGAGGCATATGAGCGCCGTGACTGGCTCGAATGAAGAGCAATCCACGAAAGAAGACCAATTTTTGACCATTTTGATTCCCCTGGACCACAAAAGGAGGACCTCAAAGAGTGAGTTTTTCTGAATATAATGGCTTCTCAATAATGTCTTTTAGGTTTTAGATTTTTGCCGCTCCAAATTCGGCAATTTATTTCGAAAATCTCTGTTGAGTTCGCCAAACTCGCAGTGAGCTACGTTTATTTTGCGGTCGACGTAATCGTTTTTGTCTCAATGGTTGCGTAAATAAACAAAATTGCCGGATTTGGAGCGACGAAAATCACGAAGCCATTATTGAGACCCGTTATATGCAGTTATTCACTGTTTTTTGTGCTTTATGGTCTGGAAGAAGTTTGAAAGTGGTCGAAATTGGACTTCCAGATTACTCCTTATTTGAGCCAGATGCGGCGCATTATACCCCAAGTCATAGCTAAGCTACAATGGCAATGGGGTCTTTTGATAAAGACGCCATCATGACCTTAACATGAATTTTATGAGTTTTATTTTCATTCAGTTCTATTTCTCTAAAAAAAACACCCTTTAGTATACATATTTGAGTAGTTGTTATTGTGACCTATCATCATCAGCATTGTCATCATTCAGCTGTCTGGGTCCACTGCTGGACATAAGCCTCCCCCATCTCTGCCCATATTCTCCTGTCTTGAGCATCTGTATCCAGTTGCCTGCACATCATTTTATATCGTCCGTCCAACGTGTAGGAAATCTTCCCTTTCTTCATTTATCCAAGCGCGGTCTCCACTCGAGCAGCATTTTCGTTAATCTCCCGCCCGTCATTCGTGCCACATGTCCGGCCCACTTCCACTTGATTTTGCGAATTTGGATAACTACATCTGTGGCGCCGGTTCTTCTTCGTAAATATTAATTTCTTATATGATCCCGCAGTGACACTCCGAGCTTTCCATCTTGAGCTGTGTTACCCTCAGTTTCTTAGCACTTGCTGTGGTCAGTGTTGGCGTTTCAGCTCCATAGGTCATGACTGGCAACACACACTGATCAAACACCTTCCTCTTTAAACATTGCGGTATGTCGCCTTTAAAAACGTTCGCGAGTTTTCCATAGACTGATCAAGATAATGTAACTCATCTTTTCATTTCGTACGTTTGATTGTCTCGTGAGATTTGGATTTCATGGCCCAGATAATTGTACTTATCCACCAGAGCTACTTCCTCCTCACCAATGAAACTTTGCTCACTGGGAGCTAAATTTCTCATATATTTTATTTTTAAAATATTCATTTTTAGACCTACGTCAGCACATACCTTTTGTAGTTCTTGTAACATATCTTGTATGTCTTTAACGTTATCTGAGAGCAAAACTGAGTTGTCCGCAAAACGTAGATTTGTTAAGTATCGACCATCGCACAGACACCGTGTTCGTATTAAGACAGATAGTCGAGAAGTCGATTGAATAAAACAAGCCAGCCTTTATATGTTTTGTTGACCTAACAGAGCATTTGACCGTGTCCAGCTGAAAGACATCCTGCATTTCTTTTACACCAGGCAAATCCCACACAATCTCATTAAAACCATAGACAACATGTATACAAACAATAAAATACGAGCACAAATAGAAGAAGACCTCACAGAACCAATACCGGCGGGTAGCGGAATTCGTCAGGGAGACTTCCTGAGTCTTACCCTTTTTAATTTAATAATGGAAGAAATTGTTCGAAGTGTTCGAGGGCTAAAGGGATACAAAATGGGGGATGCAGAAATCAAAATAGTGTGTTATGCTGACGATGCTGCTCTCATTGCAGAAAGTGAAGATCACTTACAAAGGTTATTACACTTATTCAACCTGACAGCCAAGTCTCTAAATATGGAAATATCACCGACCAAAACAAAGTCCTTAACAACTTCAAAAACTAAGTTGCAAACTTGAGCTTGACGGTAGAGAAATTGAGCAGAAAATGAAATTTAACAACCTGGTCTTGAACTTCCTGGCTTTGGGGATATTGAGGCAGAGGTGAGAGGTCAAAAAACAAAAGCAATTAGAATAGCTGGTTGACTGAATGCCATATGGTGCAATAAGAGTATGGGAACGGACACTGGATCTACCAAGCCGTCGTGAGGCCGGTGATGACAAATACTGCAGAAACCAGGTCAGAAACAGCGAAAACAAAAAGACTACCAGAGACAGCTGACATGAAAATACTCCTTAGGATCACCGGAAAGACACTGCTGGATAGAGAGAGAAGCGAGGATGTCAGGACAGCCTGTAATGTCAAGAACATCAATGAATGGGTACATACATAAGCAGGATTGCCCACCGTAGACTTGTGAGGATCGCTCGCGACAAGTCCCCATTGGGACGAAGAGACGTTGGGCGCCCCAGGGAACGATGGAGCGAACAGTCTCACGCAAGTGAACGGCAATTGAACAGGCGATTCGCTTAAAATCAGGAATGAAGAAGTTTTGAGTATCTGTAATCAACTCGACACTCCTGTAATGCACTGAAGACCGCAGTCAGTTCAACAGTTTCAAATGCTTTTTTCAATCACCGTGTTTATGCTCTGTAGATGGTCGTTTGCTCCAAATTTAGCACGGAAGCCCGCCTGCTCCAGAGATTGATAGATTTCCAGTTTTTTTGCCCAATTCTCGTTGTTATTATTTTTGTGAACAGTTTATTGAGGTGGCTCAGAAGGCAAATCGGTTCTCAAGTTCCGCTATATCACGTTTCTCATGGAGTAGCATTAGGATTGCATTGTGCCAGTTAAAGAGCATTATGATCTTTTCTAGTACCGCTTATCAATCCGGAATAAAGGCTTCCAATCTGAAACCCGTCTATTCTTGAAAAGGCCTGCATGTAGTCTACCAGCCTCACTGGCATTTCGATCAGCTTAATTCGTACATAGAGTGCACGTCCACAATACATAATTCCGCAAAAGAGCATGCATAATATTTTTGACATATTAGGTCTTGTACGTTCTGTTTTTATTAGGACTTACTTGTAATAATTACAGGTTATGTAAACTGAAATATTTTAGAAAGGAGTAAGATTATTATTCGCTAATAACACTATTTTTCTTAAAAAATACACTCGCAAGTGATATCGAAGAAACGTCACCCTTTCATTTCTTGTACCATCACCTTTCTTGTACGTATACCTTGACCACAGTTTTATCTAACTGCTTTATCATATTTCCAATTTTGGCCACACTGTTACATTTGAACGTTAGAGTTGATCGTACCTTAAACCGGCGCTACACGGTGCGTCGAACATTCGTTCCAACGTTGGACCGAACATTTGAGTCAAAAAGTTTGACAGTTCGTGCGGCAAATGTATCTGCTACACGATGTGTCGAATGCTTGAAGCAAAATTCATTTTGAAGTGTGGTTCAAACGTTTGTCTACATTCGTCAATATGGAGGATACTGCTGATGCTGCAGTTATAGCCGCAACGGTAGTAGTTTTTAGTTGTGTGAATTTATTAATTGACAAAAAAAACCTAAAAGACGTGCTAGAAGGTGGTGGATGTTATCTTTAAATAGAAACAGAGGAAGGTAAGTAAATAAATGTATATCTGCAGGGCATCCCGTAAGCACATGATCAAAAGGATACTGCAATATTCTTTGCACCAAAAGAAGACGATCTTATCTAACTTTTCTTAACAAAAACTGTCTGGCTCCTCTGCTATTGATGGTCAAAGTTCTTCAAAAAAATTATCTTTTTTGAAATATCGGGAGAATGGTATTTTAGAAAAACTCGCTGTGAATTTGTTCTGATGCAAGACTCATATTTTAATGAAACAATCGAATTTATCCGTTTTGGACAAGTGG
>NW_026017110.1:33920761-33925459 GCF_020466585.1 Dendroctonus ponderosae | reverse complement strand
TTTTTTGAAGAACTTTGACCATCAATAGCAGAGGAGCCAGACATATTTTGTGAATAAAGTTAGGTCAGATCGTCTTTTGTTGATTCAAAGAATATCGCAGTACCCTATTGATCATGTGCTTACGGGACAGCCTGTATTTTTAAGAAAATGAATAAATTGCTTTTTTAATGAAGGAGGATTTCAAATTTTCTTTAGCAAAGCTTTACATTTTAGATACAGTGGTTCAGATATGCTACTGGATTTACAAAGGGAACCTTCAGGAAAATTCCAGAACTTTTGTAGAATGTCCGCAGAGGATTTCGAATACCTTTTGAATAAAATTGGGCCAAAAATAAAAAAACATGATACTAATATGAGACAAGCCATTCCAGTACAAGAGCGACTAGCAGTAACTCTACGTTTTTTGGCTACTGGCGACTCATTTACTAGTCTTGGATACTTATTTAAAATATCACACTAGTCCATAAGTCGCATCGTGCCCAATGTTTGTGAGGCTCTCATTGAAGTACTACAGGATAAAATACGGGTAACACAAAAATAATTTATTATTGTTTATAATCTTTATTTTTGTAATTTTTCACTGATGATTTTTGGAATTTAACAAATCATGCACATTAGTATAATAGGTTAGGAGTGATGTGTTATTAGATGGAGAACTGGTATAGAAATTAGGGTCTCCTGTAGTACCTACAGAGACTGGTTTGCTAATAGACTGAGAATAAAGGTGTTGATTATCATTTTCTTGTGAAGTTTGGAAGGGTTCCGGAGAATTAGAATTTAAATTTTCCTTAGAAAAATGGGCGGGTGCTGGGTAACCTACACAACTCGAGCTGGAAGAAAAATGACTGCCTGATGGAGAAGAATATTGTGCTGGTATAGAATTTTGTGAAATAAAATTAGTGGTAACGGACCGTCCAGCTGTGGTACCAACACTATCAATTTCACTAAGTTGGGCTTGAAACACAAGATTATCTATTTCATTCTGCAAAACAATTTGAGTTCGTGGTTTTAATTGTCTAAGTTTCATGGCCAACAGCTTCCCATACAACGCAGGCGAATCTTGCACTATCTGTGGTTGTGATTTCGCAGCAAACGTTGCCAGCGCATCACTTGCAAGTTTCAAGTGTTTGTTTATATTTGCTTCGGTGATATTTGGACCTATTCGTCTTTTATTGCCTAGAGCGCGAGGAGGAAAAGTAAAATTTGCATCTATTCGCTTTGGAGCGACGTCTTTAATTGTTTCGTGGTCAGGTTCATTTGTGTGCTCTTCTACTTCTTCATGCTGCAATAGGTCCTGTTCATTCCGCGAATTTGCTTCCTTCGTCTCACTTTCCTGGAGAAAAAATCTTTTAGTTGCGTACTGGTCATTTTATAAAGAAACGTAAATAAAATGTAAAAAAATATAACGATTTTATGACAAAAATATGACGACGATACGCCACTCAACAATAATCTTTATTTTATTCCCCTTTTAGTTGCYTCAATCACCGRAAGATTGGAAAATAATTGAAAATGGATTTTATCAGCGACGGAACTTTCCTCATTGTCTGGGAGCAATCGATGGAAAGCATGTTGTACTGCAAGCTCCATTTAATAGTGAATCATCTTATGGCACTGATTGATGCAGATTATTGTTTTACTTTTATTGACGTTGGTGCACAAGGACGAATGAACGACGCTGGAGTCTTTGCGTCCACAACACTTTATCGCAAAATRTTACGCAGGGAACTTTCGTTTCCTCCAAACAAACCCCTGCCAGGACGCCACGAGAGCGTACCATATATTTTTGTAGGTGATGATGCATTCCCTCTTAGTGGTTCACTTTTAAATGCATATTCTGGAACTCATGCAAAGGGTAGCATCGAACGCATTTTTAACTACCGCCTTTGTAGAGCACGAAGAGTTGTGGAGAACGTCTTTGGAATTTTAGCGTCTATATTTCGTGTTTTCAGAAAACCAATGTTGATACAGCCCGAAAAAGCTGCTATGGTTTGCATGACATGTGCACTTCTTCACAACTTTCTCCGCCGAAGTAATACATCTAGGCAGATCTATACTCCAAGTGACAGTTTTGATTATGAAGCAGATGGACATTTAATGCCAGGATCATGGCGCCAAGACACCGCAAGCTCGTCGCTTCTCCCCCTTGGTAAAACACCCAGAAAACCATCGGAGGAGGCAAAGTATATTCGAAAGGAGTTTGCTGAATATTTCGTATCCAATGGAGCAGTTGAGTGGCAAAGTTATGTTAGTTAACGGATTAATAATAAACGTTTTTTGTTTAGTAAATTAATTAATTGTAATAAAATTACCTCTGAACTTAGCGTTGCTGTTTTCTTTCCTGTGGCCTTAATAAAGCGGTCTATGTTCTCATATGCAAACCATGTTGGTTTAAATACATCTCTTGCTCCAGATCCAGTTGTTTCGGTGACTCGTACTTTTCTTGATAAAGGTCTATAGGTGGCCATAAGTGATTCTTTTTTCTTTCGCAATACTTCAACATTAATTCGCGTGCAATATCCAGCCAAGCATCATGTAGAAGGTTTCTATTTTTATGACCCAAGTGTTTGGGATCCCAAAGAATTGGGTATTTTTCGTATAAGCTGATGAATTCCAAAACTAATTCATTGCTCCATTCCATTTTCGTAAAACCTCTAAAATCACATCAGTCTGTTTAAACTATGCACGAATTCTCTAAATTAAGCTATTGTAGTGATAATCCGTAGTCAAATAATGAATTTATTTATAAATGTGGGTTTTTTACTTAATTACCTTTACATGAATCTTATTCATGAAAACATTTTGATAGCTGTTAATGCTGTTAAAAAAGACTTTCAAAATGACGTTGAGAAAACCACCCAAAATCAATTTTTTTTCAAATTGAAACCCCCATTTTTGATAATTTCGTCTATTCCAAAAGTGTTTAGTCTTCGAAATATTGCATTTTATTATTGTCCATGACTTTTGCGTTGACGGTATATTTGTGCTTTTCAAATAAACCATTATTCCACAAAGAATCAGTAAAAGCGAGCCAGCATTGAGATAATTTAAGAATGCTTCTAGTATTTATGCTTATATACATAATTTATAGCGAGTATGGCAACAACGCTCGATCGACGATTGATGACGTGCGACCAAAGTTATAGCGTACAGACTATACAGGGTGTCCCACCGGGAACCGCCTCGATCGATATTTGACAAAATATAATTAGGAGAAATTTGAAATATTTGAAATTTTACGTAAAAAATTACAGTTGCAACCACTCGAATAATTATAATTTTCCCTATAAGGGAATATGTGCTATTTAATGGCGTTACTTTAATGGAATTTCGACAAAATTTTGATAACTATTAATACAGTGTTAAAAAAACAAGTTTCAAATTCCGAAAAAACCGCCCAAAATCAATTTTTCCAAATAAATCGCCAATTTTTGATAATTTTGTCCTATTCAGTACTAAAAATTACGGTAAGTTTGTGCAAAGTTGTCCCTTCCAAAAGTGCTTAGTTTTCGAAGTATGGTCAATTTAATGTCTTCATATGGCTATTTTGCCGCATCTTATTTTAAATCTTGTTAATCTTAGTTGCCTAGACGAAAGTCGTCATTCATTCAAACGAAGATTATTTAAACTTATTTATGGAGAATGTGATAAAAAGTTATAGCAAGAACCGTTTAATATTATTAATTAATTATGTCAATAATGTTTTTTCGAAATCTAGGATCTCTAATTTTTCTGGTTGCCTTTATAATTTGAACATGCACTGTTATTTAGAAGCATTCAAAATTTTTGAAATATTCAATAATTTGTTTAACAGCACAGTGAAAAGGCTTCTGTTTTTGTGGATATCTAATGGCAAATTGAAATTTCTCCTAATTACAGTTTGTCAGATATCGACCGCGGCGTTTCCCGGTGGGACACCCTGTATGTAGATAATAAGCTACATGCAAAGGGACTACTCTATGAGACAAACTCACCTTGTACTGGGAGAAACAAAAAGGGCACAAACACTCAGTATGTCGATGAATAACCAATTTTATCTAGGCAATAACGACGACTAACTTTATTTTCCAAATATGTATCCCACCTACCCCCGATTTCGAAAATTTGAAAGAGAAGGGAAAAAATCGTTCACATTTTAAGTGCTGTTTCATTTAGGTGACACTTGTTCACAGCTTTGGTTTCTAATTTAATGTTTTCGCACGCAAAATCATGTTAAGTGTTTAAAACTCAATTTCCTTAAAACATAATATTAAGGGCTCCGAGGACAGATGCAAAGCGGTCCGGTATCGAATTACCCTTTAACCAGATTTCGTTTTGTTTTATGGTTTTTGGACAGGATGACCCATGCTTCAAACTAGAGATGAGCTAAAGGGTGATTTCAAAATCACCGTTATAACTTGTGATTTTTTTATCTGTGAATTTAACCTGTGAATGTAATTTCACTTATGGTTGCCGTTTTGGTGATGGTGATAGCAGCGTTATAAGGTGATGGCCATTGTGCCTCACTTGCAGAAACAATTTAAATTTTTTAAATTAGATTAATTAATTTTTTTTATAAAATTTAATTAAAAGTTTATAAAAAACAAACTATTTCGAACGAAACGTGTAGCCGTGCATCAAATCAACGAATGTCTTTCTTCGAGGGTTGCAACGATTCCTTTGACTCGGTCAAAAATACCGACAAGAGCCGGAACATGC
>NW_026017110.1:33920368-33920606 GCF_020466585.1 Dendroctonus ponderosae | reverse complement strand
AAGCTCGACATTCGTAGCTCAAAGTTCGAAAGTCGGCCACACGATGCGACGAACCGTCCAGCCTCCAACGTTGGAAGGTGTTCGTAGCATCGTGTGGCGCCGGCATTAAACCGGCGCTACACGATGCGTCGAACATTCGTTCCAACATTGGACCGAACATTTGAGTCAAAAAGTTCGACAGTTCGTGCGGCAAATGTATCTGCTACACGGTGTGTCGAATGCTTGAAGCAAAATTCCT
>NW_026017110.1:33911941-33919369 GCF_020466585.1 Dendroctonus ponderosae | reverse complement strand
AGCTCAAAGTTCGAAAGTCGGCCACACGATGCGACGAACCGTCCAGCCTCCAACGTTGGAAGGTGTTCGTAGCATCGTGTGGCGCCGGCATTAGACGAGTATGTATGAGCGGTACTGTCGTTACAAGAATTTCACAAACACCAAAGAAACGGTGCAATAATTACAAGTACCGTCGTTCGGGGTGAAGCCGGACGATTCTTTCAGTTTTTTCTTGGTGCACTAGCAAAGTTTTCTTTATTGTAGTTCTTAAAATTAAAACCGATTTTGAATTATTTAAGACGAAAACCAATATTTTCTAATAAAATTGCCATGGGTTTACTAATAATAGAGCACATCAGAAAAATAACTTCTTTGCATTTTTTATTTTTAGTATTCTTTTGTGTGCAAGTCTCTTTTATAGTTTTCAAATTCCAAGAAAAAATACAATTCATAAAATCCTCACCCTGTGTTCCACGGCGAATGTTTCCAATGAAAATTTATACTACTAATGACTGTAGAAACTTAACTGACGGTAATATTACGATTGGGTACTTTTTACGCGGTGGATCAAATGATCTTGACGACAACATTAAGCAATAACGGTCTGTCCGAGTTCGGCACCACAGTCTTCTTCTTCTATTTCACCCCGAATGACTGGTAAATAAAATTTTTCAACTTGTCATTTTGAAGTCCCATAATGGAAATCCAGATCGACAAAATAATTACACTATGATGGGAGCTTAAGGGGCTCCAGTTATGGTTTTGGGAGGTCTTTCCGTCGTAGGAATATCTCGGCAGAAAAGTCGACACTACCGCGTTGATAGAAAAAACTACGTTCGTGGGAAACTAATAACCGTATATCGTTAAAAGGGTTTAACATAGGGGAAAGAAAGGGTGCGTGTGGCCCTCGTGGTACTCGCGTTGACTAAATGATTATCTTTAAATGCCCTTCTGTCAGTCCGGTGGCTCTTCTTGACATGGCAGCCCTGCGGTGTTGCCAGGTGCTCGAAATATAGTACCGTGTTACAACATGAAGTACTAGCCGTATTTTCAGCTATTTATGCGTTCTGTGATTGTTGACCAACAATTTGGCAACACTCTGTATATGATTTTGGCAATTTGTTCGGCAAACCTTAGAGTGAATAACCTCGATATCTTTGTTCTAGTTCCATCGCTGTTGCTAAAGGGTTACAACAATGAGCCTTTATGCATGCAAAAAAATAAGTCACCTCTTGATTTGTTGATAGATTTTCTTAGATCTTGAAATATTTAGACTGTCTTTCTATTCTTCTAACTTTCTCAAGTAAGATCTACTTATATTTATTATGAGTTATTAGTCTAATATTATTAGTCTAATAGTTATTATAGTTGGCGTTTTATGTACGCAATTGGCTGCAAAGTATGTTTATGCTCGTTTGAATCAATCATCACATATTTATATAATGTTTACAGAGAAAATGCAATGTACTTGGGCGAAAGAATAAATCTAAGTATTTTCTGTTAATAACTTGTTTACATAGTAATATGTGGTGTAAATACACTCACATTAGCTGCTCGTCATCTAACGTCTAAATTTAATACCGCCATATTTTTATGAGATATTAGTGAAGCATGTGGAGAACGGTTTAGATAACTAGATGGGAAAACACGTGTATAATTCACTTAAACATACCGATTACAATTGCCAATAATTGAATACTAAGTAATAAATTGAGGAACTAACCCAATAAAGGTTAGGACAGTGGCTACATTTTTTATTACTTTGTGCGTTATTATTACTCGTCTGTTTAAAGTGTTTTAAACCGAATAATAAATCTTGCCCGTCGCAAATTATGCATTCTGCAGTATGCATCCTAAAACGTCTCATTCGGTTATCATAATTAAGTTGCTGAAACAATTAAACTTGTCTGCATTGAGATTGTGGTTTTAAGCGTAATGTTTACACACAACTTATTGCATTGGGTCTCCTTATAGTAGTTACAAATGACTAGAAGGCTAGGTTACACCGTTTACACAAAAATATCCGGTACATAAAAAGATCATTAATAACATCATCATCATCACTTGGAAGAAATTACCGTTCTTGACTTGGTAGAAACATTTTGTTTCATTGCTACTACTTGCTGTTCAATGTTTGCTGTGACCGTTGAAGTTTAGAAAAAAAGCTGTTGAAAAAATATACGAATTTAATTTTAAATTTTAAGAATCCATTACTGGCAGATCTGCAAATATTGCACGGCGGACCATGAGATACGCATTTTATTTTGGTTTATTGACTTGCAAAATGAACACTTGTTTTTATAATGACATACAGTGGTACCTCGACATACGAGTTTAATTTGTCCCGTAATCTTGCTCGTATCTCAAAGCAATTTTCCCCATTGAAATTAATTGAAATGCCATTATTCCGCTTCAGCTCCCAAAAAACCACCTCACTTGCTTTTCTTAGTTGTTTTTGAATAATAAAAATGTATGTACAAGAAGAAACATTTATTTATAAATAACAAATACATGATCTATAAAAACCTAATAAAAGAAAAAGTGAAGTGCTCAGGGAAGCGCTTAATTTTCGTAACTGGTCTTCGATTTTTTCGTTACGCTTTGGTCATTTTCACCTGCAGATCGTTTTTCTTCCTCTTTCAGAATTTTGCGGAAACGAATTAGGCAAGTTTCGTGGAACAATTCCGATGCACGATCAGTTGCAACTTTTTCGGGGTCATTTTTATCCACGAACTCGACAACTTTCACCCACATTCCCAAGATATCCTTTATATCTCTTGTAGATATAACCTCCTCTATCTCTGACTCCTCTTCAATACTAATTTTTCTTTGAACCACCGTGTGCTGCTGCGAATGTAGATCGTGTAACTCCTCGGTTGTCAGCTCCTGAGACTGTTCCTCGACGAGTTCGTTCACATCTCTCTCATCCGCCTAAAGACCTGTGAATTTTCTCAGAGAAACAATCTTCTCTCCCACTGACACTTCGGGTTCCAATCCTTCTTCGTATCTCAAATCATGCTCTCATCTCAAAGCAAAATGCATCGCTCCTCGGCGGCTCGTATATCGAGGTACCACTGTAATTGCACTTATTTTTTATCACTTGTTTATGACAGGAATGTTTAAGAAACCATTGAACTGTGATTAAAATAATCAATGGAAGTTAGTTATATTTTTATTGGCAAGTATTGCAAGCTAAAACAGTATCAAATGAAAAAAAATTAGGTAATTCTTCATAGTGCTATTATGCTTACTAAAAATTGCTCCACTAAAATTGATTGTCATTAAAATCTTATTTTTTGGCAAAAGAAAAAATAATATAGATTTAGACACACTTGTACATTTACATGACGTGAATGCATGTTGTTTTAAGGGTAAATTAGCAATAACAATAGGTGAAACAAATAGGCAAATAATAGGAGGTATTATTTGCTAATGATTTAACTATTAATTCAGTTGAGAGGGATTTGGAGAATTATATTTTTCAATCTTTTTGAGGTCCCAAGGAAGATGTATTTCTGTATTGTATATCTGTATCTATTTCAATGCTTGTCGCATTATATGAGTTTTTTCACAAAAGGGCACAATTTATGACAGAAAGAAGGAAAATCTGGGCATGGTTTCAGCTGTATTTTTTTCATAAAAAATTGAACATTTTTTGCGATGTCTTATTTGTACTGTTTAGCTGTAGTTCTAGCCTGTTAAATTCCTTTAAAATACATCATAGCCCGAAGGAGTAATATTTTAGAATTAGACGAATCGTCGCTCAGTCTAAATAACTACTATTGGTAATTAATCATTAAAAATAAAGTTGAAAGTGTATCTTTAATAGCTCATATTATGTTCGAGATATAAGCAATGAATATCAAATTTACTTATCAATTTTTGCCGTACTCTTGAAGTAAACAAGAGTAACCTAAACAAGAGTAACCTCTTAAAAGGAGTTAGGCCAAATAAAAGTCATCCTGTATAAAGAAAAACTATGTATTGGTGAAATTATTACTAAAATATTGATGTTATTCAATTCTGTCGGCTTGTCAGTCCAGCTCTAATGTCCACGTTTCCGAACTTTAGTTCTAGGAGTATAGAAAATACGGAAAAAACACTAAAAAGTCGCAAAGCAGTACTGAACAGACAAGTTTTACAATATTTTCACCAACAACCATTAATACCGCTGATTATTAGCTGTAATAACTAATTTAATGCTTTCGTAATATGGCTAAGAATGTAATCAACTTTGAGCTAGAAAATAAGAGCAACGTTCATATTTCCACTAACTAGATTTTCTTTGTTCGTGCCGAAACAAAAGAATATAAGTGAACGTGGAAACGGGGCCTTTCTTGTTAAAAAGTAACTCTGCAAATTTTAAAAACCACTTTACTGTTCCTTCAATTCAAAGTTCTTTGTAAGCAGTCTTCATAGACATTTTGAAAGTAAATCTAAAATCTAACAAGGTAAAACGGTAAATTTTCTGACAAGGTAAAAAAGTTAATTAGTTGGTGGTTTGTCAATGACATCGCGCTCAACATTGTTTGGTGCCTAAAGCACAATTTCGCCGTTCTCTAAGCTACAAATTTGGAAATAATGAAGACTAATTGCTAGTAATGCGACTGACACTTTGCCGAATGCAATTCATTGATTCGTTATTGATAACAATCAATTTAGCTCTACAGTTCTTAAATTGGAAATACATTTATGAACTCGGAGAAAAACGACACACTTGATCGACTTTTGGAATGGAGTTTTTTCGCTACCAAAAAACAGCCACTTGTTATACAAGGCGTCCTGTACACTTTCAACAATTCTTCCGCCGATGGAAGGCACCCATCGGTCAGAAACTGAAAAAATAGCATTATTGAAAATACCATGGTTTTCGAGTTATTTACCCTTTTTTGAAAATCGACCGAAGCTGACGCCACTGTTATTTCCTGCTATTACTTGTTTTAGCTAGAATTTTCTTGATTAATTTAAAACTGCTGTTTAAAAAAAAATTAAATTAAACACAACCTTTGTATTACAATCGAGACTGTATCTATTGAATGCATCTAATGACTAACATCTATTGACTGAATTCTTGTTTCTGCGGTGGCGTCTTTTATACTTTAATTAGTCTGATCATTGCATAAACGACACAAGGTCTTATTTTCAAGTTCATAAAAATATCTTCAATTTATGCTTTGGGTTTAAAATACTTATATTCGTTATTTTGACCTCACATTTTCAGGACTGTGCACTCCGAATAAAGCTTTTTGCTGTATTACTGAGGAGGCACTCATATTTTTTAACCGATCGATACCTCTACCACCGGTTTATTATCTCAATTTGTTCGCCTGACAAAAACATTAAAAAACGTTTTAATTGGCACACTGACAATAAAGTGCAAACCATGTTATTTTATGTTGGTTTTAAACTACGACAATGGTACCAAAACCGATAAAATTTGCATTTAACATTTTTTGGTACAGTTTTGTGAAACTTTAGCGATAATACTTTTTTGACTGAAATCTGTACGCAATAGTTTCTGATATGCAGCCGACCACCTCTGCCAGTGACACACATGGGAGTCTTAATTCATGTGCAAGGTATATTAATAATTAATAAGGCCATTCCGGGATGATTCGGAGAATATAAGAGTAGTCTTCAAGAGACTTACTACATTGAGTGAGAGGGGCTGGCGACTTCAGGGTGAACAAAGAGTACGGGATTTTATACATTAATAAAAACGAACTTAACATTAATTTATACAGCTCAATAACAAATCTGAATTGCTAAATTGTCACAGTCAATACAACTCCTATAGGAGGGACAGTAACTTCTGTTACGTGAAGTAAGTGGTTCTTATGTTGTGCTTCCTGGAGTGGCAATGCGGTGCTACTGAATAATGTAAAAATGCTAATACATCAGAATAGGTTTGCTTGGTGCGGCAAAAAAGAGGCTTTCTTAGGTGATGTTTTTTGTTGACATCCCTTTCGCATTCTGGGGTTGGGGTAAACTAAATCAGGAGAGCGTGCATTGTTGCGTTTGCAACAGGTACTAAACGCTGAGCTGGAAGAATACTGTTACAGAAGAATACGGTTAATTAATTCGTGCTCAATATGTACCGGTGTTTGGTAGACCAGATAGTTAATGTGTTCTGTGTATCTTACATACATTGCAGGGTTGTAGCGGCACCACCGCAAGTCAAGTCTCGACTTCTCAGTCGTCATGAGGACCATTTTGCTGTGAGAGTGAGTGAGAGCCTCTAGTTCTGTCGTATCTTACCGGCTCGGCATACTCGTAACGTTAGAGCCGTTGGGTCTTGACTTGCGGTGATGCCGGTTGTAGGGCCTTCTCGTTAATTATCCGGTGCATAGTTACCTGGGAAAGTTAGTTGTTGCACAATGCGCCGAGCACTTTTGCAAGGCTCAGCTGCAATTATCGCCAATACGGGCTCCTCTATGCCTGAAACCTGAACACATCTTGGCCGTCCACTATCTGCCATAAATTCATGGAGCCAATCCTCCAATGTCTCTAGTTCCAGACAAATGCTTGTTATTCTTGACAAAAAATATCTACTTGTAACCATATGTCTTAAAATTATCGTTGCCGCGTTGAATTTTTATGAAAAAATTGTAGAATAGTCTTTTTTACATCACATGAAGTAAATATGGTAATTTTTCTTTTCGAATGCTTAAGTATTTCAATAAGCTATCAATCAAATATGAAACCATTTATAGTAATTCTTAATAACAAAGTTGAAATTTTATTTTCATCTGTTAATATGTATTTTTTTAATTTTCTATATTGTTTTCGTATATTTCTCCTATAACCCTTTAAAAGGACGGACGCCAATTTTCTATTACCCTGTATAAACCGTGTACATTATCTGTGCAGGGTGGCATTTCAGAAACGAACAACGGAAAATAAGTTCTGAAGTAAAAAATATATATTAAAAACGATTGTGGAAATTTCGACAACATCAAGGGTAGATCCAAATAGAACCATTTTGACAACAGCTGCTCTGCCGCCTGAGCTCCCAGAGGCAACTAAGAGAAAAAAAAAAGTTTTAAATCTGTCTGGCTGCACGGCTGCCGTTATAATTTGGCAAGAAATTATAGAATTTCTTCAAATATACAATTGGACTAAGTGTAAAACGCTTTTCAGAAATGTTGTATTTGTAATGTATAGCTATGCTAACAATTTGTCAATTGACCATTGAATCCTTTAAAATGATTACTTAACGCAACATTTTTAAAACTAATTTTTCGTACTCTTAGTATTACATATATCATACTTAAGTGTGCCCTAGTGATCCTAATCAGCCCTGTGCTGTATCATATATGCTATTTCTAACGGCCACACGTTATGGCAACTTACAGTTCAGGATAACATTTTTGATAACGCAGCAACACAACCGAGGTGTGCTATATCTCCGAGTTAACGTATGCGTTTCCGACCCAGTTATCCATCAAA
>NW_026017110.1:33889066-33911891 GCF_020466585.1 Dendroctonus ponderosae | reverse complement strand
GTTAAAAAGGAAAAAAATATTGGATGCATAAAGTGAGATGCCCTTATACGAATAGTCTATTAGTTAGAGAGAGAGCGTTAACATCAAACCATCGAAGGTTCTAAAACATATGCACGTGTTGCCATTTGGGCCACCTACTTCCATACTTGTCTTTGTTTATGATTTGCATTCACTTTCAATTTCGTTCGTTATTGTTCCTGATCTATCATCTCAAACACTTTCAATGGAGCATGTACAGAAGAGGCACAAAAACAACCCGCAAACAATTTGAAAATTTAGTAGAGTTTGTGGAGGAAAATAAAGTTTATTTTCAATACCATTTTCCAATTGTTCTAATAAAGCTAACCTTATAATACCACCAAAAGACATATTTTTCTTTTAAATTAAAAACAAATTATAGCTAAAAGACAAAACTACGCTCTGATTAAACACCATTGTTTTATTTATTCCTCGAAGTTAACTTCGAGGGATGCACGTTAAGTTCGAAAGCGGCATGTGATTAGATGCTGTTATTCTGAAGCGCTATTTCTTCATATAACGTTCGTCGATAGCGTGCGCCTGTTATAATATAAAGGTTTTACTGATACAACACACCAGTTGGAGCCCCATAACGTGTTTGACGGATAACATGCACGTTAAAGATAACGTGAGTGATACATCACAGGGCTGAATGACGCTATTTCTGAACCACCGTTATTTGATGTTACGCTTTAACCAAGATTGGTTTGTATTTATCGTTCTAAACTAAATACGTTGTAAATGGTTGAAAATCATATTACCACACCTAATATCAAGGATGAATGTTGTTACATATCTATTTTAACTACTTATTTTACGTCACTAAACTGCTTCGTTGGTACGTTTATTTTTAATTGCCGACTTCTCTCTCCATGGTAGATCGAATGAGAGCTTATTCCGCAAGAGTATTTCATCACATCACTAAATTTACTGGATTGTTTTGATAAATGTGACGTCATGCATGTATATTTTTTGCTAACCGCAGTACAGAAAATATAAAAGTAAATAGCATTCCAGGAAAATGGGAAATTCAGCCTCTGTTAAGCGAGAATTATTTCTATCGGCCTTATCTATGGACGTTTTTTTCCTGATGTCCTTTTTCAGATTTATGGGCTTAGCTTACTTCTAGCAAAATAAGTAACTGAAACCATCTTAAATCGTGTTTCACATTATTCTCACTCCCTAATTAGATCGATAACTGAAATTGTCATGTTTAGTTCGGTTTCTGCGACTTGAGTAACACAGGAAATGTTTTCAGGTATTAGTCAATGATTCAATGTTAAGCGCATTGTTGTCAACAGTGGTGGTATGAATAATAGTTTACTTGACTTGAAATGCAATATTATCCTTGAATACGTTATTGTCATTTTGCAATTACATTAATTAACATGATTTAAAAAAATGTAATTCTTGTTTGAAGAAAATTCTTAATTTTTTTCTTCATTGGTTCAGTTAAAGATTCGGTGGATGGAAAATCTGCCCATACATCGAAAGAAAATGATAAGCATCCTGGAGAATTGCTTCGAGCTACTAGCAAGTCATCCATGTATGCATCGAGTACAAAAGTAAGTTGCAATCTAAATCTAAAGAACGAGATCTAAATGATTACGATTAGGACATTTCACTCGCAAAGTTCTTATCTAACGGTTAGCAGACTCTTTAATAATAGGCTGACACTATTAGAGGCCGACCAGGCTGTATCAGAAACTTAAAAAGCTAAAAAAAAATCAAATACCATAATCAGTACAGATTTAAGCAATAAATATAACTGATTAGCAATAAAAAAGTGACCAACTTCCTTAGTCTCACCCTGTCTCTTCTGGTTTTTCCCACGATCGTTAGAGTCTTCATCTCTGCTACTCGCAGCATGCACTTTGTTTTATTTGTTTCCTCTCGTATCTCTATCCCATGTCATGATGGGTCTCACGCATGTTCTGTATATTTTTACTTTGCTCTCTGTTCGCATGTATTGATTTGCCCATGCGATTTCCCTAAGGCATCCTGATACTGCCGCAGCTTTACTGATTTGGCATCTTAGGTCCTTGACTGGGTCATAACTACTTGACAGGTCTACGCCAAGGTATTTAAATTGTAATACTTGTTCTATAATTTTGTCTTCGATAGCAAGTTTACATCGAACAGGTTCCCTGGCGATTGTCATAGTCTTTGTTTTGTTAATATACATTGTAATATTGAGCTGTTGGCTGATTTGATGAAACCTGAAAAGCTGCCTCTAGAGGTCGTCTTCGTTCTCCGCGATAACTGCGGCGTCGTCGGCATAACATATCATGCTGATTCTCTTGTTAATTCTGTACCCTAGGTTCAGGGATGTCACTGCTTCTATAATTGTATCCATGAGGATATTGAACAGAGACGGACTGCGACTATCCCCCTGTCTGATTCCTCCTAGTATTGGAATGCTATTTGATATTTGATTTTACTTTTGTTGTGTTGTGACTATTTAGATTGTGAATTACTTTTATAATGTTTGCTGATGTATTCCTTTCTGTTAAGCTTTTGATGATGTCGGCTAGGCGCACCCTATCAAACGCCTTGATCAGATCTATGAAGCACATATAGGCCGGTGTGTTGAATTCTATAGCCTTTTCCTTTATTTGTTTGTCAATGAATATAGCGTCTGTTGTTCATCTGTTCCTCCTAAACCCTTGTTGTTCTTCGCGGTTTTCTATGTGTTCTGCTAGCTTGTTCTTCAATATTCCTGTACATAGTTTCATTGTAGAACATAGTAATGTGATTCCTCTGTAATTTTCTGGGCATGTCTTCTGTCCCTTTTTAAAGATAGGAATTGTGATGCTTTGCAGCTAATCCTGCGGTATTTGTGCTGTGCGCAGAATATTGTTAGACAGTAGGCATAGTTGCCTCGTAACTTCCTGTCCGCCATATTTCACAAGCTCGTTAGGTGTATTGTCTAGTTCCGCAGCTTTCTTGTTTTTCAGTTTCTTTAATCTAAGTTATATTTCCGATTCGTCGATCGTAGCGTTAGATACAGTTTCGTGTTCTTCCAAAGTTACTGTTTCTTCAAATTTGTAAAGCTTTCTGAAGTATTCCTGCCAGGTTTCCATAGACACTCCTTTGGTTTGTGCATACTCATTCACTGGCTTTTTCCTGTTTTTGAGCAGTTTCCATACATTTTTCTGTGCGCCATACATATCGTATTCCATGTCGGCAGTAAACTTAATCAAATATTCTCGTTTGATTACTTTTATTTTTGAGTTTACTCTGTTTCTAGTCTGTACATATTGGGCTTGTGGTTCTACTGTCTGTAGGCTCTTGTACTTCAGATTGCTGTTTCTTTTGATGTCTGCGAGTTGTTTCACCTCCTGGCAGCACCATGGCTTAGTGCGGTTATTTGCGTTTATGTTTATCTTCCGTTTTCCAATGGCTTCTTCGGCGGCCTGTTCTATGCAGTTTTTGATTTTCAGCCAGTTACCTTCGACATCCCAATCGCATGTTACACAATTTAATTTGTTAGTTAGTCTACTTTCAAAGAGTGTTCGTGTGCTTTTGGATGTCAGTGACTCGGTCTTGTATTTTTCTATGTACTCTGGCGTTTTTCTGGCAGTTTGAGGGCGTTCCAGCAGAATATTGCATGCAATTAGGTTGTGATCTGTTCCTATATTGGCTGATGCTGACGCTCTGACGTCAAGAACTTGTGATGGTGTGATGACTCGAAGATTACTTAAACTATCTAAACTTGGTAAACTTGATTATTTAACTCTTCTTGGAGTGCCGTGCTTGGGTTCAGATGTTCGCTATCATCATGTTGACCATTCTGTAGAATCTGTCTCTGGCTGCTGATACTCTGAAGAGGTCTTTCACTCGTAGATCTGTCCAGTGTCTAATGTTGGGCAGCCAGGATAGTTTCTTTCGACCAATCCATCTCTTTCCTTATTCCTTCCCTGTGTTATGGGTCGAGGCCAGTGATATTTTGGACTTCTGATAATATGACCAAAGTACTTACGCTTTCTCCACTTGATGGTCTTCAGAAGCTCCCTCTGAGCGTCAACCATTCTGGGCACATCCTCGTTGGAGGTGTGTGTAATCCAAGGTATCTTCAAGATTCGACGGTAACATGACAAATTAAAAGCCTTCAAGTTTATTAATCGTTGCAACTTTCAACGTCCACGTCTCACAGGCATAGAGCAATGTTGATCACGCGTAGCAGTTTACTGTTTTTTCGTAGATGCATGGGAGATTTCTATTGCACAGAACTGGTTTCCATGATTTAAATCTTATGTTAACTATTCCAATCCGAGTTAAGTTTTTTCATCGAAGTCTCCCCTTGCATTCAGCCAGCTACCAAGATAATAGTAGTTGGCCCTGGTCAACGTCCACTTTGCCCACCGCAATCTATTTTATTTTGGAGATGTTAATTTTTAATCTTCTTCGATGACTTAATTCATTTACTGTGTCAACCAGAGTCTGGAGGTCTGTTAAACTTTAATCGAGGATGGCGGTATCGTCGGCATATCTAATGTTATTTATGGTTTCTCCTCCGATTCTTATAAATTTTTGCTGACAATGTACATTGAACAGTGTAAGCGACAAAACAGATCCCTGACTGAAACTCGTTTAATTGGAATTTTACTTGAACAGGTAATTAGAGATCTACCCTAACGGTGGCTACTTGATAGAATAGGTATTTCAGTATCCTATTTCAGTATCTTATCCATATATTTCAGCAGCAGATTATGTCGAACTCGATTAAAAGCCTGAAAGTCTATAAAACATACATAAACGTTATTTCGAAATTCACAGCACTTTTGATTATTTAACTACTGAACTAAAAATAAAAGTCAGAAATCGATCGTGGTTAACATAACTTGTGCATTCTAATACATTAACCTCTAGAGAATATTGTTTTCAATAACGCACACAATTTCTTAAACGCGATTCTCACTGTCGCGGCGAAGCCTAACAAAAGCGTGTAAATGGTAGTCGAGGTTCGCTATTACATATCGCACATTTTTCGTGCTGGTCCAAACGCGCTAGTGTGTAGGGAACTCTGCATATAAACCCCGACCTACACTCGCATCATAAAAGTCCGCAAACGAACGGGAATACAGGGTGTCCCGATAAGGGTAAAGAGCGGCCGTATCTCGACAACGGTAAGGACTAGCGGTTTCGGGAAAACATCCTTATAAGTAAAGTTGACATAAAAAATGGCTGGAAAATGTATTAAAGTTCGTAGCTTGACCGCTAAAAGTTGCGCCTCCTTGCGAACAAGCTACGAACTTCTATACATTTTACAGCCACTTTTTATGCCAACTTTACTTATAAGGATTTTTTCCCGAAACCGTTGTCGAGATATAGCTGCTCTTTACTCTTATCGGGACACCCTGTTTAATGCCTTGTTATTAGGCCTTTTGCGACGCAAACTTGAAATCAATGGGCTTCTTGCGGGTAACAACGATCCCAATTCTGCATCTTTTGCAAAAAAGTAAACCCTTCACCCTGTGGTACGACGCTCTTTGATCTAGTGTCGAAAAACCTACGAAGAGTGAATTACGAAAAACTTCCAGGGTCACACAGTACCACGTCCACACTTTAAATTTTGTACCCAAACCTGAGTGCACAGTCAGCGGACAAGCTGAACGCTGGAATTTTGTCGCAATCCACTCTGGTCGGTTTTTCGACAGCAGATCAAAAGAAATCGTGGCACAGTGTTAATTATTTATTTAGCAATGCTCTGAAAAAATACAGGTTTGGCATGCCCTGAAAACATGTGAAGTGGCATTCGAGGCGTATTGCTTAGAAATCTTGTCGCGTTTCTACCGCTTTAGCCTGAACGCGGCATATTGGATTTTAATTTTTAAACTCGCTTCATATAAACGTCACAGAGGTCAGTGTAAAAGTGTTAACTTAAATCGGTTTTCACGCGCAAGTCTGTAACGAACTTTAAAAATGTAAACCCTGGTTTACCCTCGCGTATCAAACCCCTCAAAAGCGAACGGACGTAAACGTGACGACTTATCTAGTTATTAAGCGATACAAACGCGGCCAAACCACAAAACCAGGGTGACGACAGAGTTTTTTGTAGCTATTGTCTGGAATGTAAATTTTATTTTATCTTATATTTTTATACCTACTTCATTGTGACGCTGCAAAATCCCACGTAAATGTGGAGAACTTTTGCGTTTACCAATTGCGTCTTTCGTCGTACAATTGTAAAGAAGGCTTTACATGCGAAACCCGCTCCACACTTTGCCAGTTGCCAAAGTCCTTTCCCGACATCACAACCTGCGACTTCTTTTTATGAGGGCAGCTAAAAGCGAAAGATTTTCAAGTCGATCCACCCAGGAAAATCGCAGCGCTCATACAACGAATCAGAGACGAGATTGCAGCAATTTATGCAATGTTCCCAGGATCGATTGCAAGAATGTATAAATGAAACGGAGGTCATTTGACTGATGTAATATTCAAAAACGAATGTTTTTTTCTAATTGTATACCAAATGGCTGTTCTTTAACTTTTGATTAATGTCTTAATTAGTTATAAAAATGACATGGTGTACATGGACAGCGCTGCTCGCTGGCGAGTCTGAAGTGGTCTAATAGACATTAGCACTACATACGGTACACCATTTTCTCAAAACAATATGCATACATTTCTGCCGTGTGTATAAACTATAAATAAGTTGATATAAATAATAAAAATATTATTATATCAATTTTAATACTACTGTCCTGTGTTAATTAACGTTCAACACATATGCATTTTAATATTTCTCTCCGCAATATGGTTTTACAATGTGTTTATCAATATTTCTTTGTGTTTTCAATTTTAGCAAATTATCACATCAGTTGCGTTTTGGGATTACTCAATACTTAAATTTAAGATAGCAGCTTTTAAATAACATCAATCCATTAAAGAAACACTCTTCACGGTTAAACATCGTTATTGCTAAGACGCAAATCTTAGAAAATGTATTAGTTTTTCGTACAATCTCCGTTGGGGTCGTGTAATTTACATGTATGAAAATGCTGCAAACGGCCGATGAAGAAACATTTTTTGCGGATTATTATAAACCATCTTACTTTTGTAGATCTCGAAATAGATCAAAATATAATTTTGAACATCAGTTTAAGAACATTTGTGAAATTTTCAAGGTATAATGTTTTTGTATAATTTGTTCGGTTACGGTTTTACAATAGCAGCATTTTTTTATAGAGCGGAGACGGTGGTAGTCCTGCTATTTGGGAGTGTCCTTTATGCCTAGCTGAGCTCACACCAGATGATTTTTGTGAATTGAACGCTTGTGGACATAGAGCGTGTATAACGTGCTTCCAACATTACTTGCGAGTAGAAATTACCGAATCCAGAGTGTGCATTTCTTGTCCAGAATGTTTGGAACCAATGCACCCAAATGGTAAGCTCAAACTAATTTTTAGTTTTCATCTAAGTATGCTTCGACTGAAGTTTAGATCCTGCGACTGATGCAGGTTAAATGATATGATCGGTTTTATATTGCCTTATTCATATAATGAATAATAAAATATCAAACATTACTGAATGCCATTTGTTGAATGCTATTCCCCACGTTTTTTATGGCTTATAACTTCAATAATTTTCGAGTGTAGAATGAGATACAATAGGTACATTCGTTTTCGAGCCATACGTTAATTTTTCGATCTTTGTTGATACATTCGTATAAAGGGCAACCAAAAGGCGGAGAAAAAGGAACACAACTTTAAAAGATCCATCGTTTTATTTGACGTTCAAGGCATTTCAAATTTATAAATACGCTATCAAAAATATGTATACTTACGATATTCATTAGTTTTAGTGTATCTATATTAATTCAAATTTTGCTTTCCTAAGAATAGACACATACTTATTGGTCATTTTTAATTATTTTATTAAAAGTAGATATGCAGGTTTGTATCAAAATTAATTATTTATGGGCGTCGGAAAACGACACTATAAATAATCTTATGTAAAATTCTAATAAAAAAGATGTTCTAATAAAGCTGAGAGTTGAAAAACATTCAAGGACAAAAAATAAATTTATGGTTTCTTGGCATATTTCTGGAAACTCGGAATATCAGTCTTAAGATATTTTTTGGCTAATGCCCAATTTTGTCCTCTTGCAACCGACTCGTATGTTATCGTTTACGATATCCCAATAGTAACATGTTGAATGCGTGACACCCTAGACATTGTTTAACAGAAACTTATGCAGTATGCCATTATCTGTTTCAGGGTTTTTTCCACTTTATACGGTGTAACTTACATTCTATATTTTATCACCATGTTGATGTTTAAAATCTCCACATGCATTCAATGTCACCCTGAGTGCTGATTCATTAACATTTGTGACGCACTTTGCATTTTTTTCTAATATGTGCGAAGTGTTAATAAATAATTACAAGTTTTAAACAGTAGTAAATGTTTTTATTTAAAGCCAACACAATTAACATTCTCTGTATTGATAGTGAGTCAACGGCAGATGTAAATTTATATGGCCCATCTCTTGGCGATATTCAATCATTCATTGCACTTGACGACGCAAGAGAGTTCAATTTTAAACGGTTTACACCATTTTACACTATTTTAGACCATTTTAGACAATTTTATACCATTTTAGACAATTTTAAACTCGTTTAGTCTGTTCGTGCTGTTATTTTATTTTAACTTATGGAGTTGAGGATGCTCACAGGGGTATCAATTGTGCATTTATTGACGAGTGAGTTGTTTTCAATATCATTTGTATCACCCATTAGTACACTAAACATTTTATTTTCTGTAATGTAGAGGGACTGATGATGACAGTCGAAAGCGCTAGGCCGAATGTACTTTTGAAGGCTTGAAAAAGACAGTTAATTACACACTTCAATACAAAAAAATTCTTTGATTTAATGTTCAATAGCTTTTTTCTCTTTTCATAAATCACTAACTAACATGTCAGGCAATGAAGAACGTGAATGTAGTTGTGCGTATATCCAAAATTGAAACCCGATTTTTATTTAAACGCTGGAAATGCCTGCTATTATGAATGCTGATTCATCAAGGATCTCACTTCTTCTCTATAGAGGCATCCATGTATTGAGGAATGTACGAAGGCGGTCCGATAAGTACTTAGCCTAAAAAAAAACGAAAATTTTGGGAAAGTGGCGAACATAGTCTTTTTTAATGGGATACACTTGACCCAGCGATGCTCCACTTTTTCTAACCCGTCTGAAAAATACGTTTTCTCGCGGTTTGCAAAGAAGGTGGTGATGACCTCCTCATTCGACTGAAATTTCTGCCTGACGAGGGGTCAAATCTGGATAATACGGTGGATGGGGCAGCAGTTCGTAGCCCAATTCGGCCAATTTTTGGCCCTTGCGACGGCGAGGTTGTCGTGGTGGAAGAGCACTTTTTCGGAATCGGCCCAATAATTCTGTATAGTAGAGCCCTGTGATCGTTTTTTCCTTCTCCTGGTAGTCGATGTAGATCACGCCTTGTGAATCCCAAAAAACGGTTGCATCACATTTCCAGCCGATAGGACAGTCCTTGCCTTCTCTGGAGCACGTTCGCCGAGTAAACTCCACTATTTCGACTGTTCCGTGGTCTCTGGTGTGTACCAGTGGATCCATGTTTTGTCGACGGTCACAAGACGACGCAGAAACTCTTTTCGATTGCGCTTAAACAGCGTCAAACACTGCTCTGAAGGAGTGCCACAGTTTCGCTTGTTGTCCAGAGCTGCCATGCTGAAAATTTCGTGCAGGATATGACCTACGCGGTCCTTTGAGATGCCTACTGTCTCAGCTATCTCACGCATATTCAATCGGTGGTTCTGCCAATACCAGATCGTGGATTTTTGTTATGTTATCCTCCGTGACAGCCCTTTTAGGGGCACCGGGACGTGGCTCATCAAAAACCGACGTGCGACCACGTTGAAACTCGTTAAACCAATTTTTGACAGTCGCCATCGAAGGAGTAGAGTTACGGTACACCTCTAGCGCTCTTTGATTTCGCTTCGTAATTTTCCTTCCAGAAACAAGAATCGAATAACCGACAATACTGCTCTTTTTCCATTTTTCTGAAATACGCAGACACTCCCGCTTTCACATGTGGTCAATACAAAACTACGATTCCGATTCTTAAATAAAAATTCGTGAACCGTATTCATTTATTTCATTGATACCAATACATAAAAAATATGAAATAACAAATACATATGAAATATTAGACTAAAATTAAGTCTCAACAATGTTCCGGCTAAAATATTTAAGTATAAATTTTTTCGCTTGAATAAGTAAGTAATTTTTTTAAGTGTTCTTTTCAGCCCTTTTCCATAAGGGTAATTTCTTTTGCCACCATATATTTTTATTAACGCATTGGAGATACTGCCGAGTAAAATATCAGTAATTGCCTTTGGAGAGTGTGTATTGCAGCCGTCAAAGTAAATAAGATGTTCTTGTTTCACCAGATAATTATAAATTAAACTACAGAGAAATCACTTTTGTGAAAAAAAGTTTAAAAATCTCTCTTCGTGAGTAACTTTTGAAATATGATACAAGAGGTGAGAACAACTTGAACTACAGGTTCTTTAGAATAAAGAAGTCCACCTCGATTATTTATAACTTTAAAGTTGTCTTCCAGAATAAGTTCTTCACCTAGTGTTAATAAATGTTTGCAGCATTTTACTTTATTTAAAACAATATGGTTGCAATACCCTCCTAAATAAGTAATAACTGGCATTTCACTTTTAACCTTGTCTATGTGAGTATCCTCAATGAAAATATGTTTCTCAATATGTCGTCGTAGAATTTTCATTTCCATTACTGTGACTATTATAATCACTCGGCTCATAAAACTTGTGAACGTTCAAATTTCCAAAATGTTGAGACTGTAATGTAAACATGGATTGAATTCTTAGTCTTTTTTCGGATTCATAAAAAGAATATAATTTAAATTAAGGTCGTCAAAGCAATATTTGATAGTTGTTGAATAAGCTTGTTGCAAGAAAGTATGCAACAGTGGCAACATTTCTAAAATGGGGGGTTTCAATTTGAAAAAAATGATTTTGGGCGGTTTTCTTAATTTCATTTGGAAACTCATTTTTTTAACACTTTGTATTAATACTTATCAAAATGTGATCGAAATTCTATTACGTACGAAGTACGTCCTCTTCAACAAGGGATGCGACTCAAATTTAGAAACTAATATTTCCTTATATGAAAAATTATTGATTATTCGAGTGCTTGTACTATAATTTTTTACATAAAATTGTTATACAAATATATCAAAAACGATTAGAGTTAAGTATATGATATTATACACGAAACATATTTAGAATTTGCAGTAACTTAAAAAATGTAATGTGTGTATATAGGGTGTTCCATTTAAAATAAGCAAGTTTATATCTACTTCCTGTTCGCAAGTGTGGCTATCTTTTGCCAGAAAACCGCCAAGGTTAAGAGACAGTTTACTTGCTGTTGTACACTGACTAGATTCTATTTGGTACATTTTCTAATTAATTAATTATTTTT
Source organism: Dendroctonus ponderosae (assembly GCF_020466585.1). Taxonomy (NCBI): domain Eukaryota; kingdom Metazoa; phylum Arthropoda; class Insecta; order Coleoptera; family Curculionidae; genus Dendroctonus; species Dendroctonus ponderosae. The sequence continues at coordinate 33,900,375 of NW_026017110.1, read as the reverse complement.
GCAATGTAAAGGTTTTTCATGTTAAATGTTTCATTGATATCTATAAAATAATAAAAAATTCAAGTGCGGCTTTAAAACTATATATGTATATGTAATATTTCAGAAATCAAAAGTATCCTGAGCAACCCCGCATTATTTGAAAAATATGAAGACTTTATGGTTCGAAGGGTACTGGCGGTTGATCCAGATACTAGGTAAGTGTTGAAACAACTTTAGTCATAGGTCGCCATATCCACTTCTCAAACCGTAGAAATATTGGAGTTTCAACCCAAATCTCATTAAGAATACCCTTTTCATTTGTCTCGATCCAGTTTAGAACAGAATGACACAAATATAAGAATTTTATTTGTATGGTCATCGGATGTTGGTAAATCCTCAACAAAAGAGCCTGGCAAAAGCTGTGATATGAACCACATATGTTTAATTTCAGATGGTGTCCGGCTCCGGATTGCAGCTTTGCCGTGATAGCTTCTGAATGCGCTAGCTGCCCGAAGTTACGCTGCGAAAGACCTGGGTGTCACTCATACTTTTGCTATCACTGCAAGGCCGAATGGCATCCCAATCAGACATGCGACGCTGCACGTGCTCAGCGCTCGCCCAACTTACGTTCTTCGTCGGTGGCGTACAGTCAGGACTCTCAGCACAGTAAGTGCATTATTTTAAAATGATTAGTTGTGAAATTTTATTTTTTGACGGTTGATTTTGATGATTGATCCTTATGTGAGTTATCATAAAACACGATTCTCCAAAATTACTCAAGCAAACAGTTACAGCAGTTTATTGGAACTTTCTGATGCCTTTTAATGACCAAGTATGAACACTGTTAAAAAGTAACATTTGTTTCAGGGGATGATATTAAACCATGTCCCCGATGTCAGGTTCTGATTGTGAAAATGGATGATGGGTCTTGTAATCACATGATGTGTGCTGTGTGTGGTGCTGAATTCTGTTGGCTGTGCATGAAGGAGATTAACGATCTACATTTTTTAAGGTATATGTAAACAATTTGCATAAGTTTCAAATTTTTTTGCTGCATGAAAATGTCCTTAAAGGCTATATTTTATGAAAGTGACGAATTGTTGAACTAATTTATGTTGTTCTATTCTAAAAGCCCATCAGGTTGCACGTTTTGGGGCAAGAAGCCCTGGTCAAGGAAAAAGAAGATTTTGTGGCAGCTGGGCACTCTTGTTGGTGCACCAATAGGAATTGCTCTTGTCGCTGGCATCACTGTACCCGCAATGGTCATTGGTAAGTCAACAACTAATGATATGTAAAATATGTAGAAATTTAGCTGGCATTTTTGAAAAGTATAAGTTTCTTTTTAATTGGCAATGCATTAAATTGTTTGTTACATAGGTACTTTTCGCATTTTATTTTTGTATAAACCATCATCAGATGCAATTGTGTATGTAAACAGGGTAATTCAAATGTCACCCATAAAATTCGTATATTTTGGAGTATAGTATATTCGGATGTTTTAAACGACGAGCCACGTAACTTAATTGTAATTACCATTCAATGGTTCAATCACGTATTTACTATCAAACCAGTATAGAGATGTTCGTTTAATATCATTTTATTATCAATTCTTCGATATTAGACTCATTATGCATATATTCAGTTAAATGTAATGTTGCTTATTAAACGTGAAATAATTATAATTATTTTCTAGTGCATAGCGGTCGGAAATATACAGTGGTAAATGATCTTGATGGTTTTGTCACCAAACTGTTTTATTCTAAATACCAATAACAACTGATATATTTTCAAGCTTTCACGCGTAAATAAAATTATGTTTTCAAAATATCTTTGGCATTAAAATAATAGTGTGTTTTTAGTATAAAATTTTTAATTTCCATAATAAGCCAGAATGACCTCAGGGCTATTTGAGAATAGCAACAAACCAATTATTTTCCTAAAAGTGCAAAATTTCAAGCATAGATCGTTTGATGGTGGCTTGAACGAGTGTTGAACGAATTTATCGACCATTTAGCCGAGATCGATGTTTGATCCGAACACACATTCAGCCTAATTTGGCAAATTTTCTAAAGCACAACCGTTTGTTTCGCGTAAAGAAAAATGTAAACCTCGACAATTCAAATAATTTTTAATAATTTATTTTGCTAATAAAAGCATATTGTACTTCCCTCAGCATTACAGAATAGACCGAAAATAGGCTCCTGGGATTAGCTGGCCATGTGACGTTAAGTATGAAGAATACCAAAGACCAACGACGGAACTACCATAACCTTAATTTGAATATTATTTACTTATTTATCTTTGCAGTATTGGTAAAGACTATTGACTCTTTGGTATTGGTGCATTTACCTATTTGCAAAAATGCATAATCAATCAGTTTTAGTTGTAACCGAATCTTAACTATGACTTATGAGTCATAGCCCGTAAATCTTAAGAATGAATATTTATAGGCTATCTATATGAATATCTATATCTGAGATTCAATTCTTATGACTTCTGGCCAAACAGCTAATGACTGAATGCTCGTTTCTGTTGTGGCTTCTTTTATAGTTAAATCATAACAGAAACGATACTACGTCTTATTTTAAAGTAATAGTCGGCATAAGTTACCATATAATTCTATCAAAAAACGGGCTTGTTTGTCCAGTTTAAAACCATTTTGTGAGTGAAGAGTGGAAATAATAAAGAGGGCAAGTGTCTTTGTTCCACTTCCATGGATTTCCACATGCAAAATTTGTTCAAAAGTCTGGAGTTACCAAAAGACATGTTCACATATATTATTACTACGCCTGGAATTTTTTTTCAATCTGCAAATATGTTTGTATTTTGAAGGAATTTGACAAAATATAACATAAAGCAATAAATAATATTGTTGGATATCGGGTTTGGGATTGGATTAAAAACTCCCTTTACACTCTAAAAATTGCCAACCTTTCGACCCTTATTCAAGGCTAGAAAGACAGATGAAAGATAAATAAAAATAAAATGCCAGAGCTCTATGCAGTCAGCAATGTGTTGATATAATTAAAATATTTCAAAGTATGGTTATAATCGTAATTTATATTGCACACTTGACGTCCCAGGGACAGCCCATCACACGAGCCCTTTTCCGGTTTATTCTGTAACGCCGAGGAAAGTGCATAGATCTGGGATGCAGCTTGAACAAAAAATGGAATCAGTCACAGGAGATTTGATGCCGTATAGAGAAGGCAAGAGCTGTCTTCAACCGCCTGAGAAAGATCCTATGTAGTATGCACCTACATTGATTTAAGAACTCTAGTATTGAGATGCTATGCATTCTCCACACTTCTATATGGAGTGGAAGTCTGCACTTTAGCGAAAACAACATCTAGACGACAGAAGCCTTCGAAATGTAGTGCTACCGCCGGATGCTCAGAATTTCATGCATCAGGTCGCAAACAACACCGTGATGCAACGAATGAAAAAAAATCTGCAATGCAATCTGCATCTGAAATTATGCATAGGTACTGTGAAAACCAGATAAATCGTATTTAGGGCATGTCCGTTGCAATGAGAATTACGAACTAATCCAGCTAAAAGCAAGATAGAAGCTAAAAGAACTCTGGGGCGCCTACAAACATCATGGCTGAAGAATATCAGGAATTATGACCGCACATTTATTTAGAACATCTGTCAACAAAATCATATGGGCCAACGTGATTGCCAACATCTATAGAGGATAGGCACTAATAGAAGAAGCTATTAATATATTGCTAATATTGATTTTGAGCATTCTTCCAAAAGTCTATTTTAAATATTTGTTTTGGTACTCATATTTGGACGTTTGAAATATGCTAAAATTTTTCCCTGGTTTTGGCTCAAAATAATAATAAATTGTTTCATTGGAAAGTCATGTGTGTAAGCTTGACCGAATAATGCTTTACAATAATGTTTGTTGAGTGAATCGAATCGTTCAACTGATTGATTTTTAAAATTTTGTCCTGTAGGGATTCCTGTTTGGGTTGGAAAGAAGCTTTTTACCAGATATAGAACTGCAAATAGGCATAAGAGAAATGCTGCTATTGTAGGAGGAGTAATAGCCTCGGTAAGTCTTTAAATATAATTTTTGTTTTGAATCTGGTGATTTACTCAAGGTCAGATTAGTTTTTACATTTTTAATTAAAAATATAAAAAATCTCAAAAATTTGTTACATTTTGTAAGGTGGCTATGGAATTCAATAAATAAGTGTCAAAATTTGAGGATACTTCACATAATCAATGAAGAAAAGTGCAACGTTTTATAAAATGCATGGAATTTCATATCAAAAAATGCAATAAAACTGCATACGTCTATAAACATAAAAATACAAAATTATAACTACAGTGATATTTTAAAATAAATGTTCGATATGATTTCCGTTAACATTTAAGCAACGCCAACGTCGCAAGTAAGAAAAAAACAATTTACTATATACATACAATATATATATACAATTTACGGTGCATATGCAGCGTTTCAAGCTGCATTCCATGAGCTAATGAAAAATGGGTAGTTCTATTTAAAAAAATACACTTTGATCTTGCCTCGCTTTTATGAGACACTCTGTGTCATATAAGATATTTTTTTAATGTGCGCACGTTGTGCGTCAACAACTTTTATACCAAATTATTTTTCGAAAGTTCAACACCAACGGAAATAATGGACTCTTTCGCATTATAAAAACCACCCTGTATGTACGACGTTTGATCAAGTTCAAGACGACATTTCAAATAATTACTATTTGTTTTATTATGTCCCAACGAATTAAGATAAGACTAATTATAACTTGAAAAATCACATTTTTGCACAAAATGGTCTTAAAACGTCATAGAGTAGTAGAGCTTCAAGGAGACGTTTCCAGATATGGATTCGAACACTCAACTGTATTCTATCCTTGCACTGAACAATCCCAAGAGATTTGATCCGATATTTCTGAATCGCCTTGATTATTGTCTTAAGTTAACGATAATTGACACACATACTAATATCCTTTCAAAATTTGATCAAATCCAAAAAAAAGGATTTACTTAAATTGTACATAGAAAAAGTAAGAAAATTGTCGAGGCTGAAATGAAATAATACCCAGTCTTCAATATAAGTTTTCCTGCGGTCAGATAAATAGTTGAAAGAGATTCAAGATCAAATTATATTGTACCGTTGGATGGCCGAGTATTAAACTCTTTCCTCAGCTTACAACTTTTATTCCACTCGGTACAACTTTAACTACGGAACAGGAACAAACTAACTTCTAAAATTAATGTCAACTTCACAAACGATAACAATAACACACGGAAAACACGGATTTCCGACTCGCGGGTTTAACTTCTTCTGCACTCAGGCGCGGCCGTCACTTCACTCTCTCCCGTCTGGTTCTCGTCGTCGCTTATAGAGTTTTCTCCAGGTAACCCAGAAGGTTCTCAAAATCTCCAGACCAGGTGCGAAATTTCCCGCTTGTCACTGTCATATTTGACAGTAAATGGGGCCCAAATGGAGCTCCCATTTACTGAAATACCATGAATTTCGATCCCCCATTCCAAACGTGAGTACCCCAGGCCCTTTCCGTTACAATATTTTTAATTAAAATAGACCTTTAAAAACCTTTTAAAAAAAATAGACCTTTTGAACGACTTTGAGACTGAACTTGTAACAAAGTTATAATTTACAAATTGTAAGTAAACTTTAAATTACGATAAATAATTGTCTATAAACCTACGTAATTAATTAAAAAAGCCGGTCGGCCACTTTTTAATGAAAATACACGTTCAATTTGTCACAGTTACTTTTGCGCACATGTGCGTGAGCGAATATTGGAGAAAAGTGCTTCTTTTTATGAACGCTGCTGATCGAAAAATGGCGGTTTTTGATTCATTCGAATAAAAGACATTTAAGCGCTTGGTTTGAAGGCAAGACGGTCTTTTATAACAATTTAGGTAGCAATTATTTTTTAATTGCATGATATTTAACGTATTCTTATAATTAATATTTCAGTAGTGATCAGTTAACTGATAAATGTGACAATATCCTGATAACTGATTAATGTGACAACTTAACACCAACATTTCTGAAGCTCCTATTTTAATTGAAAAATTGATATATCGTGACAGAAGAAAAGCACATCGTCTATAAATTATAATTAAAATACATACACGCATAATCAAAGCATTAAATTAGTACATTTTAAAGTTTCGTGCAGTGGTTTAAATCAGGAACACTTTATGGACAAAATCAATATTGCGATTTAATTTCTGCACCTATGAACGTGTACGGGTAGTCGAAATAGATTCGAGCTATTATTAATCATCCTGGGTCATTTAACTTTCAATGTCATGCTATAAAAATCGAATACGTTTTCTGTTAATTCAAAATGTAGATTCGATAAAAGATAAGATCTGGTTATTGCTTTTTCTTGCCACTTTGGCTTTGTTTAAATATTGTTTGGACTTTTATTAAAACTGAGTTACATTTTGAATAATGTTCAAACTTTCGTTCTATTGTTATCTAGTTAGAAAAAGTAATATTAAATTATTGAACATCTAGGTTTTATGTCGGTTCGGACAGTATACTAATCAAAACTAATTATTTCAAGATATTTATTTTGACACAGACAAAGTTTATTCATTATTCGACTCAATTGATAAAAATGTCATGAACAATGTTGCTACTACACCTACATCTAGATATTCTTTGGCACAACAGGATGGTATATTACAATGCAAAGGCTAAAAATATAGGACAAGCTACAATTGCCTCCGGTTTTTTCGGAATTTAACAAATACTGAAACAGGAATATAATTATACCAAAATATCGCATTTAAACGACGTAGCACTAAATTGTTTGCTGCTTAAGGATTAACTGGTGCGAGGAGAATTTAAAGGAGTTAAAGTACATAGGTTATTTTTTCAATGATTTGGCGAACTTATTTTCTCGAAGGCAGCAAACACTTAAGATAATTGTTTGGAGCATTGCATATTCCGTAAAGTAGCTCAATGACTAGTATGAAACGTCTAAAAGTTATACGATTTAATGGAAGTGATCTTAAATTTAAGGTTCAAGACTTGTTGACAATGGTTGGTCTTATTTTTAATTACCAAATATTAATTTCATTAACACGACTAAAATGTATTTCTCAAAGCCCGTAACTATATAAAAATAAAACATAAAGAGCATCTAAGAGTAGTTAGCCGACTGAATGCCGGTTTATTCAAGTTTCGCACACTTCCATCTTTTTTAACTTGAATTTAATGTACACAGCGTTTTATCACCATCGAGGTACATGACTGTGTCCAATTTTACTTCTGTTTGGCGACCACTGGGTTTAAAAGATTTTCTGTGTGCAGATCTTTTAGAAGTTCAACCAGACGTTGTTCCATTTGAGCATTTCCTAGTGCTAAGTCGACTGAACCTGAAAAAAGCATCAACAAATTGTGATCTATAAAGTGTAATACCACTAGGCTATAAGCATGACGTATAGCTTATTACTTATATATACTTATTTAAAAGCAAATGCCTTAAGTCTCAAAAATGTGCGAAAAATGTAACTACATTTATAGCGACAGTAACAACTCTAACAAATCAGCAAATTGGATAATGTTATTTATATTTTTCTTCTGGGTTATAAATGCATTGCTCATAAATACTTTCTTAAATACATTCAAACAAGTTTCTGTGTAGCTACCAACCTTGAAAATCACTTAATCAATCAATTGATCATACCTATGCATAACAGCAAAGCTAACAATTGTCCTTTCTTAAAATCTTCCCCCAGTTTCGCTCGGGTATAGTGCAAAGTATCTTCGATATCCACTTTGAGTTTCTTACTTATCTTGGTCAGTTTTTCCCAGTAGAGGTCCAGCAGCTGGTCAGTGTGTTCTCGTCTTAATTCCGCTGGTACTGAGCTGACCAGTAGTAAGGCTATATCGTTGGTTGGTCTACTGTAGGTTACCATCTGCCAGTCGAGAATTGTACATTCACACACCTATGAAAGCATTTGTTTTTCAGAACAGCTGAAATTGATTTCCACCATTACACACTTACTCCTTGCACTTCCCTGAACATGAGGTTGTTGCACCAGAAATCTGTGTGAGTTATTAGAGCCATCGGTTCTTCGGCACTGAGTAAATTTTCTATTATTTCCTTTGTGTGTGGACGAAGCTCGTTGAGCTTTTTAAGTATATGTTGCAGTTCAGTCTTGCTTTCCAAAAACTCAAACAATTGCGGCAGGCCCCTCTCAACAAGTTGCTGATATGAATCGGACGCTTGAGAGGTTTGGAATAGGAAAGGATACTTTTCTGATAGAATTTGACCTTGGGAAATCTGCAAATAATGTAGAAAATTAATCGATTTTATCACATCTATCTAAAATGATCTCAATTCCCATGATCATCTCATGGTCAGTTCTACACTACTCCTATTAATGATTCGAAAACTCGCAAAATGGCAAAAGCTAAAATATGTCTAGACTCACCTTTAGACATAAAGAGAAAGAATGCACTTTTGCAATGGCTTCTATCGCTGCTCTAGCTTGATTCAAATCGAGCCCGATAGCGAAATTTACGGACTGAAATCCTTGTGGCTTTATATTTTCTAAAACGAGGGCGGATGATGGAGGAATGATTTCGGGTTCTGATTCGCCGGGACTATAATGTGCGTAATAGCATGTGGGGATGGGGAGAGCTAAGTCGTTTTCGGTATCCTCCAGACAAGTTTCGGATTTAAACGCTTGTATATCGGGAACCACCTGAAAACCAAGATATAGTCGATTCTTGTTGCTTAGACAAACGAAAACGTCACCACTACTTTTACTGCTGCATCTGCAAAGCGCGTCGCGTGCATATGCAGATTCAGGAAAATATATTAAGTTATCTGGATCAAATTATTTATGTGCAAATCTGCTTATTTTTGATTGAACATCAAATTTGAATTTAAAACGCTCAGTTTTCGAGAATGATATATGTTACTTTAGAGAGATTAGCAAATATGATTATATTTAAAAAAGTCCATAAAATTTGTAAATTTTTATGTGGTAATAAATATTGGCATATTTTGAAGTCTAATTGCAATTTAGAACTGCCTACTAAATAAGCAATGAAATGGGACAAAAATAAATTTTAAAGAAACTTAAGTCGAAGTGGAAACGTTCGGTTGAAAAATTAATTTAGATATAAATCTGGCATCTTAGTTATAAATTCGACCAAATCCAAATATTTGGAAATGCAGATTTGAGATAAATTTAATTTTCAATGACAGATATTTTCTCGTCCGAGCATTTTTGAAAAGGTTATTAAACGTTTTATTATTAGCTGCAGTATACATACTCAGATAACATATTTATAACTTTGTATCACTATCATTTACCACTCCACTGATTAAATGTTGTTGATTTCAACTAACGTCACTCAATCAATGGAATTATTGGCCAAAGTTACATATCTGAGTTTCTAGTTAATGCCACTATACACAGTGGTGTAAAAATTTTAATTTGATTCATTTAAATTGTTTTGTGAAAATGCACGTCTGAGTGCAAAGATTTGTTAATTTAGGATATTATTTGTTTTCATTATTGAATATGATACATAAAATATTCAATAGAAGAACTTGTTCTCAGACTTTAAATAATATTTTAACGTAATAACGTTCTCAATTTTTGCGAGGTGTAAATAAGTTCTTAATTTTTGCAAGAATAAGTTGAAAATCTAAAGTATTTTTAGATTAAACATATCAGTCAGTTTATATCACCGGAGTGGTTTTTGCTTGCGGTGCAATTTTGACTTACGCCATTATTTATTGATGATAGGAACTATTTTTACTGATTTTTTAAAGATTTGTAGTGTTGGTTGACAACATTGAAAGGACATATTAACTCCAAAGTTTAATCAAATTTGACCGCATCTGTGAAGTCGATGATACACATTTTTCACTAATTAATTACTTTATGAGGTCACAACCGAATTGTATGTTTTAATGAATACATTTCCCACGTACGTAGATAATAACCATTTGAACAAAATCAACATTTTGTATACCTGTTTTAACCGGGTGCTTTTTAAATCAGCGTGAGTTATTAGTATGGAATAAGGGGAATAGGTAGGTACTCAAAATTTCTCATAAAATACTCATCCGATTTTCCCAAAATATAGTTTGGCATTGTGTATTTTTTGTCGGTAATTGAGTGGAAACGGAAAAGCTGTATAATACATAAAAAATCCTGCAGTTTTTAATTTCCTGTTTATCTGAAGGATTTTTCTTTCTTTGAATCTTGCTAATCGTAGAACTGTAAAACTGGCTATTCTGATCTACCCAACAAATATATATGGTATAAATTCGGGTTTGCATAACAAATATCTTTAAAATATTGAATAGGTATATAAAACGTAAAATTAAATAAAAAATGCTAGCTTTAAGATATTGTGTTTGTCATAATTATTTATATTAAAAACTCAATGTAAAAAATGAAAATTCTCGTTCAATTTTTTTTACTATTGTAAGCGTGAGTTTTCAACTTTGCAATTTTGAGTAGATAAAAGGCTGTTTATCAAACATATGAAAAGTCAATAAACGGTATATAATACCCGTTGGCCGTTAATGAGGAGTTTCATAATTTTTGAAACATTTTTCCAGCTTACCTGTGTGTAAAACTTGATTTCTCGTAAATCGAATTGAGCCTCAGTTACAAAGAATCTACTGAAAGGATCTTGAGGTAGTAGCTTTACAATGAAGTTTAGACTATGATGGGTTCCTTCTAGATGTCTTCTATAAAGTAGATCATGATAAACAATCTATTTTAATACCTACTCCAATTTAAAACGCAGTACTAGTTGATCAGACTATTGAAGGCCTTAATAAATGTAAATATTTTTGAAATGCATCCTAGCAATCTATTTTTGTTTCAAATAAACATATTGTTATAATCCATCAGTCCATTTGGTTACTTATTTAGATTATTAGTTCTTGAGTAATAGGTTGATAGCAAACCGGTTTTAATTCCTTATTGAGGCTCACCTTAAGCAATAGGTAACGGTGACGGCCAGTATATCGGACAAAACGCTCTCTCCTGTTTCACATCCAGGTCGCACAGTAAATTCTAGTATAGTTATTGCTGTCGATTCTGTCAGGTCTTTGTGGTGCTCTTTTAAGACCGCCTGAAGCCATTCTTCGGTGACAGGCCAATCAGCAACTCCACTAATGTTATCGCTGCAATCTTCTTCACTGTCCGACATTCTCTAACTAGTAACTCGATCAAAGATGAAATTTTTAGATTATAATGCCTTTGAGCATTAGCATTAGTACATTACCTGCAAAGTACATTATAATTGTTATCACTTAAAGAAA
>NW_026017110.1:33880923-33888067 GCF_020466585.1 Dendroctonus ponderosae | reverse complement strand
TTCCCCCTAATCCCAACCAGAGGTGCCAAGGGCAACAAACCACTGGTCACTTCTACTAATCACACAGATCAACTCTTCTAAATTTATAACTTAAAAGTCCCGAAAAGGGCAGTCATAAAAGAGCAAAAGTTCCAACGAACTAGCTCAAGTTAAATTTCCACAACGCCCCCCTACTGAAGCTCTCGGTTTGCCCACCCGAGATGAAAAAAAATACCCTAGGAATAGTTTATATAGCAATACAACGTTTACCGAGTCAGCTAGTGTTCATATAAAAAACTTTGATAGGTTTTATTGCTGCTGATTTCTACTGCCGTAGAACTGAACTCGAGGTTGTCTTGGTTCGGTATGGTAAGATAAAATTGTGAATCCTGCAAGCATGGTTATCGTTCACAATCCAAGGTTATCGTATGCATGGGACAGCTAGAAATCGGGATCGTACGAACGTCTAAAATCTCTGACCAATATAAACACTTTCGTACCATCGTATTATCGTGTAAACGGATGCATGGGACGGAGGCTTAAGTATTCCAATGTGATACACATTAAACATGGGACAATTTTTGAAGAAAGAAATTTTTTTGATTTGTGGACTTTTTTGACAACTGCTTCCACGATTTCCTTTTTGTACCCAGTTAAGGTCAATATGGCGATTTATCCACTTATATTACACAACTATTTGTTGAATAATTGTAATAGCTCAAACACGGAAGCAAAGAGCTCTTTGCCAGCAGTCTGCCCCATGTACATATTTACTGTTAAAGTAAAATTTAAATAAGAAGACTTCGAATTAAGCTAAGTGTTTAATATGTTCCTACATAGAAGTTATAAGAGGTGGAAATTAGCTAGACAAATTACTTACTGGTCTTTTTATTTATGGCAAAATAATAAAGGAACGCTCAAGTTTAAGTCGCAAACAAGATTTTCAACTTGCTCAATATTTTTCTAATAACTGATGTATTCAACAAGTAAAATAATCATTATTGCTGACTTTCGATGTAATATCGGATATTTTCGTTAGTACATTCTGAAAACATATCCTAAAAAGCAGTTGTAAATAAACTCCTCATAAATCCTCATGATTGCATTTTATTGAATGTTTATTTTATTGTTTAATTCTATGTCGGCATTAATAGAATAAGTAAGTGGTTGAACATATTCTATACTCTAAAATCTGTTTACAGTATATAACGAACAAACACGCAAAAGTAGCAACGTAGAAACGATTATTCATTGTGTAAGAAAACCATTTCCTGATTTTTGCAAGGGTCGTAGTTCCGCGCTAAAGCTCCAAAGCTCATTATTTTTCTCCTCGCTTTCAGGCCGTTTTCCATTTTGCAAAAGAGCATGTAGCATAGCAGATATTCTCTTAATTTGTCATTGAGATGATTATAAGTTTTGAGCATTTCAAATAGATATTGAATCCTTGCTTGAAACACTAAACTCTGTGCTTATAATCAATAAATGTGTTTGTTTTAAACCATAACATTTTTGGTTCTTTCAGTTTTCATTGATTGCTCCTTAGTTTCTTTAAAAATTATAATATTGAAGTGACTACCTGATTGTACACATATTGTCACAATTTACCAAATCAATAGAAACTCCGTAAATATAAATTATTTTGATGGTTTCGTAAAGGGAACGTTTATTGCTCCCATTTATAGTAACGACTGTACGCCCGTAAATTAATTAACCAATTCGTTCCTTTTATCTGGCTGTCCTTCCGACAGGAACAGTGCTTTTCTCCCGTTTGTACAACATCGCTTAGTTTGCCCCACTCTCTATCATACTATTTATACGTCTCAATGTTCTCGGTTATATTCTTTGAAAATCAGATAACAGGAGTTTTGCCGAAGTAAAGAGTAGATTACCAAACTTTCAAGTGATGGATACAAATTTAATGTAGAAGGTGAGTTAATAAGGCTAACGTTATTAGGTTATTAAAACAATACAACAGGTTGAAGGAGCCATACATATACAGTGTGTCTGCTTAAGTTCGCGCCGTATGAATTTTTTTTATTACATATTCATTTTGCGAAAAAGTTTTGTATCTTTGTCTGCTTGGTCCAAAACTTAAAACGCGACCATCAGATATTTTTTTCAGTCGTATACGAGGTATATCACAATATATGAAATTTGCTCAAGAATAAAGCATCGCTCTGCTCATGATAAAATAGGTGTGTGATATTTATGATATCCTCTTTAATATTGGTTTATTTATCTCATATCTACCCAATTATTTCTTTTATCATTTTGCTGGTAATCTTATTCATTTCTACGTATTCTATTGATTTCCTTTTTCCTTCTTTGCTCATGTGGCGCCTTTCCTCCATGAGTTTCTTTATCTCTGCTGTGATGGAATTTTCCTTCTTTTTGTGCTATTTATTTTCCTACTCATCGGTTTTGTTAGGGTAACGGTTATTTAATCTGTATTTCTATTATCGCTGTTCAGGTTTTGTGTTAGTTGTTCTTTAAGTTTTTCTTTATATATACAAGATGGTTGATTTTCTTGGAAATTCGGTCTGGGCAATGGTGAAGAAAAAGAAAAACTTTTTTAGCTACCAAGCTTACAGTATATTTTCTTCTTCTGTAATCAAATAGAAGTACAGAGCATTCAGGTCATCATTAATAGGTATTTAGTGTAGTCTGTCAACATGTTGATCGTGAATAAATGTTTTGTGTAATCCAAAAGATTAAATATTTCATTAAGCTGTACAAAAAAATGATAGAATATTCTGGAGGGTTCCCAGCCTTCTTATGGACAAACAATTAGCACCCTGAGGAAGGCGACAATAAATTGCGGAAAGTTTGGCAGCTAAATTTTTTTAAATTTTTCATCGTCACTGTCCAGACCGAATTTCTAAGAAAATCAACCATCTTGTAATTATTCGATATCGGTCAATAAACTGAACCTCTTTATATATAGTCTTATTTTCGGCTCCTGTTGTAAGTTTGGTCATGTCCAGTTGCTCGTTGTTTCCATTAAGTTTTCTTGTGCTATCAATACATGTCCTATGATCGCTGCCTGTGGTGAATCTGTTCAGAACAGATAAATATATCATTAAGGATGTAACAGTTCTGAACAGATAGTAAAATAGAATGGATTAAATAGAATATACGTACGCTTTGCATGCGAAAATGTTTGAAAAGCACATTTTTATTTAAAAATGAATTAACATTGAAGAATATTTTTTGTCGATGTTTTTTACTAAGTCTAGTTATTCGGTCGTTTATGATAGTACCCGCATTGGAAAATAATCTCTCGCATGGTACGGAAGTAGCTACAATGTTAAATTTCAATTTTATTAATTTTGAAGTGGGATGGTAATTGGCATCTAAGTATCTATTAGGGATGGGACAAAAACATCGATGTTAGAAATTTGGGACATCGATGAAACATCGATGTTAAATCCTGAAATGAAAACATCGGACATTTGATGTTGATACTAGATAGAAACATTTTCTGCGAACTCTTTGAGAATGCCGATACAAACGATACCGCGGCACAGCGGCCCATTTCCAGCTGCACCCGAAAAAAGCCTCTTATTGCAGTCAGTTGACCGAAAAATGGGGCAACTATAAATTGAATAAATTTAATCGATTATTTACTAATGCATTGTTTTAAAATGTCATAGTAGTAGTAAAGGCCGTCCTTGAACATTATTTATTTCAGACAAATTTTTTACAAATTTCTTACTGCTAACTTATCTACGAGTCTTAATTCTAACATCTTTAGAGTGTTTTACACTCTGTGAAAGCTGACATCACTGAAGTAAAGGCCGTTTTACAGTCGGCAATTTTTATTGCCCGCAACTTTCTTGCACGCAATATTTCGTTCTACGCTTGCGCATTTTATCAGTTTTCGAGTTGCCGGTAACTTTTATTGCACTTGCCGGCTATAGTTCCAAACCTAAAATTTCTTGCAGCTAGCCGCAATTTTAGTGAGTTTTCTGGTTCTTTTCATGCTGCCAACTGTTCGTTCATAGTAATATAAATCACCAGCACTGGCATATTTGCTTACTTTCGTTTTTCATCGAAAGAAACTACAACTTATGTTAATCACAATAATTTCCTTGGCAATATAATTGTAACCTCAAACGAAAACAGAACAAACAAACTTTGGATTTTTTTACGTATAGTGAATAGTTGGTACGCTTGATGGATTTGTCTAAATGTGAAGTTTAACATTGCACACTGTAAAGCGGAGTACTAAAAATATAGCTGCCAAAAAATAGCCGCAAGAAAGTTGCGGGCAATACAATTGCCGACTGTAAAACGCCCTTAAGATAAAATTATTTAAGTTGAAGTTAATCAATTTGAAATCAGAACATCGATGTTGTCAAACATCGATATATTAAATATAGGTATCAAAAACGGTTAGACTTAGGTATATGATGTCGTACATAAAATAGATTTAGAAGTTGGAGTAGAATTTTAAAATTTAATAATATATAGGGTGTTCCATTTAAAATAAGCAACTTGATACTTATTTCCGGTATAACCAGAAGTGTGGCCATCTTGACAATATTTTGGATCATTTTTCCCCAATAACTTCAACACACTGTTCAATTGTCAAAATTATCCTAATTATAGTTTGCCAGATATCAGTCGCGGCCGTTTCCAGTGGGACGCCCTGTATAGATACTATTCTATCATAGCGGAGTGCAAGACTGTGTCCTCACGTGAAACTTCATCGCCCTACCCGTGGTACCCTTTATACGCAACTTCTCAAATTTTATGAGGATTTTGTCCCCTAACAAAACGTGACAACAAACCAGCACTTCCTGCAAAAGCAGGATTACGTTTCTAGAAGATTGGAATCGCAAAAATTCAACACTTTGTGACTTATCGGATTCCGGCTCCCTTGCTCTGGTCGATGCTGGCTGATCTTTGCACTGTCAAGAGAGGGGGGCGTGGCCTAGGCCATCTACTGATTGAGACTGTCAACGGTTTACGCCACGGCTGACATCAAAATTAAAGGTCGAAGCAAAAGGGGGTTTTGGCTTCTCTTCAGGAATACCTTTTTTCCTTATTGAATGCCGCTCGAAATCAAAACCGCCACTTCAAGATGGTCTCCTGACGTTGTCGTGCGTATAGCTAGCTCGGGACTGTCCATGTTAGGGCTCTGGCCAGGTAATGGACGACTAAGTGCGCCTATTTAGATCATGAGAAAAGGGAGTAACCTGCCTTGGCCATGTGGTAACTTTCTATGCATTATACCAATGTAAATAGTTTAATAACTTTTTATCTATGTATCTATCAATCTAAGATACGACGTCGTGATTTTCTAAGGAAGTGCTGATTAAACGTAAGCAGAATACCGTCAATGAAACCGAGAATTTTGTTGATTTATACTCCACTGTTTTTGCGTTAGTGTTCTTGTGCAAATTTAAAAGCACTGCTCACCATCTCAATAAAAATAATCTTATAATGTCTAAATAAACATAATATTCTGGACTGTATGATCCTATGGCGGTTTTTAACAGAACTATTGTTTATTTAGGAATGTTGCAAACATGTTTATAAGGCATGTTAATTTAAGAAATAAACTTGCCTCGGAATAAGCACACTTGTTGAATTAATTGTCACCTGGCTATATGGTTAAGTAAGTTATATTTGGTGTCAAGTGAATTGCTAGAAGGAAGATTATTAAGTTGTTTTTAGTAGCTACCTCCGTATAGGTACATGACTTCGTAGTAGGTATATAATGATATTGTTCAAATAAATTCGCCTCTCATAATGCTATTTATCCTACATTGCCATATAACTTGTGGTGGCCGTTGTACTTTCTTATGAAAAGTTATACCTACTTTGACTATTTGATAGTTACTATTTTTACTTTTGTAATGTCAACTTATGTAATTAATCTTTAATTTCTCTTAAAATTTTATTGTCTTTTCAGGTAATGATCACACCGCTACTCGCTGGTTTAGCCGTGGGTATTGGAGTACCAATACTACTCTTTTACGTATACGGGGTTGTACCTGTATCCTTGTGCAGGAATGGAGGTTGCGGGGGATCAAGCGCTAGTGAAGAACTTTCAACACCTGCTCCAGACACATCCTCAGTGGATGCGATCAGCACTAAGGAGCCGGCCAATCCTAGCATAGGAGAAGTTAGTCTTAGTTTGGCATCTGGAAGTCATAGAGATGCAGATAGAGAAAGCGCTAGCACCGTAAGTACACAGTAATAGAAATATTTTTTAGTTAGTACTACTTTTGCTATGTTATTATTAGAATAGTAATTAACATCAAGTTTAAAATTGCCTAGATGGTACGTGACGAGTGTCCAATGAGAATCTAATACAGTTTTCGCTGTATCCCACTTAGTGTTTCTAATACTCTTAGAGAGAATCTTAGAGTTTCTCGATTGTTTTTCAATGGCGTTTTTGTTTTTTTTACCTTTTCAATTTAACGAAAATGAATACCTCTGATACATACAGGGTGATCAATTTAACTTTCAAAATATTGTACCGTGGATGGCCGGGTATCAAACTCCTTCTTCAGCTTCCAACTTTTATTCAACTCGGTATAACTTTAAATACGGAACAGGAACAAACTAACTTCAAAATTACCGTCAACTTCACAAACAATAACAATAACAAACGGAAAACTCGGTCTTGCTACTCGCGGGGTTTAACCTCTTTTACACCCGGTTGCTGCTGTCACTTCACTGTCCCCCTGTCTGGTTCTCGTCGTAGCTTATATAGTTTTCTCCAGGTAAACCAGACGGTTCTCGAAATCTCCAGCCCATGTGCGAAATTTCCCGCTTGTCAGTGTCATATTTGACAGTAAATGGGGAGCAAATGGTGCTCCCATTTACTGAAATACCATGAATTTCGATCCCCCCCATTCCAAACGTGAGTACCCCAGGCCATTTACGTTACACTGCCCCCTTCTAAACCCTGATCGCCCCGATTAGGTAACTCCTGGATCATCGTTATACCTGGCCAAACGGTGAGTGTGAACCACTTTAAATTTTGCCTGAGGGCTCTTCTGGATCCGATATGTGACATCGTTGAGTCTGTTGATTATTGTATAGGGTCCCTCCCAGGAGTTTTGAAGCTTTGGACAACGGCCTTTTGTCCGTCGGGGATTAAAAAACCAAACTCGTTCACCTTCGCTAAATCCGACTTGATTCGGTCTGG
>NW_026017110.1:33870688-33880468 GCF_020466585.1 Dendroctonus ponderosae | reverse complement strand
ATTCTCTCAAATGGCGACCCAACCAGATACTGTCTCATTGGTCCTCTACTCCGGCTGCGAGGTCCTTTACTGGCAGCACATTCCGTACATGCACGTCACCAATTCTCCACATCGGTTTGGCATCCGTCCCAGTAGAATCTTTCTTTGATCTTTTCAAGTACCCCAGGCCATTTCCATTACAATATTAAATGCATATTCTACGAATGAAAGTAACATAGGGCACTAGTTGTGGGAAAAAGTAACTAATCGGTATTCGAGTACTCGTTACTAATCAGTATCTAATCAGTAATCGTTCTCGTAAAATCAAGTCACCCATCCTAACCTTCGACTCCGATATTACTCGCTCAGACTAATTGGTAACTAAACTAACTGGTAATCAGTGCCAGTACCGAATCCCTATACCGATGGATACTGAGTACTAGTTCAGTGGCAAGAACACATAACCATTTTTTGCGCAAAAACTATGAATGCTACAAGATTTTACAAAGAGCCCAAAAACGTTCAAAAATAGTTAGTGCATCAACTCGAAAAAGATAGTTTTTGTACCACGACACTCAAGATTTCACCACTTGCCCAAAGCGTATGAACTCGGCTGTTGCATCTAAATATGAGTTACATAACACATTCACAGCGAGTTTCGTTAAAAAGCATCGTATCAATCCATCTTTATTAAAAAATATATTTTTTGGAGTACTCAGCAGAGGAACCAGACATTTTTCTTATTAAAAGTTAAGCCAGATTCCGGCGCTCATGGGTTTCGCGGGAAACGAGCGGGCTGATGCACTGGCAAGGCTCGTATCTTCTGGGAGCCCAACTGTCGAACTTCACATAAGGTTAAGAAAGCCACAGGTAGGAAGCGCTCTTAATGACTAGGCTCTTAGAGGCACCACAGAGATCTGGAGAAAGGCGGAAGGCTGTAGACAAGCCAAAGAGTTGATTGGAAGCCGAAGTGACGCAAAATTGCAAAAATTAACGAAAATTTCAATCAACTCTTTAGTATTTGAGTTATTTGACTTTTACTCGTATATACTGACTGTGTGGAGACACCTTATGATAGTGTAAAAACCAAATTATATAAAGAAGCAATCGACTTGTATACTGCATTTACACTTTTACAGATTTTTTGATACAATCTAAGTTAAAATTATAAAAATGCCTAATGCTTTGATTTATGTATGCGGTGAGGGTTTACTTGATACCTCCATAATTTGGAAATTATGACTAATTTAAAAAATAATAAAATTATATATGTATATGTTCTGTTCCATTACAGGTAGCACTGGCAGGAAGTTTGCATCAGGCGGCTCAACGATTAGAAGTCCAAGCAGATCTGGCTTCGGCGCAGCGCTTTAGTTTGAGCAGTTTGACGGAATCAGTAAATGCCAGTATCACTTTGGATGATGGAGGCGCTAGCGTTAGAGCTCTAGCCGGTTCGTTAATGAATTATAAGGTGAGGGAAATTGGGGGCTAAAATATTTCGAGGTTATACGGATTTATTACTGTCTTTTGGGTTATGGTCGTACTGAAATAACAGCATTGGTGTAGTTTTGTTTAAGAGTACTTGTATCTGCGGAGTTAAAGATTTTTTGAGCAACCTCATATATTTAAAAATATGTTCAGATTATACCTATACCTCTTCTTTAATCTAACTACTTTTGTATATGAGCCGTTCCGTTATTCGATTGTCATTGTTTTTTCAAATCTGGGACCTTGACGTAATTTAAATATTTGCCCACCATTCTATACCGCCAAATGATAAATGGAATAATCAACTTTTCTAACGTTGTAAAGGAAGCAAATTTTATATTGTGAAAGCATATAAAACATTGTACCATCTGGAGCGGGTTCACAATCAATGCCTCAATCGGCGAGAGTTATACCGGGGCGTGATGCGGACATTGAAATGACGTCTGATAGTTCGTTACAAAAACGACCTTAGCAGGACGCTAAAAGCTGGTGAACTAGAATTGCGATGCTCGTGTAATGTAAGTGAAACCTTTTATAATCGCACACTCATGGTTCTACTAAATATCGTGGGCTTAAAGCTAAAACTGACCAAATCCAAAATATAAATTTTTAGCAAATGCACTTTTAAGCCGAGTCAAAAATCATTTTAGAATTATCAAAAATATGCTTTTTTAAATTCACTTTTAAATCATGCGGTTATTTGCTTCATAATTTGATCTTTTAATTATAGGTATTAAATGAAATTTAAAGGGGTTTGTTTTGTTTTTGTTTTTTCAAAAAAAAATGACGGTCATTTTTACTGATTGTTTAAATCATTGTATACATACTTGGTCAAACAATGAAATTACTAATTATTAATAGTAATACAATAGACGAGCGGCTTAAAATTGCTTTACTTATTCTGTTATGCAAGATGCGAAAATCCGACAAACATTTTTCATACAAAAAGCTTTATTAACCATAAACAAGTAATGTAATTATTTAAAAAACCAAACCAAAATAATGCAAAACTCTATCGTATAGTCTTCATTTTCAGTCTTTCAGTCTTAGTATTCAACTGTTCTTATCATTTGTAGAGTTCTGCTTGTATCTGGACTTACTGCCGATTTATATATCTTGACTTTGCTTTCCGTATTTAGGTATTTGTTTTTCGAAACAATTTCTCTCACACATCCCGAAATTCGAGCCGCTTTCATTGTTTGCTCTCTTCCTTCGAGGGGTAGATTTCCATTCCATTATATCTGCTCCCAAATATTAGGATATATAAATTTATATTAGTTATATAGAAATTGTTTACTTGGATCTTGGAGTCGATTTCCAGCTTGCAGTTTATCGGTTTCTTTGATATTACTAAACATAGTAGTCTTCTCGGTGTTGATGAGCAGATTTAGTTCTTTTGCTTATGGAGTATTCAGTCTTTGGAGGTTGTCTTCGGAATCTGCAATAAGAGCCGCGTTGTTAGCGTAGCACACGGCATGGAAGAAAGTACTTTCCATTTTCTATTTTATCCATTATCACATTAAACATGAAGGGGCTGAGTGGGTCTCCCTGTGTAATGTCGTGTACTACATTTAGCTGTCTGTGGTTTACCCCTTTTGTTCTCATTATTTCCAGGACATCTTTTAAGCGCATTCTGTGAAAAGCTGGCACTCAATATAATACATGTTCTTACTTTTTAAATTCAAAAACGGCAACTTTAGGCATACAGCAAAAAGGAATCAATAGCTGGAAACAGTGTACGAATTACTACGTACAATGCACGCCAAAATTTTCAATCCCCTTCTGCGTAAAGCGACCATGTCTACTTTAAATCCGATAGGTTTTAACTAAGTTAAGTTAGTAAGTAGAGCTGATCAAATTAGGTTGACGTTATTTTTTTCTTTTGGAAACTTGGCCAATAAAACATATTTTAGTGCACCTATTCGTGGGACCTTGGTTGATGCTGTCAGTTTTTGAAGACAAATATATTATTTTTTAAATTACTTGAGCAACCAAACACGAATACGGCAATTTTGAACTTGATCACTTTTAGCTTTAAGCCGACAATATGTCCGCTTAATAGAGGGATTAAAAAGTTATATGGTCTATAATAATTATTAATATTATGTAGATAATTAAGCATAAAATCAAAATGAATCAAACACATATGACACTAAATTTTAAAAAGTTGAAAAAGTTTGGTTAAAAATGTATGAATGAACATTAGCTACTTATTGACTAAATCTAATATGTAGATTATCGATCTATCGAAAATGATCTTCTAAGTTTTTCAACTGCTCAGGTATTATAGTGCTATTTACAAATGTTTTTTTAAAGTAGTAACTGTCTTCAAAGCTTGACAATAACAAATTATTTCACCGGTATTTTCAAACATTATTTTGCCTTCCGGTTCTTTATTCATCTGGTTCACATGCGATACCAAGCTTTTAGCCGCCTCTAATATCAAAACACATCTGACAGTTGCTGTCATATGATCAAGTTGAACATATTTCTCAAAATCTTCAGTGGTTACTCTCATTTCTTTGGCTTACTTTTCAGTTTGGGCTATTGTCTATAGAGGTTTATTATCATCTGGTGCAGGTACTGTTTTTATAACTTTTTGAAAAAGCTTTCTTAAAGCAACTTTACGTTGTTGTTTTGGACGCCTTATTCCTAGCACTTTTTCAGAATAAAGAGCTTTTAAAACGTTTCTCGCTTTTGCTAGCTGTGATATGGATTCTACTTCATTGATCTTGAGTAAAATGTACATGTACAATACAAAATTTGTATGGTGAAAGATCATCAAGAGTCAACCTTGATCCAAAGGTTGACAGATGGATTTCGTATTCGGCGGTAAAAAGATTAGGTTTATGTTTTGAAATTTTACCTCAGAATGAAACAACGAGTTCTGAATCCGAGAACAATACGATCTTTCGTTTTTGTATCGCAATCTTTCTACCAAATTGCAATAACCGTTCAGCCATACCTCCAAGTATTTGTCCAAGTGGCAGGTAAATCTTTCGTAGATACACTTTTAAATGCTTTAGGTCTAGCTGATTTTCCAATCACACGCAGTTCTTCTATGTGGCCCGTCATATTATCGCAAACGAAATTTGAGAGTTAAAAATTAGCCTGGACTTTTCTCGCTTTTAAAAATAAGTTTTATCGAGTAAAGCCCGGAAGAGAAGGCCTGACTCATCGACATAGTAGACATCTTCTGGCTGACACCCAAGTAGTAAGGATGGAAGAGCATTAAGTTCTGTTGCTATTTGTTGAGCTTTAAAGCTTTTACTAAATGTCTAAATATGGAGATGTTTTAACTTCGAACACGCGTGAACCAATCACAACACAATTTATCAATTTTAAGTCTTTCACTTTTCAAAAAACTTGTTTTCTCATTCGTGTTGATATTTCCGAAAAGGAACAAAGGCGTCCAGTTAACAGTTCCCGTGTGCGGTTGAGTAAAGGCCTAGGTTCGCTTGTGCGATTGATGCATGCGTCGTAGGTGGGTTCGCTTGTGCGTCTGAAAGTTTACAAAAGTCGGCAGCTCGAGCACAGTTGAAAAGGGAAATTTGAGTAGTTGATTAATTATAAGCATCATGGAGCTTGCATTGACTCTTTTATTAGATAATAATAATGAAACCATGATTCCGTTATTAATTACGAACATAAAATCTCATCATTCTATGTACAAACATTGATATATATATATTCGATATATTCGATGTATTCGATAGCAGTGCCTGCGTTCCGACATTGCGTCACACCTCAGACGCTAGATGTCAACGCGCTAGTAAACCCATAAACATGATATGCCATATGATCAGTCTCTGCGATGAACGCAGGCATGCATCAATCGCACAAGCGAACCTAGGCCTTAAGGTTTGTACTTGCGTTAGACACCAAAATAGTGTTCGCGACCGTTTATCAGAGTGTTCGGTTATGAGAGTTTATTTTACGTATAAAATGGTAGTTCCAGGCTTTGCCGCGATAAATTTGTCCGGTTAAAGGATGTGACGTTCCGCCTAATAGAGGTGTCCGTAATAAGAGGTTTCACTGTATAAAAACCTTCAAGTTTTTATTTGAAATCCAAAATTCTTTATAATTATTTTTTTGTTTTCCCACGAGCGATCGATTTTCGAAGTTAGTATAATTGAATCTATTTGGAAGGTTATATAGATCTCTTCAGAGGATCTGAATTCCTGAAATATAGCAGTGAACTGTATGAGCATTTAACTTAATTGCTGAAATACAGCAGTGAAGGAGAGCTTTCTAAAAGATCTGACATTTTTTACCGTTTCGGAGATATAGTCTGTCCGAAAAAATTCGACTGCTCTCAAAATGTTAACATTTTAGCAAGACTGTTATCTCTTTAGAGTTTGGGATTTTCTCGATTCGCAAAAGCAAAGGTCATTAAAATGATTCGATATTTTTCATGCTGTAGGATATATGACATTTTTGAACTGAAGAAACCTGAGAAGGGCGAAGCTTTAATACGGTTTTATAGATCAAAACAAAGCTCTACAAATGCACTTTCGAAGAATTTGTCAAAATTAGGGAGCTTGAGGTTAAGGCTTAAAACTAAGTTAATAGGTATCGGCTTGCTTTCGATAGGAAAGCGGCTCTAAATAACAGCTAGATGCTTTTTTTATGTCAGTTTTTATGAACTAGTCTTGGCAAATTTCTTTTCACTGCACAGTCAGAACAAAGCACTTCAACTTTATGTTCATTATGTAAAATATTGTACCCCGAATTGAATGAAAAACCATTTTATTTATTAATCATCATAGAACTAGTTGACCTAAATTAAAATACTTGTTTTATTCCAGCAGGTGAATGGGAGTGATTCTTGCAGCTGCTTAACAACTGAAGATGGTACTTCAGAGCGTGTCCGTTTCGATGACAATGTGAGTTTTATAGCGGCAAATCAAGCAGAAAAAACTAGCATTGGAAGTAGCTGCAGCTTTAGAGCTCGTTGCTCAAAATCCAATATGGGTAAAGCGTCACCCGCTCAAGATACCCTATCCAACGATAGTATTTACATTGACATGGACGATAAAACGCCCCGCAAGTTCTCATCACAAGCAGCTGCTCTACGTTCCCAATTTTTTCACTCAATAAATGAGTGCAAGCCGGCTAGTAAAAGCTTGGACGATAAAACCATTATAGAGGTATCCAATGAGACATTGGACAAAACGATGGTTCCAGTTATCAAAGAAACTAAAAGTATCGTTATTTGCCAGCTAAGACCAGCTTCAGCTTCGTCAATTGTCAGTTTCAACGATCAACTTAAAGTTGATGGTTCTTCAAATAAAAACTGCTCTAGCGAAAGCTTGCACAATTCGTCGGTACCGTTGATAACAGAGTCACAAAATATAGTCATTCGTCCGGTGAAGATGTCTTCTACAATTATGCATGAGAGTACCCAGCTATAGTTACCCAATTTATTGGAAGACTGATACGTAATTATAAAAAATAATCGTATTTATTTTTAAGAATGTAAATTATGGCTTACGGATTATGTTTGGCATTGTTTCTTGTCCAGTAAGGGGCAGCTATGAGATCCTTTAATATGCGCATTGTAATGAAGTTCCATTAAATATTTACATACCATATTTTTATAATATTTTAAATGTTTTCTTTTAGAAATCTTCATTTTTATTTTAACTTTACTGTTAAAATCTTCGGTTTTGAACTTTAGTAAGCCTCCTTGTAAGTCCTATTTTTACTATAACCAACTATGCTATATATGAAAGAATCCCAATAAACATAACTGGAAAATGTCTATGAAGACTTTTCTTACCTACTATATTAAATCTCACCAGAAACATCCCTCTAGATCCTCAAGATTTTCTACACACTCGTCCTAACTTTCAACATTTGGTATATTTTCATAGCTTTAAATAGTAATTGCAAATATCACCTGAGGAATTCCCAAAAAATGTTCCCTCGTATTCTAACAACGATTAACTAATTGAAATATACGGTCCGTACGTTATACCGCTATCGTTAGCAACTTTTGTTCACTACATTAGATACATCGTTCTTACTTTTTCTTATATTAAACATTTTTCAACATGCAGATTATGGTTTATAACAGCTGATTGTGTGGGTGCTTAATCAGTTAATGGAAATTATGATGAGAATCGGAAAAGTAGTGAAAATATATCACCTGAGTATTACTAATTACTATCTATTTTATATTAAATAGTTAAGTATATTAAATGATTTGTGTACATGAAAAGGAAGGATGTGGTAATGTTAAGAAAGTGCTAATATAGTACTGGAAACTACGCGAAAAATTTCGACTGACACGCCGACGCAAAGAGCTGAACCATCATGGCGACCGATGTTTTGTTTTGGAAATTGGTGTATTTCAGAGGGTGAAAAGTGGTAGAAAACGGCAATTTCTCGAAAAACCCATAAGAAAAATGTTGCTTGTTAAAAGATTTTCCATAGGGTGAGCATAGTCTTAATCGGCAAAGCGGCAGTCCTGGTATCAGATCGTATCGTAAACATTACCCTTGGCGTTAACTGTGAGAGCCAAAATGTGTTATTGTCGTGGCAAACCTGCAGTTGAATTATGAAGAAAAAGGAAAGCTACCAGTTAAATATTAAGATTGTTTACCTTTAGTACAACGAGATCGCAATTTTCTAAAACAACCGTAAGTTGGAAAACTTCTATTGCACGGTCTACGTAAATCACCCTGTTTATTATAAACAATTCTGCTGGCGTTTATCTAATAACCACTACCCACCAACAAACTGCCGATGGTTTGACCTTTCCCAATAAACATTTTTTAATGACACAACCTGTTCATACATTCAAGAACATAGGTGTGTTTTGTAGTGTAATAAATAAACTTATGATGCTATATGCTTGAAAACGATGAATAGATATTTTTATAGATTTACTTTCATTCAGCAGCAGTCAGTAATAACATATTCAATACAATGTGATATGCATGCAATGTGAGTTTAAACTCCCAGTAGGTAGCTACTCATAAGCATGAGCATGAAGTTGTAGTTTGTTCTATGTACCAGAAGTATACTTTATGCACTTCTGGAACATAACGTAGGTACAGGTCATTTTATTTCCTATACTTGTGTGTAACATAATACCAACATACGATAAGTTTTGGAATCTCATCAAGTTTTGTCTCGACCGTTGTACCGATCAGTTGTGTTTGGTTGTGGTCCGCTTTGCACCTTTCGTTTTGTTTTATTTCTTGTGGAACTTTACGGTCGGTCAACTACCGGGTGCGTTGTGTAAAGTGTTATTTTCCCTTCTTGTTGTCTGTGTCTTTCGATAAATACACAAATTGTTTGCAATAGCGCGTTAAAAATTATGAATATTGTTGCTGATTGGCCAGGCTCAACGCACGATTCAACAATTTTCAATAGCTGCAGATTGAAGGCTAGAATAGAAATTGGCGAATTTGGTAATAATGTTTTGCTCGGTACGGAAATATGACAACTACACTAAATTATATTATACAACTAAATGTTACTTCAGAATTGTAAAAAGATAAGTTTTAGGTGATAGTGGGTATGGTTTAAAGTCATACTTGTTAACTCCACTTTTAAATCCTAGTAACGAAAGTCAAAGGCTTTATAATGAATGCCATATAAGAACCAGGAACTGTATTGAAAGAACTTGGCGTTTGGAAACGAAGATTTCCAGTTTTAGCATACGGGTTAAGATGTAAATTGGAAACTTCGTTAACGGTAATTGTTGCCACTGCTGTGTTACACAACATAGCCCAGGAAATGAACGAAGCTGATCCACCTCCACCAGAAAATTTAAGTATCGATGAATTCCATTATCTTATAGAAAGCGGAAATGTTCCCAGGATAGCTTCCGATGGAAATGAGAATAGAAGTAATAACTACAGTCAAGTGTTAATTGACAATTACTTTTCAAATTTAAATTAAGAAAATGTATTTAATTATGATAAAAATGTTCGTTATAAATGGTTAAATAAAAACCCTTATATTTAAGA
Source organism: Dendroctonus ponderosae (assembly GCF_020466585.1). Classification (NCBI taxonomy): domain Eukaryota; kingdom Metazoa; phylum Arthropoda; class Insecta; order Coleoptera; family Curculionidae; genus Dendroctonus; species Dendroctonus ponderosae. The sequence continues at coordinate 33,871,019 of NW_026017110.1, read as the reverse complement.
TTTTTTTCTTTTTCATTGGCTAGTTCTATTTCCAGAAGATCGCATTTAATTTTTACTTGCCTTATCTGCAAGTCAGCCACTTCTAAGTGCTTGTCTAATAACAAGTTCCTTTTGTCCAAAAGCTTGCTGTACTTTTCTGCCACGTGCGATGAGGTTAACGTTGTTACCGTCGATTTTGGCTTTCGCACACTTCTTTTGGTTTTCGTATTACACTGGAGTATAACAAACGAGTATGATAAAATGTGGACCTTTTAAACATGAAAAACTTTCGTAGGACGTATTTTCTTGTAAAGTTCATATTTACTGAGATATCGCACTTTGACGCACTAAT
>NW_026017110.1:33867528-33869689 GCF_020466585.1 Dendroctonus ponderosae | reverse complement strand
AGTGTAATTTCTTGTCGGTACAATTTCATCATGGTCTCATAATTGGTGTTGGCCAAAATGCAATTTCGGGCTCCAGAACTACTTAACTTGCAAAATGATGCTAACTGTATGGATAAATATATATAAAAAATCACTCCTTCGTACCATCTGACCTCCGTGCTGATGGCAACATTGTCGGAGGTCACAAAGACGACATAGTATACGGTATATACGTAGATTTCGGAGGTGACATAGTTCTATCTGTATATATAAGATCTATATATAAGAATTTTAAAATTAAAAATGTTTTCCCCTCTCACGGAATCCGGAATAGTACTGATTTCAAGACCTCATATATACAATTTTTTTTTAATTTAATGCCATAGGGAAACCCGGAGGCCACACTGTTAAAAATGAGTTGAAAATTCAGTTACTTTTCAGTAAGTTTTGTAACTGAAAACTCAGGTTTTGGTTGTTGAAAATAAATTCATGCACATTGTAATTAAATTTTCAGTATTCTTATTGAAAATTCAAAATTCAATAACATGTAACTGAAAATTCAATAACATGGAACTGAAAAGGTTTCAGATCTTAACCTATTTGCAGGGACTGATTGAATATCTGTCAGTTGGTACTACAACGCACGAATTAACAGATTTCCAACCAACAGAACACTTTTGTATCATCGTACCATCAGAGACAAGTAGAGACGAGAAACTAGGCGTTAAAAAACGTCCCAAAAATAGGTCATTTTCGGTCTCTTTCTTTGCTATGTTTCTTCAATGAGCTTTCTCTTTACTATTATGTGCCACCGTCTTGTCAGAGGGCGCGAGCTGTCCCAAAGGCTATGTTGCCGTTGTTATATTTAATGCCAAAATAATTATTTTCGTTCCTTATCTAATCCATTGAGGAAAAACCACACATAGTGTTGAGTTAATAATTACGACAACGCTACTTATTGCAATCGTTTCTGTGCGTTAACCTTACTTTGACGATTTTTGATTGCTGTCAATATAAATTTTTTTGCATATTTACTCTTTTTTATTTCAAAGAGTTTTGCGATCTGTGGTTTGATAGCGAATGCTTGATTTGTTTATTGTTGCTTGATTGTGGTTTAAGTTCTTAGTTTGTAGCTTGTTCTTAGTTTGTAGAGTGTTCTTAGTTGGTGGTGGGTTTTATACGATTTATTCCTCGCTTAATAACCAAAATCAAGTGCCTCATTTGTGGATTAGATGCAGATCATGTTCAAAAAATGCATCGTTTTCCATCTAATCTGGAAAAGTACGTACCTTCAGAAACAAGTCTTCAAGATTTGTCTCTGGTACCTTCTTACTATAGTCTGTAGTATTTGCTGTTATCCACTAAATGTATGGTTGTTTTATGGGCTCTAATTCCATTGCTAATTTTTGTTGATCAAAAATTTGGCAGGAGGCATTGGGAATGAAATTTTCGGGTCGCTTTCGGTCTTACGCTGCAAAATTACAGGTTATGCAATAATCACTTTTCGGAAAGTTGTTATGCAAATTCGAAAGATTTGGGACTTGTTCGTAACGCAGTTCCAAATAGATTTATTGAAATTGAGTGTACCGGAGGGGAAAGCTCTATGGAAAATGTAGCATCAGTTATTCCTGATAGTTGGGTGGAAAATGTTCCATTACCCACATAGCAAAATGATATTCCCAGAATATACCTGGAACATTTATGTGATGTACATGCATATTCCTGGTACATACATGAGTTACATTATGAACATTCCATGAATGTCCCAGGAATCTGTCAGAGTTAATGCACTGAATGTTCATGGTATGTTCTGGGAATGTACATGGTATGTTCAGTGAATGTACATGTGTATGTTCTGACAATGTACCTGGTATGTTCAGTGAATATACATGTGTATTTTCTGGGAATGTACATGGTATGTTCAGTGAATGTACATGTGTATGTTCAGTGAATGTATATGGTATGTTCAGGAAATATACATACATATATGTAACGAAAGAAAAACGATACTTTATTTCCTCTTATTAGTTTATTCACATATTTAAGTATTTACTGATGTAATTTTTCAACAACAAGAGTTGCTTGCTAACTAATCTAAAACTAATTAAATGGATAATAAATAAATTAAAATATAACTTATAACTACGGACTAAAAATCTAAATTAACATTTTCAGCATTTTT
>NW_026017110.1:33865502-33866529 GCF_020466585.1 Dendroctonus ponderosae | reverse complement strand
AGTTACAGACAATCATTTGCAGCCCGTAATGCAGTATACTATGAAAGTGTCTGTAGCTGCCCAAGTGCTAAGCCACACGGTCGGGGCCTATTTATATTCAATGGCCAGCGTTGGTAATTATTATTTGCTGTTTAGTAAGGTATATTTAATTAGTCGGTCACTATTTTTTCTCCATAGGAGCCCTTGATCAAAGAGTGATAGCAACAGCTACTTTTTTAAATCATGTGGACACACTTTTTGACAGTTTTAATGGTAGGGCCGCTGCACCACCGGGTAAAATACTAAAATGTGCTGTGACAGAAGAATCACCACATTTGGAGTATTGGAAGCAGGCTTTCGAAAAGGTTAAAACGTGGCGGTTTCAGAGACGAACAAAAGCTGAAGGCATCAAATTGTCCAAGCCGCCGTCTCCGATAGGATGGCTAACGTCTTTAAATGCAGTGAGAGGTATATGGACCCATCTACACAAAACGGAAAATCTTCATTCTTTGCGCCCGAGGTCTTTGCTCTTGTCTCTGGTACCATCGTATAAACGGACGCATGGCTTGATCTATTCTTTGGACAGTGACGTGACAACTGCCAGAAAAGCTTATCACAGTTTCACCAAGAAATATCGTAGGCTACATGGGCGTGGTGGAAAACGCATCTCCATGCCAATCTGGTACCCCAGGTTCGAATCCTGGCCAAGGCGTAAAAATTTTCCCGCAGCGATACTTTGGTCACTTCGTAGAAAACATTGGAAGCAGACCCCAGTGTACCTATTCTTGACGACTAGGGAGTAGAACAGCCGAGAGAAGTGGGCGGGGTTTTATGACAGTCGGCAAGTTGAGAAATTCAATAATATTATAATGACAGTCGGCAAGTTGAGAAATTCAATAATATTATAATGACATGATAACTGAGGATGTCGATGATGCCATGGAATAAGTTGAGGTTCCAAAACATCCCTGGGACAAGATATCCTTTGATCTAACAGACCATAAAGTTGTAAGAAGATTGTTGTTTAGAAGTCCCGAAAATCTTTGTA
>NW_026017110.1:33859857-33864503 GCF_020466585.1 Dendroctonus ponderosae | reverse complement strand
TATTCGAATAAACCACTAAACGAATATTCGAATATCAGATTTTTAAAAATTCCGAGCCCTAGTTCGGGTTTGATAACGGGTTATTGACGTCATGGACCCAAATAGTTAGTTGATAAGATGATTTTGCGATGAGAGTCGTAATATTTGTCACTTGCAACGATTCCAGTGTTTCCAGTTTCTTAAACTGCGTTTCAATAAAAGTAGTTTGTAAAACGGACCGTCGTTAAACGCTTTTAATTTCGGCGTTTAACATAAACTTAGTTTCGTCAAACTGCGTTTCACTTGTTTCTGATGAAAATGGCCCTTATTAGAGCTTCGTGTCCGCTTGCAAGAGCTTAGTAATTCCTTATGAGAAAAATATCAGGTCCGCGTCCGTTTAATAAAAGAAAACTATTTCTAATCAAATGAACATTTTTATTACAATGTATACAATGAAGTTGTTTTAAACAAATTTAGTTAGTACTCAATGTTTACATCTTATGCTAAACTAGAAAATCACAAAAGCACGTTTATTATTTACAACATACCAAATCCTTTAGAGTAATTGATGGCTTTGACCAGTCTGTCTTTTAACTTTTCTTTCGAAGAGTATTCGGGGAGAAGTAACACATTAAAACAGGTATGAGCGGTGGGTAATCTGTCGGAATCGGGGCCATTTCGGGCTATGACCAGCTTTAATCGACTTAACCCGCCTATAGGAACCCGATCTGAACCTGTGGTAAATTGCAATAGCTTCCGTTTATCTTCCAAGGAGAAAGCGTGGACGAGTGACCAAAAATCTTTAATCACTTGAGCATCGTTCGAGTACCCACCGTCGTATTCTGTCGAGTTTTCCAACTCATCGAAATCGAAATTCTGAAACAAATGTACACAATAAAAGTAGTTAGGCAATCACAATTAAGTTGAGTTCTACGTACAAAAATAAACCTGAACCCTCCTTCGCTTGTAAATGCATCGGGCGTTAAAAAATGAGTACGAAATAATTAAAAATATATCGTATGGAGGAAATTAAACCAAAAACTCTGAGGAAACGTGGGTTCGCGAAGTAACATTTCCGGCGACAAAGATGATTGCAATTTTAACAAAAAAAATCAACTTGCTGGAAACTTATGCTGGCTTTATACACCACGGAAAAGGAATAACTTTTCAGGTATTAGATAAATGGCCTAAAGCCTAACGCCTAATAGCAATAAAGCTGAATTACTTGTTGTGAGTTGTTCTTGGTGGTGTGACGACCTAAAACAATTTGCAGTATGCGAATGCTCTATTCTTCTGGTCCCCTAATTCTGGTACTGATCCGCGGACTTGAAACCCGACTACGGGTTCCGAATCCTTCCGAGGACCGGGTTTAATGATCCGAATCTTTAAAGACAAGAGCCCACCAAGTCACAACAATTAAAGGGACACGGCACAGAGGCGGTGAATACCTCAGAGGGCGTGACGTCATGCGATCTGATTGATATATCGAATGATAGATACGCTGGATAGTATCAATGAGAAACTCAACATTTTGGAGGTAAAAGCCACAGGAGCTATTCCAAAAAGAAATCAATAATTAATACCAAATAATTAAGAATTGTTACCTGGAACGCTAATGGTATAATTGGTAAAAAAGTTGAAATAAAAGTATTTCTGCATAGTCAACACATTGATGTCTGTTTAGTCTCAGAAACCCATCTCACCAATGAATCATTTGTCAAAATACACGCTTACAAATGCTATCATTCCATCCACCCCGACAACCAACTTTTTTATCTCTAGAAAGGTATCATCGAATTACATCTACATTAATGACTGCTTTGATTTTAAATCAAACCATTCAGCAGTAGTTATGACTATGAGTGAAACAATCATTAAAAGGGAAGCCAAGCCAACACTCACCAACAAAACAACGGATTGGAAGTGCTTCCAAGCTAACGCACAAGAGAAAATCACGTTGAACGTAAGATTGAAAATAGCCGAACAACTCGACACAGATACCGAAAAATTTACGACTCTGCTGCAAACAGTTGCTTACAAAAACACCAAATAAATTACTCACTTCACGAAAGGAGTAAACTATCCGGTTGAAATTAGGATTTTAGTCAAAGAGAAAAGAAAAGCAAGAAGACGATGGCAACAAACACGTCATCCTAGCGATAAGACATCATTAAATAGACAAACTCAAAAACTCAAACGTAAAATTTACAAATCAAAACAGATTCTCCAAATTAATTTATGACAAATTTATCAGCAGATAAAGAAACTGAATATTCCTTGTGGAAGGTTACAAAGAAAGTTAGAAAACCAGTTGTGTCAATACCGCCGCCTATTAGAAAGGGACTAAGCGATTGGGCTCGTGATGATCAACAAAAAGCGGATCTATTTGCTGAACATCTGGGAGGGGTATTTGTACCGAACGACATACAAAACAACCATCACAATAAACCACCGGTTGCAGACAATATTTCGTCCTCCAATTCGATCGACATGATTGCTCTTGTTACTCTGAAAGAAGTAGCAGAAGAAATTAATAATAATCTCAGCCCAAAAACCACATCTATTTAACGCCTCAATCAGGATTAAACATATACCGGCAATGTGGAAAATAGCTGAAGTCATCATGATCCCCACGACTGGTAAATGTCAACACGATGTTAAGTCGTACAGACCAATTTCCCTCTTGCCAATAATATCAAAGCTTTTTGAAAAAATGTTGCTGAAAAGACTTAACAAATATTAGAGAAGCAAAAGTTAATCCCCGATCATCAATTTGGATTCCGATCAAACCTCTCTATAATTGATCAAGTGCACCCAATAACTGATGTAATAGTAATAGAGAAGTCACTAGAAGAAAATAAAGTCTGTTCAGCACTATTTGTCGACGTATCGCAGGCTCTCGACAAAGTATGGCATAAAGGCCTAGTCTACAAACTAGGTAAAATGTTACCCCAACCATACGTGAAAATTCCCACTTCATATATCACTAATAGACTATTCAGAATCAAGCAAGGAAGAGCTTACTCAGAGTTGAAGGAAATCCAAGCGGGTGTGCCACAAGGGAGCGTCCTAGGGCCTGCCCTGTATATATTTTTGACCAGTGATATACCTCAACAAAAAGAAGTTACAATAGCAACATATGCGGATGACAAAGGATTAATGTCAACTGGCACAAATCGAGTAACAGCCGCACATAAACTACAGAAAGCAAGCGACGCTGTTTATAAATGGACCACCAAGTGGAAAATTAAACTTAACGAAACTAAATCGACCTATGTTAACTTTACCAACCAAAATTTGACAGATCCCGCAGTAATAAATATTAATGGAACCTGCGTCTCATATGCTAATACTGCGAAATACCTTGGTATGACTTTGGACACCAAATTAAGATGGAATGAACGTCAGAAAAAAAGTAAGAGTTGAAAATTAAAATTGCGCAATATAAATGGCTGATTGGCAGGCATTTTAAGATGATTTTGCATAACAAACTTTTAATTTATAAACAAATTATTAAACCTACATGGCTCTACGGTATTCAGCTATGGGGATGCACAAAAAAACACACATATAAAAAAATTCAAACGGTTCAAAATAAGGCATTACGTTAAATAGCCAAGCCCCATTTACTCCTGACTGTTGAAAAGAAACACCAAGCTAGACTGCAGCTACATCCGAACGCAAAAGCCCGCCAGCTGCCAGATGATCAGAATTTATACCGCAGATTGAAGAGAACAAAGCCCTTTGAATTGATATAGTGTTTTAAACAAGCGGATAGCCACAGCAACAAGCGGATAGCAGCAGCACACGGCATAATGGTACCGTTGACGTTTCATCACTTGCCGCTTCGTGGTGGTAGTGTCAAAGTTATTTTGTCTGCATATAAGGAAAATTAACTAAGTCTAGTAGTAGAGAGTAGAAGAAACTCAAAATACTAAATGTTTTCTTGTATTGCCAATAACGATTTTTTTAATGATTTTAAGTAATGCTACCTAGACTAGATGTAAAATAAAATTTTAAACGAAACGAAAACCAGATTTCCATCAGAACATTCATTTCTTATTCAACAGTTTTACATATTTGTGGTAAATTCTTTGTGGAAAGAAATACTGAGTATATCTAATCTTTATAATGTCAATTTCCACTGCAATATTTAAGTCCAACAATAACAAAAATAAAATAATAAAATCTAGCGTAACCACTTTTAAAATTCAACAGATAGCTTGGCAACAACATTGGCTTAAAAACGTCCACGTAAAAAATAATTACTTGGATTACGTATGTATATAAAAACGAAAACGTGCATTAATATTAATAATTATTATACAGGGTGTTTGAGAAATAAGTACCTAAATTTTAGATTACACACGTAATTCAGAAAAGTTAGTAAGCCACGGTTCTGTTAGAATCATTTTTTCTTAATAAACAGTTAACCTGCATCCGCCGTACTTCTTGTGTCCAACAAGTAATCCATTACAAAATGTATATCCATATACCATTACAAAAGGATATTCCTATAGAGCATAATAGTAAAGTGTAATGCATAATAGTAAATTCAATAAATACCAAAAAAATTAATGTAATGAAATTCGGTATAATATTGAGTACTTATGTGCGCATGCTGTGGTTAAAATTAAAATTATCAATCTGATTATGCATCATGGTCT
>NW_026017110.1:33846865-33858858 GCF_020466585.1 Dendroctonus ponderosae | reverse complement strand
AAATTCCACCAGATCAGATCATGCGAACTCCCCTCAAGACTCTTCTGGAATTCATTGAATATACAGGGATAATGAGGGAGTAAAAGTACGAGGGCCCAATAGGACAGAAATGACCGCGGTGCGAGACCAAACACCACCTCGGCGGCGAGGAAAGGGTTTTAGTGGGTAAACAGCTTAGCTGGAGTCCCACACACACCACAGCGACAGACCACCAGCTCTGGGAGTGCGTAAAAGAGCATTTCCCAAACCTCACCGGAAAAAAAAAAAGAAAAAAAAAATGCATCATGGTCTATCGAATCTCAACTTTAGAACATTTTATTCAGAAACACCCTGTATTTAATATAACAATAAATACTCAATTAGTAATTAAAGAGGGCGCCAATTTTTTGGCGGCCTTCTTGGTTAGGAATATATTTATTTTAATTCAAGTTTAATTAATACAGACAACATTGTATCCAGTCTTTTATTATTTTTCTTATGGAAATAAATGTATTTGAGGGTTCTATGCATCCGTTCCAAAAGCATAGGTATTTGTATTCAAACCTGAACATAACCTGTAACAATAAGCTCATGACTCAGTAGGTTAGATATTCCTTTTGAAAATATTACCCAAATGGCTTTGTCGCAGAATCTCCTATTAAGTGAGAAATGGCTGACTTGATCATAAAATTAAAGGCATTTCTCTCAATTTCTTCTAAAACTGTACGCAGTGTTTTATACGTCTGAATTTGCTTCTCTTTTCCACAAATTTTAGTCACATTTTTTCACCAGGTTCTATCTACGTGTCAAGTACAGAACAGCCTTTTTTCAGGAACACCAAATACATTAAAATAACCATCCCCCCAGGGTTGACAGGATATAGAAAATCTTATTGCTGATTGGTTGCCAGTCGTGATACGTCAACGGTACCATTATGCCGTGTGCTGGGGCTATCCGCTTGTGTGTTTTAAGGGCAGAGCATGGTGTGCGTGTCCCGTGACCAAATCAGCTGCATGGTGTGCGTGACCAAATCAGCTGATTTAAAACATTCAATAACAACAGGCAAGATTTTAGGTTAAAAATTCGACTGACAGCAAACGGTAACGGCAAGTATATAAATCGCCTTATGTAGCGCAAACGGCAGCGGCAAGTTTGTAAATGGGCCTTTAAGTCGGTTAACATAATACTGCCATCTAAGCAATCATGATTTGCAAATGATTTTAGATGGCAGAAGAGAGGTTAGTTGAAATAGTCGGAGGAAATCAGGAGGTGTATGATACAAAACATACGAACTATATGAAAGCCAAAGTAAAGACCAGAATCAATATTTCTTCTTTAGCCTCACCATCTGACTGAACTTAAAAATTTCAAATAAATGTATTTTAATCTTAATTTCTTCATATTGACTGCAAACCGAAATCCGATCTAACTGACATTGATACGCACTGCGTCTCAACTTTGCGGACCTTGGACCTACGCGTGAAGTAAGTTCGCTTCAAACGCTCGTCGGGTCGCCTCATGCGCATCTCAATTTGCGCCTAGCCTTAGGCTAATAGATCTAAAGTCCTCACACTGTTTGATGGTATTTTTCTTAAGAATTATAACCGATAATGAAGATAATAAAGTCGATCTTAGTCAATCTTCCGGTAGTTTGTGGAGTGATATATTCTGTTAAATGATGCATATCCACTTGTTTTAGCACTTGCATAAATGTTATCATGTCCTGGACCTTCACCGTTCTTCAACAGTTCTCAGGTCTGTTCCACTTCGGATCTAATGATAGTTGGACCGCTGAACAATCCTTGACCAAGGTGACCCGAGCAAACGAATTAAATCTCAGAGGCTTCGAACGAACGATCCTCAGAAAAAAGTTTGGGCCACTCTATGATACCATCACTGACCAATATCAAATTAGAACTAATGTCGAAATTCAAGAACTTTACAAGGATGGTGATATTGTCCATTGCATAGCGGGATAATGATGATTGATTTTTCTCTCATGACTACACTAATCCTTATATGCAAATAATTTGCAATTGAACACACAGGTCTTACCTTGCTTCCGCAAATCAACAGCTCGATTTCTTCAGGACGGAATAGTTGTTCTAAAGGCGATTCATCCACCACCATTTGAAAGCCTTTATAAAAGGCTTTGAATTGCTTCTCTACGGATTTATTTAGCAAGAAATCGGCGTACAATTCAACGAATTCCTATATAGAAAATACATCAAATTTCTTGCCAATGTATTTAAAATTAATTATACCGGGTGTAACATTTAACCTGACATATCTCAATATCTCGAATAATAAGCACTTTAAAAAAATGTTTAGTATCAAAGTTGTATTATTCTGCGGCGGAAATACATTGATGACAAAATTAGTGTTGTTCTGCCCCTCCTTCTGGAGGGAAGTGGGTAACTTTGATTTTTTAAATGGCACTATAAACGACAAAACACTATCCTGTCGCTCATAACTTACCGGAATGTTTGGCTAAATCTGCTTTAAAACTAAAAAAAAAACCACTTTACTGTTAGCTTTTAACGAAGTAAGTGCTCAAAATGATGGCCTTCAACCTGAATACTTATCAATTCGTATTTCGAACGACCGAGGACAACAAGCATTTCTTATTCGTACAATCATATCTTCACGTGTCCTTGGTATTTGTTTATAAAATTTGTCTTTAAGATAGCCTCACATAAAGAAATATGGCAAAGTGAGATCTGGTGATGTAGCAGCCCAGTTCACCGGATCAGCTCTACTGATCCAACGATCACTAAATTTACCACTACAATTACGATCAATGGTTTCTCGTGCTACCACCGAATAATGTGCTGGATAACCATCATGCTGAAACCACATGGAATACCATACCAATGTTGGCAGTTCGTTTTCCAAAATGTCCGGTACATGTCAACATTAAAGTTGCCTTCAATTATGTGCGGACCGATAAGTTTACTGCCAATGATTCCACCCCATACGTTGACAGTCCAAGGGGGGGCTGGTACTCAACTCGTCGAAGAGAGTGCGGATTTTCGCTTTTTCTCTTCACTCCAGTAATGCATGTTGTGTCTATTAACGTTGCCGTGACTTATAAATGACGATTCGTCGGAAAACAATACGTAACAAACAAAATAGGGTATTGTTGTATTTACCCGATTTTCAAAATCTTCCCCATGGAGGTCGTGGTGTAAAGAGATATGATACGAATGAAACTTCAACTTTCAACATTCGCCACACACTCATATGAGAAATACCTTAATGCAGTGATACTTCTCGTGTGCTAGCATGGGGATTATAAGGACAAGCATCAAAGACTGCTACTTGATTGTCTGCTCCACAAATTGTAGCTCTACGTGTCTGCTTTACACTTCCTTCAGTAGAAAACTGCTTGATAACTCGAACGAAAGAAGCTTGACGCACTTTGTCCGGCAAAGACTGAGCGTAGAGGTTGATAGCATTATCAATATGCCTGCCAGTTTTTCCATAAGCAAAAACGATTTGAATTTTCTCTTGTACAGTCATGTACTCCCTGCTCATAAAGCATTAATACCAAAATAAATCTAACTGATTAAAATTAGATGATTCTTCAAGTTATTTCTTTTTCTTTGACTTTTGAACCAAAAATGTCATCAAATAAAACTGTGTTATTAATATGTATCTCTAGCAACAGCGTTTTTTAAGAAGATTTTACCAAACATTCCCGTAAGCCATGAGCGACAGGAAAATTAAATTTAGTTGATTATAGCGAGATCTATCGTGTTTTTAGCCGTAGAATCTAAATCTGTAATAAAAAGTGGGGGTGCCATTAAAAATCAATGTTGCTACCTTCCCCCACAAGGGGAGGTAGAGGAACACTAATTTTGTCATCAAAGTATTTCCCCCGCGGAATAATACAATTTGGATACTAAACATTTTTTCGTAGAGTGCTTATTATTCAAGATGTCTCAGGTTAAATGTTACACCCGGTATATGTGGTCTTAATTTTTACTTAACATTTAATGTTGTTTGGTTTAAGTTTAAAATTAATTTACTTTTTTACTTTTATTACCAAAATGTTGAAGTAAATAATTTGCAATCGAAACTCAAGCCCTAAATTTAGACAGCCAGTGTATTTTGTAAAATAAAAATCGGATAAAAATACATATTTTTTCGTCAAAACATTATCAAACCAAATTGAGCGATAACGTGAATAATTTGTTCCTCTAGTTGATACTTACATACTTGTTCTCTTGTGTAACCGGGATTTTGTCTCCCTTATCTTTCAAGTCATAATTAATAATGGTCCCGAACACATCTTGGTAACTTATCCTAAACGTTTGCATGAACACTTCCTCCAAATCGGAGTCTTCATATTCTAACATTTGCTTCAAACTACTGTATAAAATCTGAAACATCAATCGTGTAAATTAATTTTGTCATATTTTCATATCCACATTGTGTTAACGATCAAATCCAACACCCCACATATCGTCACACTCAATCCTACATTCTCTGATAAAGCAATCTAATGGTTATTCATTATAGAAGGAAATTAACAAGTCTTTAATCCATACAATATTCTTGAGGCAGATTATGCTTTTTTGATGTAATTAAAGGTTATATGTAAATCACTTATGTAGTTTAACATTTTATCCACCATCATGTCCAAACTCTATAAAAGTATATTGAAAACATTTCGACTGAGTTGAAAACTAGATATCATCAAAAGTGTTTTTACGACAATGGCTGGCTTGTTTATTTATTGGTTATAAATTATAATTGACCAATGGTATCAGAAGGCCTCTAATCCACTGAAAGCAAAGGTATTAGACCTTCCTAATTCACTGGTCGTGGATACACAACATTAAAAAAAAAACGATTGTTAGCACTAATTATCTAAGGACCTACAGGATTCCAGTCTACCAGGTCTTCAAAAGATCCTTTTCTTCCCATTAGTTTTCTGTACAATACCATGGGAAAGTTAACAGCCAAAATTATGTTGTTGTATATTGCTAGGCCCAAAACAATTCCTAAAATATTTCCAAGCCTCGTATTATCCTCGTAGTACAAGACAGTATGAAAGATAAGTATAGCATTGATGTGATAATGCTTACCGATAAGAGTGAACTGAGCAGTACTTTCAAAACTTGTGGGATTAAACCAAACGGTTTGTGATTCGTTTTGCATGGTAAACATTGCATAATCAGGATTGAAAATCTCTTCAATGACTAGCTGGAAAAATTCTTTTGAAACGCCTCCTTCGTCAATACCTTGTTCTCCTTCGAACTCCACAACTAGCTGCTTCTTTAGGTCATTGGGATTTTCCATAGATATCATTTCCAGCTAAAAATTTAAACACTTACGTATCCTCAGGCTATCCAAAGTATCAACACAAACAATTAAGACATGACAACAACATGACAAAAGAAATTTGGCTCTATACAGAATAATCTGGTAGTTAAAGTCATTGCCCTTCGAATCCCAAATATTTATTGGTTTGAGCAATATAAGTTTTGTAGTCAGCTTTGTTTAGGTTAAACAAAACTAAAACTGTTAGAAATTATATTTTGGCTATGCTAATTTAGCCAAAGCTAATTTAATCTTTATAAAACTTCTAAATCGAATTTAATGTTTCCTTTACTACACTGTAATGTTTTTCATATGTGGTTAATGAAGAAGAGATTGACAGACAGTTATTTTCGAAAATCGTGTTCGCATAATTGTGATGAAAAATCATGTTTTGACAATGTTGAAAAAATCAAGTTAAACCAAGAATGTACGGTTTCTATTTATTTTGAAGCACTTTAATGAACATCTGTAATTTCACTAAAAACATATTTGAATCATTTAGTTCAATAATTACAATTTATAGAGTGATTCAAAATTGGCGTCATTCTAAAGAGTTACTTGGAGAGTGCGGCAAACATGTTGAATGAATGAAACTGAAAAAAATGTGCAGTTTATTTCCCAAATATATTAGCTCTAGCAGTGTTTATGATGAATTGTGCCGACCTGGCAAGTTTTCCGTCATATATAAACATCTTTGAAAAACTTATAGACTTATTTTTGCTTATTGCTTGATATTCAATTATACGGTGTGAGTCATAATTAGCAAATGAACCAGTCCAAAAGAGCTAGCTACCTTCCACGACACAGGGTGACAAACGAGTGAAGATACCAGAAGAAAATATTTAATATTTTGAATATTTACTTCAGTGTTCAATTACTTTTAGTCTCAAGTTTACGGGGTGACAACACAAAAATGACAACCAAATTCTCACGAATGTGACATGAATATTTATTAAATTAGAAAGTTTTTATTCGATTCTCCGTTTAAAATACTACGTTCTGTTTCAATTTGATTTAACACCTTTAGCTACTTTACTAACATATCAAAATAATGAGAAACACTTTTGGCGTTATAAGTTAAAAAAGCATCCGATCGATATTGCGCGGACGCTTGGAATCGACAAATCTAACGTCCGACGAACCAACAAGAGGTTTAAAGAACTCGGCCATACTAGTCCCCGTCCAGGAAGTGGCAGAAAGCGCAGATGAGAAGATGTTCACCGCGCAATAAGCCCACAATCATCAGAACGATAGAAGGTGGTCCGCGAAGGCCCCCGGCATATCGGCCATCGTCAAGCATGGCCAAAATCCCGCGGCCGTTATGGTTTTGTCCGGAATTTGCGCCAGAGGCAAGACTCTCCCTCGCTTTCGTGAAACCGGGGGTCAAAATCATAAAGACGTCTTCCACCGTGACATCATCGAACCCGTCGTGCTTCCGTGGGTGCAGCAGCATTGCCCATGCGGATTGGACGTTGCAACAGGACTCCGTTCCGGCTCACAAGGCGAAAGCGACTTAGGATTGGTGCAGGACCCATTTTCCGGATTTCATCTCGTCGGCGGGATGGCCGCCCTACTCGCCAGATCTCAAGTCGATAGACTACAATGTGTGGTCTACTTTGGAGACCAGGTCCTGGGCTACATGCCACAAAACTTTCGAGTCGCTTAAGCGGTCGCTGCGTCGGGAATGGGACCGATTGTCGCCGGAATAAGTACGGCGGAAATCTTTCGGCAGCGTTTGGTGCCCTCCCGAGACGGACGGAAAGGAGACCATTTCCAAACCGACTGAGTATGTTGTAATCAAAATAGTTGCTTATTGTTCTTTGTTGATAAATTTTCTTTTTATTGAAAATTAAACATTTTATGAAGTTTCCGCTAGACGTCATGTTTTTATTGTCACTATTACTGTAATTGTTTAATACTAAATAATAATTTATTTAAATAAATTGATAAGACGCACGCCCACGGTCTTAATTTTTCAATCGTTAATGGATTGGCGAACAAAAACTGGCGTAGCAATTTTTATCAACAATTTAATATGGACCCGTGATCTTATAAACGCCACTGGTAAAAATAAAATTAATGTTTAGACATAAGGAAAAGTACCAGAGTTTTCTGTCAGTTTATACAACATTTAATATCTCCAATCGTTTCCAATATAATAAATTTAAATTTTTTAATAAATATTTAACATCTAGTATTTTCGTATCAAAGCATTGTTGCACTGATTCATTTACCATAATAACATTAGTTTTGATCGCATAATCTACTTTAAGTTTGTACACTTAATTATGACTCGCCATGTCTTTATTATTTAAATCATGCATTCCTATAAAACCGCTCGAAATACAATCAATATGAAAGGTTCAATAATTTTTTTAAAATTTATACCCAAAATTAAATGTAAACCACAATTTACAAACTGATCTAACTTTCAATGATATTCCTATATTTCACATATTGTTTAAAAACATATTTAATTAAAATTTCTGCGGTCATTATTTAGTAATAGAAGTTATTCGGGATGGACTTTCAAAGGCCCGTAACTTGTAGATCATAATATTGGAACTACGAACGAATATAGTATTTTGTAATATTAGAATAGTGCGTTTTAAGTTTAGTAACTTTACATTAACCTTTTAAAATGGGTACCTTGTCAGATACAGTTAATCTCGTGTCCCATGCATCCGTTTGTACGATGGTACGAAAGTGTTTCTATTGGTTGGGAGATCTGTCAATTCGTCCGGCTTCGTACCAAGTTGGAAAATGTTACTATATAACTTTATACGATTATCGTATGATTTTTAGCCTGACGTTCATTGTTTACATATTATATTTTATGTTGAATTTATTGTAAGTTTTAATAATGAAAACTAAACTTTACCATAAAATAGGATTAACAAATTGCTTCTGTTTTCATTATTATGGATTAGGCACAAAAGGGAAAGTTAAAATACACGAAGATTTTGGGTTCTAGACCATATTTCATAACATAAAATAAATTAATAGTTCATAATATAAACATTTATAACATTTGTTATAAATCATTTGCCTCTGTTTTATGTTATTATTGATATGTTATTTAGAGCTTTTAATTAAAAAACACCAAATGGTTGAAAAAACGATTATTTGGCGTATTTTGTAAAATAGCAGACTTTGCTATTAACATTTACTACTACTTACCTCAACAAGAGCATCATCAATAATATTATCTCTTCGTACTTTAACTCTTAAATAAGGATTTGAAGGATGTCCAGTAACAGCTTGCAGTATGCTGATTCTCCGTTCTGAATACATCCTTATTCTATTATCGAAATAAAGACCCATTGTTTTTGTAGCTGGCGTTAAAATAAACGGGTAATTCATAAAACTGAATTTTCCTGAAAAGATACCTGTATGGGATATTTCATTTTAGTATAATACGGATAATGAACAAAGACCTTTACACTCTGGTAAAAAGCTGGCATTAGTAAATTGCACCTGTGCGATTAGCTTCAATTAATATGTGCATCACCGTTGACTGCTCATTGATATGAATATTAGTGAATTGAAGCTATTATTTTAAGAAAGTACGTCGAACTGTTTCCACTTGCATCAATATCAAGGCCACTAGAATGCACAGAGCATAGAGTAATAATTCAACAATAAGGGAATCAAAAGATCGTACATACAAGGCGCTGCTAAGGCTAGCTGCAAAGCTGTTCAAATAATTTTTGTATATTTTTTTACTTTGATAAAAACTTTTTATGAAAATAAAGTTATTATCATCAAAATAATAATAATTATTATTATCATCAAAATAAATTTTAAAATTTAGGTGGTATTAATGGCGAACATGCATTTGACAATCTTGAATTATTTTGCTGAAGCTTACCTAGTTCACTTTTGAAATTGGCAAAATCTCGATCCATCTCAACCATATCACTTAAAGGTTCGTTATAAAATTCTGAATATGGTAAAAAGGGCTTCCGACAATCCAAAATATTGACACCAAGGACGGTGGCCAGAGAGTCTTCTGGAGCTATACTTTTGCTGAGCTTAACTGATAGGAAAGATTCATCCATGGAATCGTTCATGTAATCCACATATCTTAGATATGGAGGCTCTAAAACCCCGGCAAGAATGTTGGAGTAATATAGAATCTGAAAATATAAAAATGTAGAACGCTGCTTTCCCCATATACTGGATGTCTCGTTATTAATGATACAAGACAAAGCTACATATTCCTGGAGCAAAAACATCAAAATTTAACATAACCTAATTTGATAACAACCGCATATAAAACGGCAGTTAAAAGTTGGGTACATTTTATTAATAATTATTGGGAAGATTAAATGTTTTGCATAAACCGCGGTCTGCTCAAGTTATTTCGGGTGGGGAATCTAAATATTAGTCGGGGGTCTCTTTCCTAATTTTAAGAAGACGTAACTTTTTCATGCCGTAAGAACATTTTTATTAACTACACCATTGYTGTTAACAGAACCAATTCTGCAACTCTTCCACGTAAAAAAGGTGGATGTTTATCATTTTATTATATATATTATAATTATATTTATCATCTAGATGTAAGGATGGAGGATAAAAGGCAGAATTCAAGGTCTGTTCTCTCTAAATAACTTTTTCGAATCGAAAAGCAACTCAAGAACCTCAAAGGTGAGAGTCTGTAAAAGCATTATAAGATCAATAATAGCTTATGGGCGTGAGACATTAACAATGACCAAGGCTAATGAAGAAAAAACTTAGGCGTTTTCAAAGAAAAATTCTAAGGAACATTTTTGGTCCCCACCACAACCCTAATGGCAACCAGTATCGCATCAGGACAAACGCCGAGATTGATCAGCTTTATGGCGACGGGAATATTGTCAAATAAATTAAGTCCCAGCGCCTAAGATGTTACGGGTATGTTCATAGACTATGAGATGACAGACTGACGAAACTTGTGTGGGAGGAGAGACCGTCGAGAAAAATGTTCCTTGGGAGACCACGCCACGGAGATGGAATGACAACATCAAAGCAGATCTCACGAAAATCAATTCCCCTCTGGACACGAACGTTTTGGAGGATTGGGAGGCGTGGAGGAGCATAGTGCAGTCAGCCTAGACCTACATTGCGTTGTAAAGCTACCTTGCGTTTGATTATAGAAAGAATATGAATATGTCTTGAATTGAATTCACTTGACTTTTGTATACGGGAGTATATGAATTTGTGTACGTCGAGGCAATAAATAGTAGTAAATCACGTGCAGCAAAATATTCTGCATTCTGTGAATATAATTTTGAAGAATCACTAAAACAACATTATATTTTTTATTCGGTCTTTCATTATTTATTAAGTATGAGTTGTATGATAAGTAGAAGATAAGATGAGACGCTGTAATGATACACTATTAAATTGCTGTAAACTGCTGTCCAGATTTGATTGTTTTCTGTAGCATGTCTCTACCCGCCTTAAGAGAAACAGCCACGGCGGCATATATTTTTTTAGCATAGAAAGGCTTGCAAATATTTGTGGTTAATATAAATGTACATACAGTGTGGCACAAAAAATTATGAAAAGTATCGCCGACAACGCTCGCTTGAACCTAGATCAAATATGCAATTATTGACAAAAATGTATAAAACATAAAACTCTGACACCGTACATTCTGTTATTATCAACTTTCGGATATATTTGGATATATTGGGAACACCGCCTGCAGCTGGGACGGAATGAACTGATTAGTTTCGTCAGTTGTTACCGGCCCCAAGCCCGGATAAAGTGTGGAGGGTTCCAAGATACTTGCCTAGGGCAAAAAAACAATCATAGCTCACAGAAACAAAGGTCAGTCCTCGGATAATGGACGGATTTCGATGACGACCCATGCGAGGTCAAGAACAAGGACAAGGACAAGGACAACGCAAAAACTAAAATTTATTCCCACTAGATTTGCCTGCTGAAATATCACTTTCTGGAATGGTAGAGATCAGGAGATGATTATGGAAATGGAAACGCATCAGCTAAAGGAAAAACCATCAAATACCAAGATTACATCTTTGCCTACAGTGGAAAACCAAAGCAAGACCGCGTTAAATCAGGTGTGGATATTCTTATACATGATAAGTACTCTGACATTATTGAAAACATAGAATACGTAAATGATAGGATCCTAAGAATCAACCTGGCATTCCCCGAGGGCCCACTACATCTAATTAGCATCTATGCGCCCGACATATTCAAGCCAAAAGAAGACGCTGAAAGCTTTTATAACTCACTACAAAGCAGTATAGACCAAATACCCAACAGCGAAAGATTAATACTGCTCGGCGACTTTAATGCTCGAATTGGCAAAGTAGAAATTCCAGGTGTAAAACAGAAGTTTAAAGAACCAACCCTCAATGAGAACGGCGAGTCCCTAATCGAATTTTGTTCCAGAAATAATCTAAGAATAAATAACACCTTTTTCCAACATAAAGATGAACATACATACACCTTTTGTAATACAAGTAGCCAAAAATCCATCATTGACTATACAGGGTGAGTCAAAATTGGCGTCATTCGGCCGCCACGAGAAAAATATTGAAGATTTTTTTTTCGAAAATTTCTAGAAGATATTAACAGTTGAAGATCAAATTTCAACTTTGTTATTAAGCATTATTTTAAAATTGTTCCATGTTTAATTGGTAGCATATTGGAATACTTAAGCATTCAAA
>NW_026017110.1:33844596-33846332 GCF_020466585.1 Dendroctonus ponderosae | reverse complement strand
TAATTAACTGAATACTAGAAGCTGCTTGATAAGAGTGGATAATAAGGAGATTACACAGGCACTAGCTTGTTTGGAGTTAACCATTCAAATGTTTGATGTTGTATTGTTGATTTTTAAACACCGAAATTCGAGGTTATGAAAACAGGTTGACATTTCCTCAACAAATCTTGTTGAATTTACCGTTTATCCTTTTCTATCTTATTGTCTGTCTGTATAATTCCATGGTTACCGGAGTTTTAAATAAATACGAAGCAACTAGTATTTGCGCAATGTTAATTAGGAAGATTACCTTGAAAAACATTGCTGCTGTATTTCTGATATAGTTTTTTGCCAATTTCTCAGTTTTTAATACCAATTAATTTCTTTTACTATTTTTTCTGAGATTGTTAACATTAGTCAATGTTGGCACGGATCATAATCTAGTCCTGGGAAAGATAACACTGGAAAAACATCAGAAACGTAATGGAGAACAGCTATATGTAGAAAATATAACCGACGGCAATGTCAATGAGAACTGGGAAAGGATAAAAGCGTGTATCCATAAAGCCGCGCAAGAATCCCTAGGAAAAAGACAAATTGACGTTCATGCCCAAAACCACAACACACCATGGTTCTGTGAAGAGGTGAAAAAGCTAGCCGATAAAAAAAGAAATAGACAAGCACCGAGTGTGGACAATATATCCAATAAACCTTTAAAGTATGGCGGTAATGAACTCACAAAAAACTAACGCAACTCCTCAATGGAATATTAAGCTCACAAACAATCCCCGACGATTGGCACAAGAGCTTCACCATACCCATCTTCAAAAAAGGACAAAAAACCAACCCAGAAAACTAACTCTTCTATGCTCCTCCATGAAATGATTCACCGGCTATATTAAAGATAACCTGGAACAACATATCGAAATTAAAGACGAACAGCAGGGATTCCGGAGAAATAGGTCTACAACTGACGCCCTATTTATTATATGCCAAATAAAAGAAAATACAATAGAATTCGACACCCCCGCTTTTGTATGTTTTACCGACTTAACAGAAGCATTTGACCTTGTCCGACTGGAAGACATTATCAACACCTTGAAGAAAAAACGAACGCGGGAAAGAATTATAAAACAGTATACTGCCTAAACACAGGCAATTCAACCCGAATTAAAGTTGATCATAAGACAACAAATGACATACCGATATCGCATGATATAAGACAAGGGGATAGCTTAAGCCCGTTTCTGTTCACCCTGATTATGGACGATATCATTGAAGAGATCAGCGGCTTAAGAATGGGGTATATGATCAACAGAAAACCCATTAGCATAATTTGCTACGCTGATGACGCGGCAATATTGGCAGAAACGGAGGACAATTTGCAAAGACAACTTCACAGATTCAATCAGGTCAGCACACAATTTCATATGCAAATGTCAATATGCAAGACAAAATGTATGACATTTGCCAGGGAACTAACGAGATGTAAACCGGTTATAAATAATGAAATTGTCGGGCAAGTCACAACTTTCAGATACCTTGGAGCGGATATTTCTAGCCGCAACAAACCAAGATCAACAAAGTCTCGTTAACATCCGGTTGCTTAAAGGGCGTTTTACAGTCGGCAATTTTATTGCCCGCAACTTTCTTGCGGCTATTTTCTTGCAGCTATAATTTTAGTACTCTGCTTTACAGTGTGCAATGTTAAACTTCACATTTAGACGAATCCATCAAGCGTACCAACTATTCACTAT
>NW_026017110.1:33841147-33843597 GCF_020466585.1 Dendroctonus ponderosae | reverse complement strand
TCCAATATGCTACCAATTAAACATAGAACAATTTTAAAATAATGCTTAATAACAAAGTTGAAATTCGATCTTCAACTGTTAATATCTTCTAGAAAATTTCGGAAAAAAAATTTTCAATATTTTTCTCCTACTCCCAAGGGAGCCTCTATCACCCCTTAAAAAGAATGACGGCAATTTTGAATCACCCTGTATTTGTAAATTATGCGTATTTACCTTGACCAGTTTGGTTGCAGAAGTAATGACGTTTTCATCTTGGATGAAAAAATCGCGATGAAAAGGAGTAACTATAACTTTCAAAGTGATAAGCTGCTGCAAGTTTTCTAGAATGTTGCGAATGGAAGGTCGTCCGGGACCTGCCCACATCCGCGCTAAAGTTGCTTGAACTTCAACGGGCAACCATTGGGACGCTCTACAAATTGCAGGAAGTGCGGTTTCAAGAAAATCTCCGGAACCTGAAAAAATATAAGAACAGTTCTAATTGTTAGGATGGAGGGCCAATTAATGAAGTAAACTAAAATTTGATACTAAATAAATTTGTGAAAAACTATATTCTTTTGGTTTGATCAGATGCAAGAATATTTGATACAATGTAGTCAAGTTTTATCTACATACCCAAAGCTGGTATTTCAAAAACGATCAGCAATACATTAACAATATCGTCATGATTGTCTTTTTCCTTCCTAGTTGGTAATTCCATTTGTAAATTGCCTGCTAAGGTGACCAAAGCGTTGACCAAAGCATTTTCAAATATTGACGTTTTTAATTTAAAAAGGTCGTTGTATGCTCGTCGTACTGACGACAAATCAACAGGAAGAATTACTGTGCTGCTAGATTCGGCACATGAATCTTCATCTTTGTCTTTTTCACCTTCTAAATGTCTCAGTTCTTCTTTATTTAAACATTTATTTTCCGCTAAAACAACGAATACAGCATATTACTAACCGATAAAAGCATAAGAAAATAATAATTCCGTATTATCTGCAAGTTACGGCAATATAACTTACCTGAATCCATGGTTGGTGATGTAGTAGGTGTAGATTCCTGAACGAAACTTTTAGATAAATTTTCAATGCTACTAAATATTTCACCCAAAGTTCGTATTAGCGGTGAGTAACATTCCGTGGTCTCACACTCATCAATTATATCATAGAGTCCTTGCTCTGTTAGATACATGGGTACGGGTGCTAAAAAAAATATTAATTTTCAGCAAATCAGTTCAAAAATTTAACGTGATGCATTACAAGCTAGAACGTAGAAACATATCTARTAAAGAAATAACTCTTCAAAATATGCATATATTATGCTTAKTCATTACTGGATACGTTAGTACATTAGTGACTATTATACATAGTCATTAGATACGAAGTACAAAAAAGTTAATATTAAGTATCATAACTTTAACTTCAAAATAAACCATCAAGTACTATCAATAATATATATAAAACATTATTTACCTCCCAAATATCTATATCCTCTCGACCCAATCATTTTTACTATCACAAATCCGAATATTATAAGTTATTGACTACTGCGAAACATTAAACTTTAAAAAAGATTGAGCATTTCGTGCATTTTGATGGTATGGCAGTTAGCCAAATAATTGTTTTGATTTCTATTCGGCATAAAGACAGTATCAACTTTATCAGTAATACTGCTGGTAAGACACAAAGGTTGGTCACAAAACTAAATTTTCTATTCGAAAAAATTACTACGCAATTCACAACAATGGTAAATCAGCTCGTGTCAAAAAACTGGACTGAGAGAAATTATTTTTAGAAAACCACATGACCGATGTTTTGAAATCGCACTTCAAGTAATGTTATTTTTTTCATACAATGCTATATAAGTATTTAGAGAAATGTACTGCGTGTTTTTCTTAAATGTGGTATCAAACGTATTCAAATATTTTTATTCGATTTAGAATAAGTCGCTGAAAGATTCCACCCAACATTCACCCCAGCAGAGTTTTAGCGAAATAAAAAATAAATTTGTTCAGAAATGTATGACAATTCTAATAAATTCATTTATTTTAAAAGAAAAGTGTTGCGCACTACGATGCTTTAATTAGATTTTAAAAAGTCGAGTATTCCCGAAGTAAAAATAATTGAACTCTTTGAAGACATATTTTATCACCTTTGTTATCAAAACAATATGGATCATTAAAAAACAAAGTGGAATAATGTGGAATTTGGACTTTAAAATGTTTATATGAAAGTTTTCATGGAAGAAAAGTACACTCACACCTCAATTTTACCAACTTAATCGACAAGAATGAAGCGATTGTTTATATAAAACACTACTTGTATTGTACTAAATGATGCAGGTATTAGATACGATCCAAGATAAACAAAAAGTCGTACTAGAGGAATTTTTGTTATTAAAATCGTGAAATACAGGGTGAAGAATTCATGAAATACAAAAAAGCGTTCACTTAACCTTTCAAGCTAATT
>NW_026017110.1:33836384-33840148 GCF_020466585.1 Dendroctonus ponderosae | reverse complement strand
TTATATATTTTATATGCTGTTTATTTTTGAAAATTTAAAGCACTTATTTGCTAATTTATTATTTTGTTAAACACATACCATACCATACCAATGTTAACGATAGGAAATTTATGCTGTTAAGATAAAGGTTGAACCTAAGCTCTTGTTATGCCTAACAGTACATTAAAAGCGCTTGATAAATTATTGCCGGATGATGCTTATATTTTATTGATAAAAAACTAATTAAGATTTACAGTTATTTCGCTTTTTAAATCTTTCATATTGCCGGTTTTAGTACATACAGGGTGTTCAGATATGGTTAAAGACATGAGCTATAACTTTAAAAACGTCATTTAAGAGCTTGGGTAATACCGCATCGTTTAACTCTTTGACATTTTTCTGTATCTTTCATAATAAAAAACCGGGAAGCCAATGCAGTTCTTAATCCATTTTAATATCTCTTGAACCACTTAACCATTTAAACTATTTTTGGCCTAGTTTGAAAGAGCATTTTAATTTCCTTTAAGCCATTATTCGTTTATCTCTTGCCGACATACAGCCGCTCTTTACCCTTTTCGGGACACCCTGTATATCACACAACACAATCTAATGGGTTGAGATCTGCAGACATTGGAGTCATTGCAAATATTTATTCCTATCCACTTGTTGAAAAATATACATGCATGTCCGGTATGCAGAAAAGTGTACTAAGTGTAGTTATAGTGTAGTAGGTTTCTTTTACAAAGATTAACATCAAACCGAGAAGCACTATTAAAAATAAATGTACCGATAACGGTACATCTGGAATAACAATGACGATGTAAAAATTTATAAATTCATTTAAAAAATCAGAAGCATTTGATGTTCAAATTCAATAAAAATAAATAATTCCCTGATTGTTTTCAAAACGACTGTCATGCATTTTTCTCAAACACCTGTTTGTCCCGTTCCACAATTTTTTCCAAAATATAAAGTGGAGTAGTAAAAAGAAAGCCGAGATCCGGGACCTCGCATAGTATCGTAGTATAGACATAACTTTTACTCTATATTCTCTAACATACTCTTTACAGTCTTTTAACTTGTTTCTCGTATTTGATTAAAATTGTACGCAAACATTTACTAAGATAAGTACGGTAAGTACTTTCCAAAAATATAGTTTTGCGGGTTGATTAAAAATTTGAAATTAAAAGGCAAATTTAGAACAATTAGATTGTGGCCGAAGAAATTTATTACATGCCTGTAAATCAGTGTGATTGAAGAACTGGTGATTTAAAAAGTAATGCAAAAAACGAAAATACGACGATGGCGTATTAGACGTTTAGCGAAACTGCCATGCACGATTTGTCTGCAAATTTGTACAACGAAGTGATTGAATATGCTCTACCGGCATAAAATATTTTCAGCAATGCGAGGTGGCCGCTTATATCGCAATGTACATACAACTTTGATATTATAAATGAGACACTCTGTATATTATTGAACGTTTAGATTGACTTTATATATATATCTGATTATCTCACGTTTTAATGAAACTGTTTATTCTTTACGGACAATATGACCAAATTGTTGCAAAGACAAGCATCAATGCCGTTAAATCGAGAAATATATATAATATAAATATTAATTAGAATCCGCCTACGTTTCAGCCAAGACCCCACTGATGCGGTGCCATGTACCAAGTCAACAAAAGCAGGCTGTATATTTTGAGAGAAAAAACCCGAATTAAGTGCTTCAGAAACTGCCATGGCTTCTGAAATACATAAATTACAAAAACATTCCAGTTCTATAAATTCAATTAGGAATGACCTACGTTTTAGCCTTAATCCGATGACGCCGTTGAAATTTACATCTTAAAAGAAAATTTTCCAATTGGTGCCCAAATTTGAAATTCGCCGTAATGAGACTGTGGAGGGCGAATGCCAGTTATCTTTCAAATTTTAAATGAGTGGATGGTTTAGATGTCTAAATATGGACTATTTTGTGTTTAATAAACAAAATTCCGTTTACATAATATATGTACGGGAATCACTAACACGCATTTTATACAAATTATTCTAAATCAATTTTAAAAAGCGTAACACCATTTAACTGTTCAGGCAGTCTTAGAAACAACTATTATTGCATATTTTAAATTAGAACGGTCGTTTTAATCTATAATAATGCATTCAGCTCGATCGTGTGTTAACATCTCGGTAACGAAACAACTGATAACTTACCGGTATTATGTGTTATAAAGAAAAGTAAATAATTCAGCACTTACCACTGTTATAACGGTCATTAACCTTGCCTGGATCTTTGCTGCACTGAGACACGGCAGTATCATTGGAAGGAACAGTATTACATTGTTGCATTCCATCACTCTTACTAGATAAATTGATTCTGGCAATTTTACTGGGATGCCGTTCACATAACTTAGCTTCTTGAGAAAATAGCTTTAAAGCATGACCTGCAGCATCATTTGGAGACATGGCAATAAACTGCAACGAAACAGTTCAGTCAATTAGATACTTATGAATTGGATGGGCTTAATAATACCTCGCCACTGGATGCACAGTCCTTGTTGGTGCAAGTTGGGTTTCCACATCCTTCCGTTAACTGATAGAAATACCTTTCTATCAGTTTCTTGGCAGCGGCTCTCTTCATTTCGTCTTCACTGTTGACAATCTCTTTACAACTAGACGAGGCCTCTGGATCACTAAAAGTTTTGGAACAGTTTATTGTTTAAGTTTTAGTCTGACGTTGGAAACATAACCCCGAATTTATGGTGACATTCTTAAAATAACTCAATAAATTACGTGGAAGCTTCGCCTGTGGTAGAGCTATCCGATGGGTTCATAGAATTGGTTTAGCAGGTAACCAAAATAATTAAGAAAATGCGAGATGGGTGATGAAAACATCAATGTCCGTCTCAGTATTTCTGTAGTCCCAAACTAGGACTTTTTCTATCAATCCTAAAAATGCAAAGCCCATTTGCACAAATGGCAATTTAAGGTTTACCACATACTTTGTGCAATTCTTCAACGTATCATTGGACACTGTTTAGATTTTTCGCATTGACTTCAATAATGAGTAAAAAAATTTTTATAGGAAATTTACTTATTTAACTGTCACTCATGTCACTTCAGTTGCGTCTTGTGTCAGGATCATATGTTGGAACCATCGATGAGTGCGTTCCCATTATTTGATCACAAAATATCACTCCTATGTATGTTCTGTGTATTTGATTTCATTCGCTTACTAAACTTGTGGCGAACTCTATCCGCCATTTTTCAAGTAGCAGCTCCAACCGAAACGTCAGCTATATCTCACCCACAGACTACATACCAGAGACAAGAGATTATTTCTTGTCTCTGCTACATACTATTTAGACCACCCACTCTTTTAGCACCGCTGGCAGCGCTCTTACGGTCTGAGACGCCTAGCTTTCAATTTGGCGCCATATTCAATTTTATTTTAGACTTTTAGGGTTATGGGATAAAAAATGCACTGGCAAAGCAATTGCATAAATATGTATTGATATTTTGTACACTTGTTACATACATTACACATTGGAAAATATAAGTTATAATAAATAAAATCGTTATTTAATTAAACCAACTTCTGCTCACAAACCACAGACTCAACGCTGATTCCCCTACAATAACAGCAGGCGGCCAAACGACACAACCAAAAAACGACGTAAAATACCTTGGAATCACAATCGACCACAAACTTAAATTCACTAAACACATACGAAACATCAGGGCAGAAACAATAAAGAGAACAAAACACTTCCGATCACTAAC
>NW_026017110.1:33830612-33835385 GCF_020466585.1 Dendroctonus ponderosae | reverse complement strand
GTTATATTTAAAGTGTTTAACGTAACGTTTAGCAGTAGGTTCTTATGGCTTAGCGGTAGAGCAGTAGCTCTCATGAAAACGGGAGACCCACCGTAGAAACGGTAGACCTGGCAAGCCTGAAATAAACTTCTTCGATCAGCTGAGAGGCGCGATAACAGCGCGCTCATGGTCTGAGTAAACTATATTAACACAGAACTGTCATTACACGAGAGTGAACAAGCCCTCATCTCACCCAACCTTTGAATATAAAACTAACAGAGGAGGAAGGAGTATACGCTGAAATCAGTGCGACCGGAATGGAGGTTACATATGGCCGCTTTGGCAGTGGCGTAGGGCATTAGAATATGATAAAATATGCACAACGACATCCCAAGACCTGCCAATACGACCCTGGCACTCTTTATGCTATACCCACTCCTCAATCGAAGAAGCCAGATGAGTATCAGGAACAAGCTACTCCTCATCAAGACCATAATCAGGCCGACACTGGCGTATGCGTCCACTTCGTGGGGATATGCGGCCGAGTGTCACTTGAATAGACTTCAGGCCACAGAAAACAAACTTCTGCGGATGGCCATAGATGCGCCCTGGTTTGTTAGAAACTCCCAAATCTACTGGGACCTGGAGTGGGAGCCACTAAGAGAGTTTCTCACAAGGAAAGCGGCTGAAGACTTCGAGAAAGCTGGAAGGCACTCCAACGAAGAGCTACGAAATCTTGTAAATTACACACCTGAAGATCTGGGACCCAGGAAAAAAAGGCCCAGACACCAACTAGCCCAATAGGGCAACAGGTAGCAAACGGCGTAAGCTGTAAGTGTGGTTATGTAGAGTTAGTAGTAATCACAGATCACAGCGGCACTCTGTAATCTGTGGTAGCAATTAGCATGCACATAGAAGTAAGGTGTAAATTAATAAGATGCCCATGCTAGCATGGAGAGAATGCGATATTATGGCATACGGATGCCGGAGCTGACAAATTCTTAGAGAGGACTACAAGTTTTAAAGGATAACTCCGGAAAACTCGTAGTACAAAAAAGGGGTTTTTTTAGTTGGTAAGAATCCAACACTACCCAGGGTTCGGAACACTGGCTGTCTTTGCAAAGATTTTTATTCCTCCAGCCGCCGGGCAAACCAAAAAAAAATGATAAAATATGGAAAATATTGTATACACTGATAATATATTCGAAAAAAAATGGAATCAACATAGGTTAATCTGTTGTAATCTGTTGTGTAGTAAATTAATGAAGCTTGACGAGATTATACAGATTCTTAAATTTAATTAATATTTAATTATTTAGCATCTAATTTAATTGAAG
This sequence comes from Dendroctonus ponderosae, assembly GCF_020466585.1. Lineage (NCBI taxonomy): Eukaryota > Metazoa > Arthropoda > Insecta > Coleoptera > Curculionidae > Dendroctonus > Dendroctonus ponderosae. The sequence goes on along the minus strand of NW_026017110.1, from coordinate 33,834,069 downwards.
ACCATTGAATTTAAAAGCTAATTAGTTTAAAAACAGGTGGCGGGGAAAGGCTAAATAAAAACAAAACACAATTACAATATTAAATATATTAAGGAATTTTGAACTATTACAAGTACATACTTCCATAATGTAACATAAACTTATATTAAATTCTGCATTCTATATGGTTAGGTACTTTTAATTTTTTTACTTTAAAAATTTACGTAAATTTAACTTATTAACTATAACTATGTATTGTAACGAAAATGGCCTGGGGTACTCACATTTGAAATGGAGGGATCGAAATTCATGGTATTTCAGTAAATGGGAGCCCCATTTGCGCCCCATTTACTGTCAAATAGGACACTGACGAGCGAGAAATTTCGCACCTGGTCTGGAGATTTCGAGAACCGTCTGGGTTACCTGGAGAAAACTATATAAGCGGCGACGAGAACCATGGGGAGTCAGTCATTACCATTCATTCATTCATTCATTCATTCATTCCTATGCTAGTGCTTAACGCATCAGCTCATCATCAGCACCCAAAACAACAGCAGCAACAATTACAGTGACTTCGTGCCAGTGCGTGAAGTTATTCACCAATTGCAAAAATTATTAGTTTCACCAAACAGCGTGCGCGAAACTCCTCAAGTGTTTCTCAAAATCCCTCAGCAGACCGCATGTGTCCTCACACGCGGAAAAAAATGTTATATTCTAGCGTCAGCGATCAAAGTGCGGTCATGAGCAGTGACAACGGTTCCCAGCCAACATTCCCCCGCATCCCCAAAACCCCCAAATTCAACACCAAAACCAAACACAACCAAGCCATCCTCTCTGAGCTTAAAGCGCTTTGTCAAAAAGAGCACACACAAGCCGAAATCATCGTGGCACAAGGAGCCCAAATTAAGGAGCTCTTCCAAAAACTACAACTCCTAGAAGCCCAAGAACTCCCCGCCCAACAAGCCCCAGCAAAGCCTTCAGCTGAAGCTGAGCAAATGGAAGTCGAGGACTTCCCAGTCCTAAAACCAAAAGCCCCTTTAAATCTCCCCAAAACATCCAACGCCGTTCTACACCATCATATGGTGCAAAAAGCCGCTGCCCCCCAAAGCCAGGCCTCTTCCAGTGCCACTTTGGACCAAGCTTCTCCCCCCACCTCTGCCCCAAAAAAGCAAGCCATTCCTGTCGTCATCAGGAATGTGTCCGAGTGGACAAAACCGCTCGCTCTTGCTACAGCACAACTGTCAATTAGGAAATCCTAAAAAAGTCCACTTAGGGATCAAAATCCAACCCCAATCAATTGATGATCATAGAGCCATCACCAAACTTCTCTCGAAGGAGAAAATTGAGTTTCATACTCATACTCTGCCAGAGGACAAAAAACTCATTGCCATCGTCAAGGGCCCCCTTCAGGATATGTCACTTGCCGAAATCCAAACTGAAATCGAAGAGCTCGGTTTCAACCCATCCCAAATCCAATTCTTCAGCATGGGAAATTTAAAAACCAAAACGAACATGGTTAAAATGCTTTTACCCAAAGAGCAAACAAAAATTTTCGAGGTTAAGTACCTCCTAAACTTGGCGGTAGTCATTGAGCCCCAAAGACACTCCTCGGTCAGCAACCTAAGGCACATTCCTCAGTGCAAAAAATGCCAAAAGTTCGGACACACCATGGCCAACTGTGGAGCAAAACCCGTTTGCCACAAATGCGCCCAAAGTCATTTCTACGCGGAATGCAAAAAGCCGAGAGACATCCCGGCTAAATGCATTAACTGCGACGGCCCCCACCCGGCAAGCTACTTTTCTTGCCCAAAAAAACCCAAACTCCACTGCTCAAAAGCAGGAAAAAGCCAAACAGGTCCAAGACAAGGTCTCGTCTGGAATTTCCTTCGCAGCCAAAGCGGCCCAAAGATCTGAAGCCCCCAAAACAGCCGCCGCCCAAAGCCTCCCAGCACGAAAAACCGAGATTCAAACTCAGGACCACTCTCCCAAAAACGCAAAGGAGCTTAACTCTCTTTCAGAGAAAATCTCAAATTATATCTCTGCAGCCCTTGCAAAAGCCAAAAGCCAAAAACTAAACTCAAATAAAAACCCGTTCGGCCTTCCGCCAGAACTTAAACAACTTATTAAAAACAGAAACAAACTAAAACGCAGGGCCAAGCAATTCTCTGATGCTATTCTCAACCAAGAAGCAAACCACCTCACTAAACAAATACAGATTCAAATAAAAAACATTAAAAACGAAGTGGTCCGAGGTATTGGAAAACATCCCAACAGGCGACAACGTCGCCTGGAAAATCGTCAAGAGTTTGAGAGGTAAAACAAAATCACACTTCCCCCAATACATGGAGAGAGACGACTGGTCTATACGGACAAGGAGAAAGCGGAAGTCTTCTCCGACTCCCTAGAACACCAGTTTTCTCCCAACATGTTCCAGACAAACGACCCTGATTTCGAAGAGGAAGATAAACACAACCTCGGAGAAATCAAACATAGACAAATTCCCCCCGACTGCCCCCAAATTCCACCCGCAACACTGACCGAACTGAAAACACAAATATCCTCCCTCAAAACCCGCAAAGCTCCCGGACCAGACCAAATTACAAACAAAATCCTAAAACATCTTCCAGAAAGTCTCCTAAACCAAATCCTAACTTTAATAAACGCCTCTTTCTCCCTCAGAGAATTTCCTACATCCTGGAAAACCGCCTCTATCATACCAATCCCCAAACCTACTAAAAACAAAACGTTTCCCCAAAACTGGAGACCGATCAGCCTCCTCTCTACTCTCTCAAAACTCACCGAACGACTGTTCCTTGAACGCCTTAACGATCTGCTCTCCCAAAACCAAACGATCCCTCGGGAGCAGTTCGGTTTCATGCAAAAACATGATGCCAGTTCAAATCACTTCCTTGGAAAGGGAGTTTTTAAAACAATTTTTATTTTGAATTAAATACTGCTTGAAGTGTTCTAGTAGTGGTCCAAGTCAAATTAGGTAGGTTGACTTCTTGAACATGTAGTTGCTTTAACTCAAAATTTTCAAATATTAGTGATTTGAATTGAGTGGTGCAACCAGGTGGTAAATCGATTAGGTATGTTCCTTTGATTGGAATGGTGTCTTGACGGTCTTGGCAGTTTGATTTGCCAATTACTTCTTCGGGTGCTGTGATTAACCATTTTCCATCGGCTACTTTGGTCGATTGGGTTTCTTCAATTTTAACTTTGAATGGATGACAAGTTGTGACGTTTGACTGGAACTTTATAAGTTGGACACTGCAGGGTGGATCATTTCCTATCGTCTGGCTGATTGTTATTTTGCAAAGAAATTCATTAGTTTGTAATTCTGGACATTTTTCGTTATCAAATGAGTACTTTTTCTCACTGAGGTATGGTTTAAAGGGTATATTGACTAGAAAGGAATTGTTTTTGGGAGTTGGAGAAGGAAACAATTTGTAATATTGGTATGTTTCCGCCTCGACTA
>NW_026017110.1:33828669-33830512 GCF_020466585.1 Dendroctonus ponderosae | reverse complement strand
CATATTTTAGATTTCATCAGTTGTAACTTTCATCCCACGTATAGGATGCTCAAACTTGTGGTTGCTGTATTCATTCTTTGTATTGCTTCAAAATGTTTAGTTCCAAAAGCAAAAAACATCGTATTCAAAACTTTATTCATATGAATCGTAAAACCTAGGGCGTGTCATCGCTGTTGATTGATAAAATAGTTGAATTTCCGTTATGTGATGTATTTTGATGATATTTGGCAGCTACGAAAAATTACAGCAACCAAGGTAAAAGTAATTAGTTTAGATCTATTTGTATTAAAGTTCTTTAATTACTTTTTTGTTTAGAGTAAAGAAGTTTTGAACCATCAAATTAGGCGCTTTAAAAACTAAACAAATTAACATTGGAAGACGTCAAAAATATGCAGGAATGTATTAAACAATAGCAAGCAAACTATTTTTTATGGCGGAAAATGTAAATCCAGGAACCTGTTTTGTAAAATGTTCAGACATTCCAAATAAAAAAACGCTATGAAAACCTTCCAAATGAAATAAAAAATAAATAAATGAATGAAATATTTGGGTGACAAATCCAATTGGAGATAAATTAATAACATTAAGACCACAGCTGAATTAGTAAGAAATATAATGTGCCCACCAAAGCAAATTCAGCTGAGCTGGATACGAATTAGTCGGGGTTTCTGGATCAAAATTACCGTGAATATTGAATGTTTTTCCCGACAAAATGCAACGCCCTGCCGCAAAGCTGGAAATCGAGCCTGTTGTCCCCTAAGAACGCGCGCGTAAGCGAAACTGTCTGGAAGCGTTGCCCAGACCTCCAGTTGCACAGTTACACCGAAACTGAATCCGAATTTCGACTCCCGAGTTCGAATGGCGTTGGAAATTGCGATTAATCAAGGCTGGATAGAGAGAGGCTTGCCTGACGTCGCAGTGTTGTCGCATTTTTTTCCTGTTACTTTAAACTAGTGCAGGATTTCTCTGCAGCTTTTCAAACGAAGCCTTACTGATTGGAACTTATCAATTATCCGCTTACAAATTTTGACATATGTAGATTCAATAGAGTTATTAATAATCCAACTTTTATAAAAAAATCATACAATGATCAATTACAAGAGTGCAGTGGCAATTACTTGCGTTTTGTTTTCTATCGTAGTAAATGTAATACTCTCCTTTTTTTACTGCAAATCGTTATCGATTCATTACTGGGTAACTTATTTGCAGGTGTTCTTATTCTAATCGTACGAGAATGGGGCTTTAATAGGGCATGTCCATGTTTCTTATCTCGTCCAACTCTTATTTAATAATAACAGGGTGTCCCGTAAGCTTATGATCAAAAGGGTACTGCGATATTTTTTGGACCAAAAGAAGACGATCTCACCTAACTTTTATTAACAAAAAATGTCGTGATACGAGGCATAAAATCATTGTCAATCAATCTCACAAATTCGTTTCGAAGGACGTTTTCTAATGAAGAAGTGACCGACATGGTCAAAGTATTAGGGTTTTGCGAAGACCATTTGCGTGAAAGCGTACGCGTTTAGGCGGCGCATATTTGCAGTAAATGTCTAGCATTGCTAAGTGACTAGAAAACAGATATTTTTTTTACACGCAAAAACTATGAATGCTACAAGAGTTTACAAAGAGCACAAAATTGTGAATAATAAAGTAATTTCATCCTCGAACTAAAAAGTTCTGGTAGTTTTTGTACCATGACACTCAAGAATTCATCACTTGTCGAAAACGGCTGAACTCGATTGTTTCATCAAAATATGAGTCTTACATAAGAACAAATTCACAGCGAGTTTCACTAAAATACATAGTACCATTCTCCCGATATTTCAAAAAAGATCAATTT
>NW_026017110.1:33827069-33828569 GCF_020466585.1 Dendroctonus ponderosae | reverse complement strand
CGTTTCACTTTTCTCAACTGATTTTCTTTTCTGTTGATTATGCGAATTAATTTTAATTTCCTTGGGGAATTTTCTATATTGCTCAACCCTTCAACACTTCAAAACAACTTTCTAGTAGGAGTTACTGGAGGTTGATTCAATATGCCTGGCTGGCATTTATCAGTTATATCACCTAAAAATATAACACAGGAACTCTATTTACAAATAATGTTAGTTTGTATATACTTACTGGTAGTTACCCAGATAGCATTTGATATTCTATGAATATCCCAGATTGTTCAAAAAATATACAGAACATTGCGGGAATATCCTGGGAATATACATGGTTGAACATTCCTAACATGAATGTTCGTGGAGTATACATGCATGTATATTCATCAAAGTTCATAAAACGTATATCTGTTAGAGCCTTCTATGATCCACCACTGTCCAGGATCAGCCCTCCACCTCTGTCTAGTAAATAGTTTTAGGCTTTTAAAATTCCCGCTAGTGGGTCAATAGGGTAAGGCCAAAATGCGCAGTGTGATTGGGTGCTTTGTGTTAAGAACGCACGCCTTTTTTTGTAAAATAAAGTAGAGTTCAGTAGTTCCTTTGTTTGGAGTGATTTTGTCTGTTTATTAAAGTAGTTAAGCAACTTTAGCTTTTTATTTCGAACCGGGTTGTGAAGTTAAGACGGGTAGTTTTATCGGACACAACAATATCCTAGGTATACAATAGGTATATAATATACATGAATGTATATCTACGGTATATTCCAAATTGGTTGAATATAAATTTTGCGTGCCCGCAGCAGAAAAGTAAAGGCATGTAAAAGTAAATCTTCTTACTAGTAAAACCTGAGACCCTTATGAAATACTGAAAATATGCTGTTTTGATTAACAAATTAACAAAATTTATCGAAAATAAATTTTGCGTACCCGCAGAAGAAAAGTAAGGGCACGTACAAGTACAAGAGTTTATATGAACTTTTTCTTTTAATTGCGTCAACGTTATAATTTTATTGGGTAATATTAATAAAATTTCTATATTACTCAAATAAATTTATCCGGAGCTAACAGCTTCCACCCTATGAAATTCAAACAATTAAAATGCATATAACAAATTCAAATTACCCGCTTAGTGTGTACACGGATTACGTCCGGCTATAACGTGACATTCGAGAGTGACAATGAGAGCGGACCAATGAGAATCATCTTTCACGCAGTGCTGCTTGGCGATAACGCCAAAGCTCTCAGAATTTATGAAAAGGTGCAAAGCTTATAATTTATTGGTTTTTGGCAAACAAATTATTATGTGCTATTACACAAATCTTGATTTTTTAAATAACCTATATGATTGTAGATTTATTAGTTACTAGAATACTGTCTTTCTAAGCAAGACAAAATTTAGATTTTGTCAATATTGGTTTATCAGTGATGTGATATCCGAGGTGTGACAATTCAGCACTTTTCCATGATTGACATTGGAGCAGGAGACAACTGCTGCTTGTCTTTATCTATG
>NW_026017110.1:33822424-33826969 GCF_020466585.1 Dendroctonus ponderosae | reverse complement strand
TTATTCGAATACTCGAATATCTAACGAATATTCGAATAATCGAGTATTCGAATATTCGAGTATTTCTATTCGTATTCGTTAGATATTCGAGTGTTCGTTTTCCGTTCACCGTTTTCCAAGAAGAAAAATCGTATCTCATCATTTTTGGCAACTAGCCGCAACGGATAAAAAAGTGCCATTGTCGGCACATTAATTGTAACACCGCGGAAAAGTTGATGACGCGTATCACCAGAACACAGAGACGTAATTTTACATTCATTTGCAGGAGAGTAAATATGATTATTTTCATTTGCTTGTAGTTATATGGGTATTTGTTTAAATGCTTGTAGAATATGAATAATTTATTTTATAAGAGTATACAAAGTGCATATAAATATATTTGCACCTAGTGAGTTTGATAATGTTGTTGTATTCGAGTATTTGAATATTCGAATATTTTGATATTCGAATTTTCGAGTATTCGAATATTCGAGTTATGACTACACATAATTATTCGCTTTTCGAATATTCGAATATTCGAGTTAAGACTACACATAATTATTCGCTTTTCGAATACTCGAATTATTCGAGTTTGATTCCGAGCCCTAACCCAAACTTTCTGCTCGAACTAACCTTAAAATTTTAAAGCTTGCTTTGTTTATGCACGGTTTGTGCATCATAGAGTAAGTAAAAGAAACGCGCCATACTTTAAACGGCGTTTAAAGCTATAAACGCCCAAAATCGGTCAGTTCGTTTCTTTAAACGCGTTTAAGCACAAACTAAGTTTAAGGTTCTGGTGAAGTCCATTTCGTGCGTCAAACTGAGTTTCAGACGTTAAACTGGTTTAAGATCGCTTGATGAAAATGGGTCTATGCGACCGAAGAATAAAATCGTTATCGAAAATATGCCATTTTCATTCGGGGAATTCCCTCGCATGTTCAGTAATTCGCAGTTTTAGATGTTTTGGGAGGACGTATTCAATGCAGACTTTTCTTTCGTGCATTACCAGACAAAGCTTTAATTTTTCAATATTAATTTTAATATCTCATATTTATGAGAGCTGCACCGGCGGTAAAGTTGTCTAAAGAAAAATTCACCATTTTGTTTCACGCAACAATCAGCAGAAAAATCAGCTCGGCCGCGTGCTTTGAAAAATATCGTCATCGAGAATTTCCCGGCAATTTGGAAATTAAACAAGAAAAAGTTTGTTTGATAAAAAGGAAAGAAGAGTGCTCTTATTTCTAGATAATGCAGGATGTCATCTTTGCGAACTGAAACTGAAAAATATAAAAGTTATATTTTTGTCTCCATCCACCACTTCTATGTCAGCCCTGAAACCAAAATATCGTTAAGAACTTATAGGGATCTTATTCTAAAACATGTTTTAACTAAAATTGACGCCTACAAATATTTGCTTGAGCTGTCAAAGTCCCTCAATGGATCAGAGCTTTTATATTTCATAAAGACGGCATGGAATAAAGTAAATTCTGCAACAGTCAAGAATTATTTTATAAAAGCTGGATTCAAGATGACTGCAGGAGAAATTCCACAAGATTATAATCCGGAAAATGAACTGCGTTTGTCAGTATTAGCTGAACTATGCGTCATGCATAACTGCCTTTAATGCAAGTGATCCAGATGCAGAAGAATTTGTGAATATGGACCATATGGTACAGACTGAAAAGAAAACGTTTCATTCTGATACTACAGCCATGAGTATTGATGATAACGCATCAGAAGAAACGTTGACAATTGTACCTAATGCTTCACTCATAAAATCGTATGATGAAATTTTGAATTTCTGGGAGTCCAGGAAGTTTTCAGTTACTAAGAGGAAGCGATTGCCCTTTGATTTCGAGAAAAAACCAAAAATCTCTGGAGCCTGACTAGAATATCACCCGAAAGAGAAAACCTCACTTTAATAGAAAATTTTTGGGAGTCTTCAGGATTTTGTCAGAAACTAAATCGAAGCGATTGGTCCTTGGATAACACGGATTTTTCAAAAATTCGCCAAGAAAAAACCAAAAATTCCTGAATGCGGCTCATAACATTCACCATACGCTCCATAAGTGGTGACGTCACAAATTAGACATATTCAGGGACTGTATCTAAGCAAAGCAAATTTGCATTAGAGTTAGATACGAAGTTTCCAAAGTGTGCTGATTATCTTAACAGTGAAGAAAAGGTAAGGTATTCTAAGGTATGTATTTGCATTTAGGAGTGTCTTAGTAACGATTCTACATTGAAATTATAACGTAATAATTAGCGGTTTTCTTTATTTTCGATGAAAATGTCTTGGTAACCTGAAACTTGATGTAAACGTAAAACGGATAGCAGGTTTCGTATTAGTAACTGTGTTAAAACTTGTTATTTGTATTTAAATATTATAGAATAATGATTATGTGTTGGGCTCCTGAATATAAAAATTATGATACACCCACCCACTCGAAATCGATGGATAAAGTTGATACGATTAGTAAATCTTATATTGTTATTTGTAAACCGTATGTTATACTTGAAAATGATTTTTAGGAGAAATCTTTAGATCCTGGCCCTGGTGCCTTTGTATGCAGTTGTTATTTTCTCGATGGGAATAATTATAAAGGCCCTATACAGGTCTTGGGCTTATTACAGTACCTTGTCGCAAAATAGTTAAAGTATCGGAGTCCCGAAAAATGAGCAGAAGGAAAATATCTGCCGTAGCAGAAACACCAAGCGACCATTTGAGCACAAAGTAACTACATGTTCCTGTAATTGATATATAATCCACATGCACATATATACAGGGTGATTCAAAATTGGCGTCATTCCTCTGGAGGTGTTGTCTGGCGCTGTTATAGGAGTACAGAAAAAATAGTAAAAGAAATTAATTGCTACTAAAAACTGAGAAATTTGCAAAAAACTATATCAGAAATACGACAGCAATGTTTTTCAAGGTAATCTGCCTAATTAACATTGCGCAAATACCTGTTGCTTCGTAATTATTTAAAACTTCGGTAACCATGGAATTATACAGAGTGACAATAAGATAGACAAGAATAAACGGTAAATTTAACAAGATTTGTTGACGAAATGTCAACCTCTTCCCATAACCTCGAATTCTGCGGGGTTTTGTGTCAGAAACTTGTCTATGTTTGTATTTACATAAATAATCCATATAACACCAAATATTTGAATGGTTAACTCCAAACAAGCTAGTGCCTGTGTAATCTCCTTTTCAGTTAATTAACTCCTGCTCCATTTGTACATGTGTGTGCTCCTTTGTACTGTGTGTATCAGACAAACGTAGTAGGAATGTATCCCCTCCTCGGTATTTATTTGGTGCTTGGGAAAGTGTCAGTTATTGTGCTCTGAGTGCCCCTGGAACTAACCCCTCGTCCACTATCTTCCTGTAACCACTCTCCTCGCCCTTTGTTGGCGTGAGTTCTTTCAGCTTCTGCTATGTTACTGTAGCATTTGCCGTGAACTAATCGCATATCAGCAAATTCGAGAAAGGAAATTCAAAGTAAGTCACAGTTTGACAAATTGTTGTTATTATTGACAAAGGCTATCCACCTGTAACTATCTGTTAAAGACAAAAAACATCATTGCCGCGTTGCCTTTTCGTCAAAAAATTGTAGAAGAGAAACTATTTTGATATCAAAAATTTTCGTAATTTGAAGCAAAGATCGTAATTTTTCTTTTTGAAGGCTTAAGTATTCCAATAGGCTGCCAATCCAACGTGGGATTTTTTCAAAATAATTCTTAATAACAAAGTTGAAATTCGATCTTCATCTTCTAGACATTTTCGAAAAAGAAATTTTCAATATTTTTCTGGTACTCCCCAAGGGAGCCTCTATCACCCCTTAAATGGAATGACGCCAATTTTGTATCACCCGTATTATACCCGTACGTATAGTAGTAAAAAAATCTAGTTGAATTTTCAGTCAAATGTAATTGAAGTTTTTTCCACACACGTAACTGAAAATGCAGATACCTGTTATCGAAAATTCAGAAACCAGTTATTGAAAATTCAGATCTTGTTATTGAAAATATAAATGACTTTTGGTAAAAAAGAAGCAAAAGGTTATTTTAAAAAAACTTCTTCGTGCCATACTCAGAGAGAGCGTGAGCGACCTCTCGCGCATATTTGCTTAACGCACCATCCAAATTATACCTGTCGAGATGTTTTCCTATGGTAGATTTCTGCTGTTCTGTGTGTCTATTCTTGACTTTGAGAGAAGGGAGTATCCCCGGGAGCATCACAGGGAGTCGCTCCTCGCTCACGATCCCTAGCGTAAAAAAATAGTATTCTTGAATGATAGGGAATGCCAGAGAACACGCAGTCCCTGCAAGCACTGTTGCCAGCTTATCTGACCAATCAAAATTGAGAAAATATTGACGGTCTGACGCTCGCCAACGTTATTTATGTACTATTGTGGCGGAACTCGTCTTTGGTTTTAAAAGAGACAGACATCTAAGAATCATGTATTTGTCTTTATCTAAGCTAAGAAACGGTCGTTTATTCCCTCGTTTTCTGCTGGTACGTATTTATTTCCAAACCGTTTATAGATACTTATTAAAAAA
>NW_026017110.1:33817616-33821425 GCF_020466585.1 Dendroctonus ponderosae | reverse complement strand
TTTCATATTAGTCTTCTGTATGAAACATTTTATTTGAGCGCCTGATGGATATATTTTCTTCTTTATGTATGAAGCGAAATCTTTCTCTAAAGCATTGACTTCTGTAACCGTCTATCCTAAAATTAAGGTTTTTGTCATCTATTAATTTTTAGGATTTCTCAAATCATTTGTTGTTGTAACTGCCGGATTTTTTTGACTTTTTGCCCTCCGTTTTACAGCAGGACCACTAAGATTGCGATCACATTCTTCATCGGAATCAAACCCTACAAATTTACGAAATGGAAATAACAGCTATGTTTTTATTATTTTTTTTCATGAGATACCAACCCACTTGTGTAATCGACCCCCCTGGTTTTATTTTTTTAGCTATTCTTTTCTTCGAATTGGCAGAAATACAATCGTCACTTTGGTTTGAAGCTAAAATATATCAAAACGATTTGACAGTTAATCTAATTAAGCAATAAATGGAGGAAAGATCCTAAATCGGACAAATCCTAAAGGTATAAAAATGTATTTACAATTGTGACCTTTCCGCCTCGTAGAGCTGTTATTGTAGGGCCCTGCCGACAAAAATATTTCCTCAGAAGTAACATGCACTGTTTTATTTACAACTAATGAACCATTATCAGCAGCTGAAAAACACAATTAAATTTCAGATTTGCCTATATATTCTTATATATTAATTGCCCTATAGCATTATTCTGGACGAGAATTTATTTTTCGACACCATCCTCTAAATAATAAAGTTAAGGAAACAAATATAAAACCGTTTTGAGATATGATTTATATTTATGTATTTGATGTTCAAATTCAAAAGAACCTTTTGATCAATTGGGAGCATGCCAAATTTTCAGAAATTTTGCATTTATTTATTGTCAGCCCTGTAGGAACTTTACCTAATTTTGCAAAAACAAGGACGGCGAGAAAAATAATTGGACTAGACATCACTTCAAACAGACATTCATTTGCTCGCACCGATCAGAACGTAGACTGTTTAAAAGTAGCAAAAATTTGCCCGTTTAACGCTTATTTTGATCCACAATTTATAAATTAATAAGCTTGAGGTGCAATAATCAAGCATTCGAACTTGTTGTCTTATAAAGGCTTAATTTGTTTATTCTATTATAGGAACGAAAAATCCTTCCTCCTTTTGAATAGGGATTTTTAGCCACAATGTGAAAATAAACTTATGCAGTTCTTCGACAACAAACTTTCTTGAAAAATTATGGACAATTTTAAAGCACTTATGCGACTGCCCCGGTAATTACACTCAGTCCTTATATATTTTATTTAATACAACATAAAAAAATAAAACAAACTAATTAAAATCTGAAATAAATTGTCACTTCTTAATGTACACTTAGATATTAAGCTGCAAAAATTCGCATAGCTGTTAATCCTTATTCGCAAGTTTCAGTAAATGATACAATTTAGACATTAATATTGCAACAGTTTGTTTCATTTTATTCTTCTCTATGAAACAATTTATTTGACGGCCTGATGGATAAATTTGCTTCTTTAAGTACGACGAATGTTCCGTCTTCAATAGGAAATACCTCATTTTTTAAATCAGTTAAAAATGAACTTCCTCTATTTTAGTACCATATTTAATATTCAGACAATGTTTTGCAAGGAATAAATATATCAAAATTTGAAATTAATTAAATTCGGATTGGTTCGTATTTTACTAAAGATAGCGCGCCAGCTGACTAAAAACATGAAGTAACGCTTGATCAGACATAAAGTTGACATACCCAACTGGTACATCTTCTCATGATCAGAGAAAATACGAAAATATTCTTCGTTTCACACTTAAACCAGAATTTATGTGGATTTACTCAATCCAAAATTAAAATCGCCATTTAAGCATTCAGTTTCATGAAGGACGTATATTGGCATTAAATCCGAAGTACTGGTTATTCGGGGTGAAGTCGGACTGTGGGGGAAAACTCGGACAGACCGTTTCTGGTTAATATTTTCGTCAAGATCATTTGATGCATCCAAATGCAAATGCAATGCAAATACCCAACCGTCATATTTGCGTCTAGTAAGTTCCTTGCCTCCCTAGTAAAATAAATTTACATCTTGACGAACATATAGACCAATAACGATCTGCCCGTGTTCGCCCCCACAGTCCGACTTCATCTGGAATGACGGTATCTATATTAGACAGAGGCGTGTTGTTCAATGAACAAATTAATCAAGTTATACTTAAAATGCCAGTATGAAGTAAGAGTTATTATCTAATACAAACTTTAAAAGCTAAATACCTTCAGATTTTGCAACATTTTCACGTAAATTAGCCAACTTTTTTTTCTGCAACGGGACCCGCAGCCCAACGTCTGCGAGCTATTATATGTTTGTTCTAAAACCACATATGAAATTGAAGGCAGAAACCTAGTGTGGAATTGCAGTAGTGTTTCCTTTTTAAGGTCATAGGACACTTTTGACAAATGACTCTAAATTGAACTGGTGAATTGCAAATTACAAATGAATAACTAAATATTTTCAAAATAGTACTTTCGGTGTCTAGTTCGACAATGAAAGAGAACTAAACAGGTCAAAAAAATAAATGTTAAATAAATGTTACATGTTACATTTGCTTTAATTTGGGAACTGCATACATTCTGATTGCTATGACCGATTTTATTAATTTCTGTTTCAAGTTTTGTCGAGTCCAATGTTTTTTTATCAGTCTATGTTTTTGCAAAAGTTAATCATTTTATACAAACTTCCTACAAAGTGGAAAACGAAGCAATGTGTAATATTTTGAACGTTTGTACATGCTCCCAGCTGAGCCAAAAAACTTTTTCGGAGTTCAACGTCAAAGGCATAAGTGACCCTGATAATACTTTGAATTAATTAAAGTTCATTTTAAACTAAATTGAAATCATACTCGCGTCATTGTAATGTAACTCTTTATTCTGAATTTTTGTTTTTAGTCGACTATCAACATGAGCTCTAGATTTTGAAAATTAGTCCAAGAGGAAAATGTTATCCCTGCAGGATCAAAAAGCTGAGTTTTTTGCATCACCCTGTAACTAAAAAAAATTTTGGAAAACTTCAAAAATTAGTTACCTATGTGATCTATCCGTGCCCTTGATGTTGAAATTCAAAATTACTTTTGTTTCCTTAATTGGGAGCATATACTGATGTACCTCAAAGTACTGATGTTTTGTAAAAAGACGTAGTGAGAGAAACAGAATTGGGCCAGACAACGTTTCAAACAGACATTAAATCCAAAGGTTCCAAAGTTATGGAAAATTTTACAGTGTAACGATTATTTTGTTGATCCGTTTATAAAAAAAATATCTTGAGGTGCGATAATGATGCAATATCAATAAACAATTTAAATAACATTTACAAGTAGCATAGTTCTGGGATACCGCACAGTTTTAATCACAGATTAGTTGTGGATGGCATAGTAAAAAATGCAATATTTAAACATGTATGCATAACATGGTGTATTGCACAAGTTATTTCTAAGGCACAAAAATCTTCGTTCATATGATTTGAATAGTTTATTTGCTTCCCATTTATACGGCGTTGTTGCCATTCCGCGGAGGCGCCAAAGAGTCGTACGTATCACAAAAACTGTGTATATATATCCGGAGGCCACAGCGTGCCCCCTTCATAAATTTTGTACGCCACCAGTGGCCGTGGTATAGACGCCAACTAATTCGTTTTTTGGATGTTACGGAGGCTACCATGTCACCTCAGATCGAAATGTTGTTTTATGAGCTCTTATTGATACCTGACGCCAGATTCGATGAAAATCAGTCTCTTCAATATCTATTTTGGAGGCGGCA
>NW_026017110.1:33816085-33817516 GCF_020466585.1 Dendroctonus ponderosae | reverse complement strand
GGCATTAAATCCGAAGTACCGGTTATTCGGGGTGAAGTCGGACTGTGGGGGAAATTTGACTGTGATGAAAACTGATTTTTTTGCATCACCCTGTACCATAGTGGAAAACTTCAAAAATAAGTTTGAGATACCTATGTGAATTATCCATGCCTTTGATGTTGAAATCCAAAATTACTTTTGTTTCCTCAATTGGGAGCATATACTGATGTACCTCGAAGTACTGATATTTTGTAAAAAGACGTAGTGAGAGAAACAGAATTGGGCCAGACAACGTTTCAAACAGAAATTAATTCGCTCGCAGCAATAATAATTTATCCGGTTCCAAAGTTATGGAAAACTTTACAGTGAAACGATTATTTTGTTGATCAGTTTATAAATGAATTATCTTGAGGTGCGCAAATGATGCACTACTAATAAAAAATTTAAATATCATTTACAAGTAGCGTAGTTCTGGGATACCGCTCAGTTTTAATAACAGATTAGTTGTGGATGACATAGTAAAAAAATGCAATATTTAAACATGTATGCACAACATGGTGTGTTGCACAAGTTATTACTAAAGTATAAAAATCTTTGTTCATATGATTTGAACATTTTATTTGCTTCCCATTTATACATGGCAAATCCAGTAATCAAGCATTATCTCCTCTGCGTTGTTGTCATTCCGCGGAGGCGCCAAAGAGTCGTATGTATCACAAAAACTGTGTATATATATCCGGAGGCCACAGTGTGACCCCTTCATAAATTTTGTGCGCCACCAGTGGCCGTGGTATAGACGCCAACTAATTCGTTTTTTGGATGATACGGAGGCTACCATGTTACTGATACCTGAGCTCTTACTGATACCTGACCCCAGATTCGATTCGAAAAACGTTGTCGCCTCCGAAATCAGAGGCCACAACGTCTCTTCGGTATTTATTATATATATATATATAATGGCAGTTTAATTGTAGCAACATCGCCAGTATTTATTCGATGCTGAACTACATCTGTCTTGCCGAAGTCGTCTTCAGAGAGTGCAAACACGTCCAAATTTCTTTCCAGAAGGTTGACCACTTGGTGCGCCTGAACTTCGGTTAGGTTTTTCGCAGACATCCTTCAACGCTTGAGGGAGGTTCTTGGGAATAACCCTTTTGCAATGTAAATCTTCACAGGCAACAATCGTGCATGCCGGTTCCCAGCTACCAAGTGTCTCTCCTTTCTTCAATAGTTGGCTATGCTCGGTTACATTCATCAAACGTACAGGCACAACGTGATTTCTAGTTTTTGATAAAGTTATTGCAAGTACAATACCTTTTCTGCATAATTTTGATTCAGGATCTCCTTCTATTATTACGACATTCTCGTCAAACTCGTCTTTACAAGTAGCCAAGGCAATCAGTTCAGTTTTTCCCGGAATTTTGTAATCTTCTAACAGTTCAATTTTTCTAG
>NW_026017110.1:33812799-33815985 GCF_020466585.1 Dendroctonus ponderosae | reverse complement strand
TTTTACTATTTTTTCTGTACTCTTATAACAGCGCCAGACAACACCTCCAGAGGAATGACGCCAATTTTGAATCACCCTGTATAAACTGATCAATTTGTTACTCTAACCACTTCACGTTGTTTATGGATTAAACTCATGGGAATGTCGTTAGATTATTGGGTTCCATATTTTTTAACTTGCAGGTTTATTATTGAAATCGCACTGTCCAATAGTAAAATTCTAAAAATAATTAAACATTAAGGCGCTACAAGGATGTTTGTGCGACGAATACAATACAAACATACATACTTAACTGTAATGACATACTTTTTTAGTTTTTATATCCTTCTTAAGAGTGTTTACATTATTATAACTTACTTTTGGAAGTTGCTTAATTGAAAACTCTGCTCATATAGAGTTATCACTCTGTTTAGGGCCAAAATCGCAATTTAATCTCATGATTTTAAAATTGGTGAATATTACCCCCCATGGATACATCAGATCAACTTGAAGCAGATGGTCTTAGTGAGGCGGATATACATTCCAATGTACAAACACTTAACAATATATAAAAACACTACTTAATGCCCTCTTGATCGGACTTAAAAGGTACGATTCTTCGCAGCTGCTCACTCTGAATTTATACGAAATTCCACATTTCTGAAAAATGTCTTCCTGTCTGAAATGTGGAAGGGCAGTGTAAACTCGTGAATACCAAAACCGTTTTAAAGTGGAACACCTATTATTGTTAATTTTTGTATTCAGTATCAATAAAGTTTACCCATCAAAGATATTGAAATTAAATACACATTAATTGAGAGTTTTTGTAAAGATTTGCGATTTCCCGGTTTCGGGAAATAACTGTTTTCATCAGAACAAATGCCTTCAACGTTGGCAGCTTTTTTTCATAACCAAATAGTAAAAATTATGATTTAATTACTGATTAGTTGCTGATAAAATAGACAAAATGTTCGAAATGTTTGTATAATCATTGATAACATAGGCCAGGGAAACTTCTACACCACTGGATCATTAATCCACCGTTTCACCTTGAAGGGTGGTCATCACTGAAATATATTGTCACCTTTGTAGCCGTTGTGTTTAGAGGCATTTACACTAAACACCTTAACAATGCCCCAAAGGAACTACACCTATTTGTGGCCGTTCGAAAAGCTATACCCTTTTGTTCAGATGACTTCTTTCAGAAAAATGAGTATCTGTATCTTTATGTTCCAGAAGCTTATAATATGTGGGAGCGTGGGTGTTCTGGTTAGAAGCACTATTGCCTATCGTCATCTTGCCATACTTAAGGAACAACTAAATTTCGAAATTCCCAGATGGAATTAGCTCGAGAGAAACAACTGGCGAGGAGAGTATTGCAAATCATTTTGTTTTATAGACTGTGAAAAGAATGTTTGAATACAGTTAGACCAGTTTTGAGCGTATGTATGTTTGACCTTTTTGGATAAATTAAAGCTGTTATCCAGGAATATGAGTTAAAGTTGTTATCTGGACCAAAAGTGAGTAATGAGATTGTTATCACAAAAACAGGTCTCGTATCTTGTTGCCTCGGGTATACGACGAAGGCGACCTGGCCTCCGGGTTTTCCCATGGAATTAAATTTTAAAAAATTGTATATATGAGGTCTTGAAATCAGTACGGATTCCTTGAGAGGGAAAAATATTTTTAATTTTAAAATTCTTATCTATAGAGAGCACAGATAGAACTGTCACCTCCGAAATCTACGTATATACCGTATACTATGTCGTCTTTATGACCTCCGACAATGTTGCCATCAGCACGGAGGTCAGATGGTACAAAGGAGTGATTTTTTATATATGTATATCCATACAGTTCGCATCATTTTGCAAGTAGTTCTGGAGCCCGAAATTGCATTTTGGCCACCACCAATTATGAGACCATGATGAAATTGTACCAACAAGAAATTACACTCAGTTGTAGAATACTTTATTGAACAAAACATTGAGCACAAAATATTGAAATTCTGAAATAAAATTGTCACTTCATAATGTATATTTAGATATAAAGTTGGAAAAAAATCGTAAAACTTCTACTTCTTATTCGAAAGTTTCAGTAAATGTTGCAACTTAGACTTTACCACTGCAACAGTTCGTTTCATATTATTCTTCTGCATGAAAGATTTTATTTGAGCGCCTGATGGATATATTTTCCTCTTTATGTATGAAGCGAAATCTTTCTCTAAAGCATTGACTTCTGTAATCGTCCATAATAAAATTAAGGTTTTTGTTATCTATTAGTTTTTAGCATTTCTCATACCATTTTTTGTAACTGCAGGATTTTTTTAACTTTTTGCCTTCCGTTTTACAGCAAGACCACTAAGATTGCGATCACATTCTTCATCGGAATCAAACCCTACAAATTTACGAAATGGAAATAACAGCTATGTTTTTATTATCTTTTTTATGAGATACCAACCCACTTGTGTAATCGACCTCCTGGGTTTTATATTTTTAGCTGTTCTTTTCTTCGAATTGACAGAAATACAATCGTTGTCACTTTCATTTGAAGCTAAAATATATCAAAACGATTTGACAGTTAAACTAATTAAGCAATAAATGAAAGAAAGATCCTAAATCGGACAAATACTAAAGGTATAAACATGTATTTACAATTGAGACCTTTCCGTCTCGTAGAGCCGTTATTGTAGGGCCCTGCCTACGAAAATATTTCTTCAGAAGTAACATGCACTGTTTTATTCACAACTAAAGAATCATCATCAGCAGCTGAAAAACACAACTAAATTTCAGATTTGCCTATATATTCATATATATTCATTGCCCTATAGCATTATTCTGGACGAGTATTTATTTTTTGACACCATCCTCTAAATAATAAAGTTAAGGAAAAAAATATAAAACCGTTTTGAGATATGATTTCTATTTATGTATTTGATGGTAAAATTCAAAAGAACGTTTTGATCAATTGGGAGCATGCCAAATTTACACAAATTTTGCATTGATTTATTGTCAGCCCTGTAGGAACTAGACATTACTTCAAACAGACTTCAAACTTTTTTTATTTGCTCGCACCGCTCAGAACGTATACTGTTCAAAAGTAGGAAAAATTTGCGCGTTTAACGCTTATTTTGATCCACAATTTATAAATGAATAAGCTTGAGGTGCAATAATCAAGCATTAAGTATAAAAAAAATTAAATAACGTAGGA
>NW_026017110.1:33812572-33812699 GCF_020466585.1 Dendroctonus ponderosae | reverse complement strand
ATCTATCTACTCTTTAATAATAGTATATCACAATTACTTATGAAAGCAAAAAATGGATAATACTTGTAAGTAATTTGAGTAATTTATTGATGGAATTTGTGGGTAAATAAATTATGGCTAGCACTTG
>NW_026017110.1:33811457-33811573 GCF_020466585.1 Dendroctonus ponderosae | reverse complement strand
AACCTTCAGATGCTTTTCGTCCATAAATTGACTCTTATCAAATAGGACGTAGTTTTCAGCTTTCAGGTTAACAAACGCCAAGTGTTCATGATGCTTATCCAGACTGCCACAAAAAT
>NW_026017110.1:33806238-33811326 GCF_020466585.1 Dendroctonus ponderosae | reverse complement strand
GGCGTTACTTTAATGTAAATGTTTTCAATTTTTCCAGTATCCTTGTTCTGAATGGTACCAGTGTAAAATTCACTTAAAAACCCATCACCGTTCAGGGCTTCTAAATTTGGGGTAATATCACAGTTTTTAATTCCTTCAACTTCAGCTTCTCGCTTCAAAATTTTTTCTACTGTTTCGCGCACATCCATGGTTTATATCACAAGGAAACTCTACCTACTCCAAAATTATTTAAATTCAGTATTATTTATAGGCCGATAAGAATAAGATTTTTGTTGCGTAACATTGCATGATTTCGAGAATCGCTCTGAATGACAATCTTAAATTTAAAATAGTTTAATAAATGACCTAATTTACTATTCGTTGTAGATTTGTGAGAACAGATGCAGCAATAATTCGTCCGTCTATGGGTATGGTTTAAATTTCATGTATCTTTTCAGTTGCATTTGTGCATTTGTTACGTTTGTATTTGCAGTTTGCAGCAAATTTATTTTACATTAGACACACACGCATTGTTTAAAATGCCACAAACCTAGAAATATCATGCTTCTACAAGGTATGCTATATTAGACAACGATCAGACGTAAGTTCAACGACACACACTTTATTATAAAGTCTTAAGACACGTAGGGTTGTTTTATTTTGTTTTTCTTTGATCTAAAGACTAATCCGAGACCTATTGTTCAGTAAAATATGTTTTTGCATTTTTAATTCCCCAACAGAAGCCATGTGAAACAGGAACAAAATAACAAAAAACCTTGTAGATAGTGCATCTGCAAAATATTTTCGATTGCACTCAAAAATTGATATTTGGCACTTGTGTTCATTAATTCAATGATAACTGATTACTTGGCATCTTATGTGGTAAGTGTTTTAATATTTTGCGCGAAATTGTGCAACGAGGTGCAAATACTGCGTCACTAATTCGACTATTTCTATGCAATCAAATGTAATCAATATTCCTAGGTTTTTCGTACAATTTTCGATTGGTTAAAGTTATTTTGGACTAGCATTTACCTGATGATGATTGACTGCTCTTAGACTTTTATAGTGATTTTTAGAAGATATGAAAACCCGTAATAGGGCCTCTTGTAATTATGGACCCTTAACCATGATCCGGCATCTATAATCTGGCTCAATTTAGGAATTATAAATACTTTAGGTCTTGTTGATATGATGTCATATACGCAGAACCAATGCCATAAATCTCGAACCAGTAATTAATAAACAAAACCAAATTGGCGGCCATCAATCACCGGTATAATGTATTCCAGGAAGGTAAAATTCCTAAAATAAAGTAACCTGCAAAAACACCCCCAGCCATGATGCCGGGAATGATGACTGAAGCATATTCAAGCAATACAAGCAATACTCAACGATTATATTTAGCTTATTATAATTTTTCTCTCTGTATGTGACAGACCAATAGATCAACTTGTTCTTGGCGAATTTTATAATTTTTTTAAATCTATTTTTTTTAACTAATCTAAAATTTTAAATCTACTTTTTTTTTAATCTAATTTTTTTTAAATATATGAGGTCTTGAAATCAGTACTATTCCGGATTCCTTGAGAGGGGAAAAGATTTTTAAAATTCTTATATATAGAGAGCACAGATAGAACTATGTCACCTCCGTAATCTACGTATATTCCGTATACTATGTCGTCTTTGTGACCTCCGACAATGTTGCCATCAGCACGGAGGTCAGATGGTACGAAGGAGTGATTTTTATATATATATATCCATATAGTTCGCATCATGTTGCAAGTTAAGTAGTTCTGGAGCCCGAAAATGCATTTTGGCCAACACCAATTATGAGACCCTGATGAAAAAAATAAAGCGAAATCTTTCTCTAAAGCATTGACTTCTGTAACTGTCCATCCTAAAATTAAGGTTTTTTTCATCTATTAATTTTTAGCATTTTTCATACCATATTTTGTTGTAACTGCAGAATTTTTTGACTTTTTGCCTTCAGTTTTAGAGCAGGACCACTAAGATTGCGATCACATTCTTCATCGGAATCAAACCCTACAAATTTACGAAATGGAAATAACAACTATGTTTTTATTATTTTTTTTATGAGATACCAACCCACTTGTGTAATCTACCCCATGGGTTTTCGTTTTTTAGCTGTTTTTTTCTTCGAATTGACAGGAATACAATGGTTGTCACTTTCAAAGTGACAAAACGATTTGAAAGTTAAACTAATTAAGCGATAAATGGAGGATAGAACTCCTAATGGTATAAAAATATACTTACAATTGTGACCTTTCCGTCTCCTAGAGCCGCTATTGGAGGACCCTGCCGACAAAAATATTTCTTCAGAAGTAACATGCCATTTCATTTAGTTATTCAGAACTAATGAACCATCATCAGCAGCTGAAAAAGACAACTAATTTTTTGATCTTTTTGATCAATTGGGAGCCTGCCAAATTTTCAGAAATTTTGCATTGATTTATTGTCAGCCCTGTAGAAACTTTATCTGAACGCCTGAATTTTGCAAAAACACGGAAGGCGAGAAAAATGATTGGGCTAGACATTACTTCAAACAGACATTCATTTGCTCGCACAGATCAGAACGTATACTGCCAAAGTAGGAAAAATTAGCCCGTTTAACGCTTATTTTGTTCCACAATTTATAAATGAATTAGCTTGAGGTGCAATAATCAAGCATTAAATATAAAAAAAATAAATAACGTAGGACTTGTACTTACCGCTCAGCATTAACAACAGCTTAGTTCTGGATGACATGTTATATAAATGCACTAGTACAACACGGGTGTCTTTCACGAGTTTTTAATAAGATATAAAAAATATTCTTTCTTTCAATTTCAACAGTTTCTGTCTTTCCCATCTATTGACGGGATCCCGAAAAATCAGTCATTATAGCATTTGGGATGTTGACGCGATTCCGCGGAGGCGGCAAATGATCATATGGGTCACAAAAGCTGTATATCCGGAAGCTACAGCGTGCATCCTACATAAGTTTTGGGCGTCACCCGTTGGTATATACGTAATCGAGACTATGATGATTCTGGACCAAATATCGTTTTATTCATATTTGAAATGTGAATTTATCGAAAAATTACAGGGGCCGTTGCGCAGTTTGAAATGATAACAAATTGATAATGGAATTCTTTACCTAAAATATTTGACAAGTCTTTTTCCTGTGGAATAAGACATCAAATGCCATCCTGCCATTTCGAAGTTATTCAAATCATTTTTGTTATTCATACTGAAAAAATTTCAAACAATTTTCAAGACCGAGAGTTCAACATGAAGATATAATGCTACGGATTGTTAATTAAACGTCGTTTTAATAAAATGTTAAATGTGTTAAATAATTTCACCAACATTTTATTTGTGCATCGAAATAAACTGATAATTTGGCATTCGAACTTGTTGTCTTATAGAGGCTTAATTTTTTAATTCTCATATAGAAACGGAAAATCCTTCCTCCTTTTGTAAAATTATGGACAACTTTAAAGCACTTATGCGACTGCCCCGACAATTACACTCAGTCCTAAAATATTTTATTTAACACAACATAGAAAACAAACTAATGAGAATCTGAAATAAAAGAGTCACTTCTTAATGTACACTTAGATATAAAGCTGCAAAAAATCGCATAGCTGCTAATCCTTATTCGCATGTTTCAGTAAATGATACAATTTAGATATTAATATTACAATAGTTTGCTTCATTTTGTTCTTCTCTATGAAACAACTTATTTGATGGCCTAATTCAATAGGAAATACCTCATGTTTGAAATCAGTTAAAAATGAACTTCCTCTATGTATTACCTCCTACCATATTTAATATTCAGACAATGTTTTGAAAGGAATAAAGATAGGAAAACTTGAAATTAGTTAAATTCGGATTGGTTCGTATTTTACTGAAGATAGCGCGCTAGCTGACTAATAACATGAAGTAACGCTAGATCAGAAATAAAGTTGACATACCCAACTGGTCCGTCTTCGCATGAACAGAAAAATACGAAAATATTCTTCGTATTACACTTAAACCAGAATTTATGTGGATTTACTCAATCCAAAATGAAAATCGACATTAAAGCATTCAGTTTCCTAAAGGACGTAAATTGGCATTAAATCCGAAGTACCGGTAACTCGGAGTGAAGTCGGACTGTGGGGGAAATTTGACTATGGTGAAAACTGATATTTTTTTATTACCCTGTAACATAGTGGAAAACTTCAAAAATAAGTTTGAGATACCTATGTGATCTATCCGTGCCTTCGATGTTGAAATCCAAAATTACTTTTGTTTCCTCAATTGAGAGCATACACTGATGTACCTCGAAGTACTGATGTTTTGTAAAAAGACGTAGTGAGGGAAACAGAATTTTGTCAGACAACGTTTCAAACAGAAATTAATTCGCTCGCAGCAATAATAATTTCTCCGGTTCCAAAGTTATTGAAAACTTTACAGTGTAACGATTATTTTGTTGATCAGTTTATAAATGAATTATTTTGAGGTGCGAAAATCATGCACTACCAAAAAAAAATGTATATATCATTCACAAGTAGGATAGTTCTGGGATACCGCTCAGTTTTAATTAACAATTAAAACAGATTAGTTGTGGATTACATAGTAAAAAATGCAATATTTAAACATGTATGCACAAGTTATTATTGAAGTATAAAAATCTTCGTTCATATGATTTGAACATTTTATTTGCTTCCCATTTATACATGGCAAATCCAGTAATCAAGCATTATCTCCTTTGCGTTGTTGCCATTCCGCGGAGGCGCCAAAGAGTCGTATGTATCACAAAAACTGTGTATATATTTCCGGAGGCCACAACGTGCCCCCTTCATAAATTTTGTGCGCCACCAGTGGCCGTGGTATAAACGCCAGCTAATTCGTTTTTTGGATGATACGGAGGCTACCATGTTACCTCCGATCGAAATTTCGTATTATGAGCTCTTATTGATACCTGACCCCAGATTCGATGAAAAAACGGAAAAACGCTGTCGCCTCCGAAATTGGAGGCCACAACGTTTTATATGAAGCCACAACGTCTCTTCGGTATCTATTTTGGAGACCGCAACGTACCCTTTATATATATATATA
>NW_026017110.1:33802860-33805239 GCF_020466585.1 Dendroctonus ponderosae | reverse complement strand
ATGTCACCTCCGAAATCTACGTATATACCGTATACTATGTCGTCTTTGTGACCTCCTACAATGTTGCCATCAGCACGGAGGTCAGATGATACGAAGGAGTGATTTTTTATATATATTTATCCATACAGTTCGCATCATTTTGCAAGTTAAGCAGTTCTGGTGACCGAAATTGCATTTTGACCAACACCAATTATGAGACCATGATGAAATTGTACCGACAAGAAATTACACTCAGTTTTAGAATACTTTATTAAACAAAACATTGAGCACAAAATAATGAAATTCTGAAATAAAATGGTCACTTCATAATGTATATTTAGATATAAAGTTGGAAAAAAAATCGTAAAACTTCTACTTCTTATTCGAAAGTTTCCGTAAATGTTTCAACTTAGAGTTTACCACTGCAACAGTTCGTTTCATATTAGTCTTCTGTATGAAACATTTTATTTGAGCGCCTGATGGATATATTTTCCTCTTTACGTATGAAGCGAAATATTTTTCTAAAGCATTGACTTCTATAACCGTCCATCCTAAAATTAAGGTTTTTGTCATCTATTAATTCGTTGTAACTTTCGTTTGAAGCTAAAATATATCAAAGGGATTTGACAGTTAAACTAATTAAGCAATAAATGGAGGAAAGATTCTAAATCGTACAAATCCTAAAGGTATAGAAATGTATTTACAATTGTGACCTTTTCGCCTCGTAGAGCCGTTATTGTAGGGCCCTGCCGACAAAAATATTTCTTCAGAAGTAACATGCACTGTTTTATTCACAACTAATGAACCATCATCGGCAGCTGAAAAACACAACTAAATTTCAGATTTGCCAATATATTCATTGCCCTATAGCATGATTATGGACGATAATTTATTTTTTGACACCATCCATATATATGATGTTTAAATTCAAAAGAACCTTTGCATTGATTTATTGTCAGCCCAATAGGAACTACCTGAACGCCTGAATTTTGCAAAAACACGTAGGTACGGCGAGAAAAATAATTGGACTAGACATCACTTCAAACAGACATTCATTTGCTCGCACCGATCAGAACGTATACTGTTTCAAAGTAGGAAAAATTTGCCCGTTTAACCCTTATTTTGATCCACAATTTATAAATGAATAAGCTTGAGGTGCAATAATCAAGCATTAAGTATAAAAAAAAATTAAATAACGTAGGACTTGTACTTACCGCTCAGCTATAACAGCTAAGTTGTGGATGACATATTATAGAAATGCACTAGTACAACACGGGTGTCTTTTACGAGCGTTTAATAAGATATCAAAAAGATTTGTTCATTCAATTTGAACAGTTTCTGTCTTTGCATTCTTTACGAAAAATATTTGTCAACTTTTTTTCCTGGTAAATAAGACATCAAATGCCATCCTGCCATTCCGAAGTTATTCAAATCATTTTTGTTATTAATACTTAAAAAATGTCAAACAATATTCAAGACTGAGCGTTCAACATGAAGATACATAATACTACGGATTGTTAATTTTACGTCGTTTTAATAAAATGTTAAATGTGTTAAATAATTTAACTAACATTTTATTTGTGCATCGAAATAAACTGATAATTTGGTATTCGAACTTGTTGTCTTATAAAGGCTTAATTTGTTTATTCTCTTATAGGAACGAAAAATCCTTCCTACTTTTGAATCGGGATTTTTAGCCACAATGTGAAAATAAACTTATGCAGTTCTTCGACAACAAACTTTCTTGAAAAATTATGGACGATTTTAAAGCACTTATGCGACTGCCCCGGTAATTACACTCAGTCCTTATATATTTTATTTAACACAACATAGAAAACAAACTAATTAGAATCTGAAATAAAATTGTCACTTCTTAATGTACACTTAGATATTAGGCTGCAAAAAATCGCATAGCTGTTAATTCTTATTCGCAAGTTTCAATAAATGATACAATTTAGATATTAATATTGCAATAGTTTGTTTCATTTTATTCTTCTCTATGAAACAATTTATTTGATGGCCTGATGGATAAATTTGCTTCTTTAAGTTCGACGCATGTTCCGTCTTCAATAGGAAATACCTCATTTTTGAAATCAGTTCAAAATGAACTTTGTCTATTTTAGTACCATATTATATATTCAGACAATGTTTTGCAAGAAATACATACATCAAAATTTGAAATTAATTAAATTCGGATTGGTTCGAATTTTACTGAAGATAACGCGCTAGCTGACTAATAACATGAAGTAACGCTTGATCAGAAATAAAGTTGACATACCCAACTGGTCCGTCTTCGCATGATCAGAGAAAATACGAAAATATTCTTCCTTTCACACTTAAACCAGAATTTATGTGGATTTACTCAATCCAAAATTAAAATCGCCATTTAAGCATTCAGTT
>NW_026017110.1:33797238-33801861 GCF_020466585.1 Dendroctonus ponderosae | reverse complement strand
TTAACGCTTATTTTGATCCACAATTTATAAATGAATAAGCTTGAGGTGCAATAATCAAGCATTAAGTATAAAAAAAATTAAATAACGTAGGACTTGTACTTACCGGTCAGCTATAACAACAGCTAAGTTGTAGATGACATGTTATAGAAATGCACTAGTACAACACGGGTGTCTTTCACGAGTTAATAAGTTATTGTACCGTGGATGGCCGAGTATCAAACTCTTTCTTCTGCTTCCAACTTTTATTCCACTCGGTATAACTTTAACTACGCAACAGGAACAAACTAACTTCTAAATTAACGTCAACTTCACAAACAATAACAATAACAAACGGAAAACTCGCACTTCTGACTCGCGGCGTTTAACCTCTTCTGAACTATGTCGCTGCTGTCACTTCACTCTCTTTGTCTGGTTCTCGTCGTCGCTTATATAGTTTCCTCCAGGTAACCCAGATGGTTCTCGAAATCTCCAGAACAGGTGCGAAAGTTCCGCTTGTCAGTGTGATATTTGACAGTAAATGGGGCTCCCATTTACTGAAATACCATGAATTTCGATCCCCCCATTCCAAAGGTGAGTACCCCAGGCCATTTCCGTTACACTGCCCCCCTTCTAAACCCTGATCGCCCCGATTAGGTAATTCCTGGATCATTGTTATATCTGGCCAAACGGTGAATGTGGACAACTTTAAATTTTGCTTGAGGGCTCTTCTGATTGCTCATCAACATTTCAACGCAGCCGACGTCACGCGGCTTTTCGCTGGTGTTCACTTGGCGCACCACGCTGTCCATCTATTGCATCAGCGTCCTCACCAGGTTGAACAACTTGAACAGATCGCCAGTATCGGCCAGTTTTCCTTTGCGCTGTTCGCAAACTATTTGCAAACTGGCCCACGCAGACACTTCTTGTTCTCTATTTGTGATTTCTTTAGCTCCGTCGCCCGCATAGCCGGGTCGAAGCTTGTCCGATTCCTCTTGGATCTGTTGCACTTGGTTCTGAAATGTCTGTAGGTCTTGCATGAAGGTTTGGTGTTTGCGCTGCAGCGTTGAAACAGAACCAGCATCTCGGCCCAATTCGTCCGACATGGCAACCTGTTTCTCCAAAATGCAGTCGTGGAAGAACTTGTGTAATTCACGGAAAGCCGCAAGCATTTGCGTTCGGGTTTCGATCAATTCCAACAAGTCCTGCCAGGCCTCGTTCAGCCCGTCCTTCCATTAGGCGATTTTTGCCGAGTCGGAATGGCCGGCAGCTATCAAGGAGTCTGCAATGTCGTTGACTCCTGCAACTCTTTGACTTTTAATGGTTTCCGTGTCGTGGGCGAACTCCTTAAAGGGCTCCCATAGCAGAGTAACGTGATTGATATCCTGGCCCCGTTCATGAGAAGGGGCCACCACTTCGCGATCAGCTATCCACTGCTCCAAGTCGCCATAGTCTCTGTTGAGCAGGAAGAGCTGCAAGGCCTCATCCAGCTTAGCGCGTCGTTCTTGCGCCAAACTCTTCAGACCGGCATATAGCTTGCCCAGTTGCGACTGTTTAACAGCGACCTGCTCGGCCAAAGGATGTCCTTCAGCCGGCTGGGCCTTTACAGTTTCACCCTGTCCTCTGATGGTGTCCGCATAAGCTACAACGGCCGSTTCCAGATTTTCGTGCTTCTTCATGAAGTTCCTGACGCTGGTCTCATCTTTGCCCCGATCTTCCACCATCATGTAGAGCTCCTGCTCGCTCATCCAGCTCTCGGCCTCATTAGCATCGAACAGATACTGCTGCGCCCGCTCGTTCCTCAACAAGTTGGCTCGTCTGTTATCGATGGCCTTCTTCAACTCTTGCCACGCCTTGTGCAGCTCGTTGATCAGCCGGCTGAACTCTGCCGCATCTTCGTGGGCCCCATCGATCAAGTCAAGGCAGGAACCTAGTGTGGAATTGCAGTAGTGTTACCTTTTTAAGGTCATATTTTAACACTTTTGACAAATGACTCTAAATTGAACTGGTGAATTGCAAATTACAAATGAATAACTAAATATTTTCAAAATAGTACTTTCGGTGTCGACAGTAGTTCGACAATAACCGAGAACTAAACAGCTCAACAAAATAAATGTTACATGGCAATATTTGCTTTAATTTGGGAACTGCATACATTCTGATTGCTATGACCGATTTGGTTTCTGTTTCAAGTTTTGTCGAGTCCAATGTTTTTGCAAAAGTTAAGCATTTTATATAAACTTCCTACAAAGTGGAAAACGAAGCAATGTGTATTATTTTGAACGTTTGTACATTCTTCCAGCTGAGCCAAAAAACTTTTTCGGAGTTCAACGGAAAAGGCATAAGTGACCCTCATAATACTTTGAATTACTTAAAGTTCACTTTAAACTAAATTGAAATCATACTCGCGTCATTGTAATGTAAATCTTTACTCTGAATTTTTGTTTTTAGTCGACTATCATACATTCCTGTTATTAATGACAACATGAGCTCTAGATTTTGAAAATTAGCCCAAGAAGAAAATGTTATCCCTGCAGGAACAAAAAGCTGAGTTTCCTCCATCACCCTGTAAAAAATTGTGGAAAACTTCAAAAATTAGTTTGAGATACCTATGTGATCTATCGGTGCCCTTGAAGTTGAAATCCAAAATTACTTTTGTTTCCTCAATAGGGAGCATATACTGATGTACCTCAAAGTACTGATGTTTTGCAAAAAGACGTAGTGAGAGAAACTGAATTGGGCCAGACAACTTTTCAAACAGAAATTAAATCGCTAGCAGCAATCAAAATTTATCCGGTACCAAAGTTATGAAAAATTTTACAGTGTAACGATTATTTTGTTGATCAGTTTATAAAACAATTATCTTAAAGAGCGATAATAATGCAATACCAATAAACAATTTAAACAACATTTACAAGTAGCATAGTTCTGGGATACCGCACAGTTTTAATCACAGATTAGTTGTGGATGGCATAGTAAAAAATGCAATATTTAAACATGTATGCATAACATAGTGTATTGCACAAGTTATTTCTAAGGCATAAAAATCTTCGTTCATACGATTTGAATAGTTTATTTGCTTCCCATTTATATGGCGCTGTTGCAATTCCGCGGAGGCGCCAAAGAGTCGTACGTATCACAAAAACTTTGTATATATATCCGGAGGCCACAGCATGCCCCCTTCATAAATTTTGTGCTCCACCAGTGGCCGTGGTATAGACGCCAACTAATTCGTTTTTTGAATGTTACCGAGGCCACCATGTCACCTCCGATCAAACTGCGCAACGGTCCCTGTAATTTTTCGATAAATTCACCTTTCAAATATGAATGAAATTATATTTAGTCCAAAATCATCATAGTCTAGATTACGTATATACGAACGGGTGACGCCCAAAACTTATGTACGGTGCACGCTGTGGCTTCCGGATATACAGTTTTGGTAACACATACCATCCTTTGCCGCCTCCGTGGAATCGCGTCAACATCCCAAATAACGTAATGACTAATTTTTGGGGATTCCGTCAATTGATGGGAAAAACAGAAACTGTTCAAATTTAATGAACGAATATTTTTTATATCTTATTAAAAACTCGTCAAATATACCCGTGTTGTACTAGTGCATTTCTATAACATGTCATCCAGAACTAAGCTGTTGTTAAAGCTGAGCGGTAAGTACAAGTCCGACGCTATTGAATTTTTTTTATACTTAATAATAAATGCTTGATTATTGCACCTCAAGCTATTTCATTTGGAACAGTATACGTTCTGATCGGTGCAAGCAAATGAATGTCTGTTTGAAGTAATGGCGTTCATATAAAGTTCCTACAGGGCTGACAATAAATCAGTGCAAAATTTCTGAAAAGTTGGCATGCTCCCATTTGATCAAAAAGATCAAAAAATTTGGTTGTGTTTTTCAGCTGCCGATGATGGTTCATTAGTTGTAAATAAAACAGTGCATGTTACTTCTGAAGAATTGTTTTCGTCGGCAGGGTCCTGCAATAACGGCTCTAGGAGAGGGAAAGTTCACAATTGTAAATACATTTTTATACCTTTAGGATTTGTCCGATTTAAGATATATCCTCCATTTATCGCTTAATTAGTTTAACTTTCAAACCGTTTTGATATATTTTAGCTTCAAATAAAAGGGATAACCACTGTATTCCTGTCAATTCAAAGAAAAGAACAGCTAGAAATAGAAAACCCATGGGGTCGATTACACTTACACAAGTGGGTTGGTATCTCGTAAAAAAAGATAATAAAACATAGCTGTTATTTCCATTTCGTTAATTTGTAGGGTTTGATTCTGATGAAGAATGTGATCGCATTCTTAGTTGTCCTGCTATAAAATGGAAGGCAAAAAGTCAAGTAAATCTTGCAGTTACTGTTGAAATCACATAAAAGTTTTTTTTTGTGTGGACTGTATTTTGGTTGTAGTGCAAGATGGCAATAAGCCAAAGATCGCGTAGCTGCCCGGAAGGCAGAGCTCGATACTAATTAAAGTAGTTTTTTGGATTTCGAAGAAAATGATTTGGATATATTAATATCGTATATCGATAGTTGTGGTTACTCTTTGAAATTCTCAAGTTGACCCCTGCCTAGCCTACAAGGTGGAAGTAGGCGCTGCTTTTCTGACACGAATAAACTTCG
>NW_026017110.1:33794979-33796239 GCF_020466585.1 Dendroctonus ponderosae | reverse complement strand
AACTATAAATGAATTAAATTGTATGAAGAATAAAGGGCAAACATTTTCCATAACTATAGATGAATGGACTAGTAAAGAAAATCGAAGATATTTAAATATTAGCGTACATCAACTTGCAAAATATTTTAATTTAGGATTAGCTCCGATCTCAAGTACTTGCGATGCCAAAACAATGTTAAAACTGGTTTCTCAGAAACCAAAAACTTTTAATCTTGATTTATCAACTGATATAGTTGCATCAACAAATGATGGTACTGCTGTTATGAAAAAATTTGGCCACATATCAGCAGCTATTAATCAACTGTGTTATTCACATGCCATACACTTAGCAGTTACTGATATATTACATAATAAAAATAAAAGTCAATTGGAAACCCATGGAATAGTTTAGAAGCCATGTTAGAAAGATTTATACACCTAAAAGAATGTGTCCTTTTAACTCTAAATGACCTTAATGTTTCTCATATTTGGAATAAAAATGAAGAAGAATTTTACAAAGTTCAAATCAAATCAAATCAAAATATGCTTTATTGCCACGAAAAAATTCACAAATTTTTTGGACAAAGCAAGTAAAAACAAACAAAATACTACAACATAAACTACGTACAGTACAGTCAACAATGGTAAAAAATAAAAAAATGTAATAAAACAGTACAAAATATATCACGTACAATCGTCATGGACAAACACAGATGTCATCAGAGTAAGTCAACCACCCATCGCTACAAACGGTGCAGAATAACCACACAATTTAAAAGTGGAAAGCATAGGTGAATGGAATCAAGTGGCACCCCAAACCATAACAAGTAACAACTGTTGACCCTGTTTATGTTATTACAAGTGGATCATATCTAATTGAGAGTTATAACAATTGACGTTAGTGTCCGAGATATTGAAATTTTGCTCGTTGAACTTGAAACCAATACGATTTCGCTCCGCTTGCAACTTGCGGTCCTGTTGATAAACAATAAAAACAAACATGAACTTGCAAACTGATGACCCCAAAGTAAAAAAATTGTAACTACCATACAAATCCAATTAACCCCCCGGCAACTACCGGACGTGATGCCCAAACGGAAAAGTTTGATTTAATGAAGAGTAGCCAAACTCAGAAAAAGGACACTACACCAAGTAAAAATCAGTCGCAGAATAAAAAGGTGTCGTTAGGAAGTGTGATTTTGCCCCTTTCCGAAATATGGAAGACGTAGGGAGAGATTTAAGATGGGATGGAAGACGATTGTATAATTTCTTGGCGTTGTA
>NW_026017110.1:33794227-33794879 GCF_020466585.1 Dendroctonus ponderosae | reverse complement strand
TGCGCCTGTTATAATATAAAGGTTTTACTGATACAACACACCAGTTGGAGCCACATAACGTGTTTGACGGATAACATGCACGTTAAAGTTAATGTGAGTGATACAGCACAGGGCTGATTAATGTCACCGTTTGAACGAGCTTTTAAGCAAGACTTCAAACCAGGAAATTTGAAGCTGTTTGCGAGTTAAATTACTGATGGGGCTCTGCAAAAAGTAATCATTACTCTCCATTGTTAAATGAAATTCAAAAATTACGAATAGCTTACTGGCATCCCATATTTTAAGTCTGAAACATAAAACCATTGTTAGAAAATTTTCTGAGTAGAACTAAACAAAACTAATCACAATGACATTTAATCATAGCAAGTGCCAAATTTTACCTTTTAAAGTATAGTTATAATTTAACCGCCAGTGGGCGTTTACATTTTTCAACTCCCGAATAGCTATAAGAACATAAATAGAAATATGAATATGAATTAAATTTAGAATAACTTGCTTTATCTGAGAGTTTTCTGGCCCGGAGCTAAAATTTTAATACTTCATTGTTTGCCACTGCATTGTTGCCTTGTAATAATAATTGATAAAAAAATATAAATATTATTTAATATTTTGCAAACCGCTTTAGATAGATATAAGAATCAATAATCCAATA
>NW_026017110.1:33792838-33793228 GCF_020466585.1 Dendroctonus ponderosae | reverse complement strand
CTAGCTAGAACAATAATACTCCCACAAGAAATAACTGAAAATTTGTCAAGAATAGAATTAAAGTATTTGCAACCTACCTTAGCCTGTCCTAAACTGGTAAAAATTTGTATTTAAAATTTACTTTTGCAATTTCGCCCCCTTGCGGCCATTTTGAACACTTGAAAGTTATTTTTGGCCATTACGTCGATACGACTAATAGTTTGTGAGATATGGCCGACCACCTCTCTTAGTGGCCCATCCTGTACATTTAAAATTAAAAAAAGCAAATATTACGATTATATTTCGGGTGCTAGTTTTCTTGCTGTCAATGGTAAAATGCAAAATATATACCAAAAATGACTACGTTGATTATAAATACGAGATGATGAAAAATAAAGAAAATCAAATGAC
>NW_026017110.1:33791884-33792218 GCF_020466585.1 Dendroctonus ponderosae | reverse complement strand
TAAAGTTGATGCAGATCCAAATCTGACTTAATTGCCCTATTAAATATATTATCGATGACAATCATTTAAACAAGTAAATCCAATCATTTTAGGTGAAATATCGAGTTGTTCAAACTGCACCGACTTCCAAGCCCGGCGTTTGAATATAAGATACAGGAAAGCCGATGGTTTCACTGAATTTGTGCATACTTTGAATGGAACAGCCTGTGCGATACCTAGATTGCTGATTGCACTGACAGAGACCTTTCAACAAAGTAAAGGCACGATCTTGATTCCTGAAGTGTTGCAACCGTTCATGCATAATGAGCGATTTATTAGTAAACAGAAAAGGATT
>NW_026017110.1:33789874-33791085 GCF_020466585.1 Dendroctonus ponderosae | reverse complement strand
TGAATAAATGCACCGTCTAGTTGGAAAAGCATTTCGTGTCGCACGTTGATAGGCAGATCCTCGATAACATCCCATAATTCGTTATTAAAAAAGTTAAGCAATCGCTCAGCATGTGAGGTAGTGTAGAAGGAAAACGGAAAAATTATTCATCTAAAATTCAGCACCACACATTAACTTTTTGTGAAAAAATTCGGACTTAAAATTCGGACGTAAAAATTTAAAAGAATGCCAACATTTGATTTTTTAATTTAAACTCGGTACATACCGTTAAAATAACATTCTGATCAACTTTTTCTAGTAACTTTTTACGATATCTCTAACGCATCGCAAAATATAGCGAATTGCCCCATTGCGCAAAGTCGTAGTAGGCTGGGTTTTTATCTGAAGATAGAAATGGGTACCCTAAACAATTAAGCTCATAACGTTCTACCTCTATAACGAAACTGAAAACCTTGCTTCTAAAAATAACTAAAATACAGGGGTGTTTCCACCTTAAGTGCGACACACTGTATATATACATATATATATATATATATACGTATAGTACGAATCTTGTTGCCTCCGGGTTTTCCCATGGAATTAAATTTAAAAAAATTGTATATATGAGGTCTTGAAATCAGTACTATTCCGGATTCCTTGAGAGGGGAAAAGACTTTTAATTTTAAAATTCTTATATATAGAGAGCACAGATAGAACTATGTCACCTCCGAAATCTACGTATATACCGTATACTATGTCGTCTTTGTGACCTCCGACAATGTTGACATCAGCAGGGAGGTCAGATGGTACGAAGGAGTGATTTTTTATATATATGTCCATACAGTTCGCATCATTTTGCAAGTTAAGTAATTCTGGAGCCCGAAATTGCATTTTGGCCAACACCAATTATGAGACCATGATGAAATTGTACCGACAAGAAATTACACTCAGTTTTAGAATACTTTATTGAACAAAACATTGAGAACAAAATAATGAAATTCTGAAATACAATTGTCACTTCATAATGTATATTTAGATATAAATTTGGAAAAAAATCGTAAAACTTCTACTTCTTATTCGAAAGTTTCAGTAAATGTTGCTTTTACTTTACTTAGACTTTACCACTGCAACAGTTCGTTTCATATTAGTCTTCTGTATGAAACATTTTATTTGAGCGCCTGATGGATATATTTTCTTCTTTATGTATGAAGCGAAATCTTTCTCTAAAGCAT
>NW_026017110.1:33787822-33788875 GCF_020466585.1 Dendroctonus ponderosae | reverse complement strand
TAGACTATGATGATTCTGGAGCAAATATCATTTCATTCATATTTAAAATGTGAATTTATCGAAAAATTACAGGGGCCGTTGTGCAGTTTGAAATTATCACTAATCGATAATGGCATTCTTTACGTAAAATATTTGGCAATTCTTTTTTCCTGTGGAATAAGACATCAAATGCCATCCTGCCATTTCGAAGTTATTCAAATCATTTTTGTTATTCATACTGAAAAAATGTCAAACAATATTCAAGACTGAGAGTTCAACATGAAGACATAATGCTACGGATTGTTAATTAAACGTCGTTTTAATAAAATGTTAAATGTGTTAAATAATTTTACCAACATTTTATTTGTGCATCGAAATAAACTGATAATTTGGCATTCAAACTTGTTGTTTTATAAAGGCTTAATTTGTTTATTCTCATATAGGAACGAAAAATCCTTCCTCCTTTTGAATCGGGATTTTTAGCCACAATGTGAAAATAAACTTATGCAGTTTTTCGACAACAAACTTTCTTGTAAAATTATCGACAACTTTAAAAACTTTAAAGCACTTATGCGACTGCCCCGGGATTACACTCAGTCCTAAAATATTTTATTTAACACGACATATAAAACAAACTAATGATAATCTGAAATAAAACAGTCACTTCTTAATGTACACTTAGATATAAAGCTGCAAAAAATCGCATAGCTGCTAATCCTTATTCGCAAGTTTCAGTAAATGATACAATTTATATATTAATATTGCAACAGTTTGTTTCATTTTATTCTTCTCTATGAAACAATTTATTTGATGGCCTAATGGATCAATCAACTTCCTCTATTTTAGTACCATATTTAATATTCAGACAATGTTTTGAAAGGAAAAAGATATAAAAATTTGAAATTTATTAAATTCGGATTGGTTCGTATTTTACTGAAAATAGCGCGCTAGCTGACTAATAACATGAAGTAACGCTAGATCAGAAATAGAAGTTGACATACCCAACTGGTCCGTCTTCTCACGATCAGAAAAATACGAGAATATTCTTCTTATCACACTTAAACCAGAATTTAT
>NW_026017110.1:33786670-33787722 GCF_020466585.1 Dendroctonus ponderosae | reverse complement strand
TTCAGTAAAATACGAACCAATCCGAATTTAATTACTTCAAATTTTTATATCTTTATTCCCTTCAAAACATTGTCTGAATATTAAATATGGTATTAAAATAGGGGAAGTTCATTTTTAACTGATTTCAAAAATGAGGTATTTCCTATTGAAGACGGAACATTCGTCGTACTTAAAGAAGCAAATTGATCCATTAGGCAATCAAATAAATTGTTTCATCGAGAAGAATAAAATGAAACAAACTGTTGCAATATTAATATCTAAATTGTATCATTTACTGAAACTTGCTAATAAGGATTAGCAGCTATGCGATTTTTTGCAGCTTTATATCTAAATGTATATTAAGAAGTGACTGTTTTATTTCAGATTCTCATTAGCTTGTTTTCTATGTTGTGTTAAATAAAAATTTTAAGACTGAGTGTAATTACCGGGGCAGTAGCATAAGTGCTTTAAAGTTGTCCATAATTTTACAAGAAAGTTTGTTGTCGAAGACTGCATAAGTTTATTTTCACATTGTGACTAAAATCCCGATTAAAAAAGAGGAAGGATTTTCCGTTCTTATATGAGAATAAACAAATTAAGCCTTTATAAGACAACAAGTTTGAATGCCAAATTATCAGTTTATTTCGATGCACAAATAAAATGTTGGTGAAATTATTTAACACATTTAACATTTTATTAAAACGACGTTTAATTAACACACGTAGTCTTATGTCTTCATGTTGAACTCTCAGTCTTCAATATTGTTTGACATTTTTTCAGTATGAATGACAAAAATGATTTGAATAACTTCGAAATGGCAGGATGGCTACGTCTTATTCCATAGGAAAAAAGACTTGCCAAATATTTTACGTAAAGAATGCCATTATCGATTTCTGATCATTTCAAACTGCGCAACGGCCCATGTAATTTTTCGATAAATTCACATTTCAAATATGAATGAAATGATATTTGATCCAGAATCATCATAGTCTAGATTACGTATATACCAACGGGTGACGCCCAAAACTTATGTAGGATGCACGTTGTGGCTTCCGGATATACAGTTTTTGTGA
>NW_026017110.1:33785024-33786570 GCF_020466585.1 Dendroctonus ponderosae | reverse complement strand
TCTTAAGTTCCAATAAGGTGGCCTCCAGTTTGGCCTCCAGCGCCTCGAACCTCCTCACAATGCTCTCCGATGTGAGGGCCATGGCTTCCTCCAAGTCTGGAACAGAAAACACTTGTGGTTTGTGTGATTGCTGTGAAGCGCGCTAAAAAGCACACTATTCTCAGCGTAGCAACACAAGAACTTAGGAAAACCCAAGTGGGAAAACCCAAGCGACAGCTTTAACTTTGATTAATCAAAACTGAAACTTTTGCAGGGCGCGATGCTTAGCA
Source organism: Dendroctonus ponderosae (assembly GCF_020466585.1). Taxonomy (NCBI): domain Eukaryota; kingdom Metazoa; phylum Arthropoda; class Insecta; order Coleoptera; family Curculionidae; genus Dendroctonus; species Dendroctonus ponderosae. The sequence continues at coordinate 33,786,301 of NW_026017110.1, read as the reverse complement.
CGATGTTGACTGGTCGAAGTCTGAACTCTCTTTTACGTACGCCTGAAACTACTTGGTTCCCCTTTTAAAGCGCTGAGGGTGGCTAAGGTAATGCCAAAACGTTGGCTCATGAAAATATTGCAATTTTTTCCGAAGATAGACAGTGTGATCCCAAATGGGCGTTACTCTTCTGGAGGTGGTGTCTGGCGGTGTTTTAGGAGTCCATTAAAATGGATAAGTATTGTTGAGGCGGATTCATTTTTTTACAAACTGCTTGTTGGGTATTTCGCCTCAAAAATGTTTGTCTTAAAAAAAGACAGAATTTCCTAACGTCTTTTATTACAGGTTGATAAATAGTGCTGTTATTTCGCAATAAGAACGAATTATATTTCAAAAAGTAATCAAGAACTATCACCCAGACGGTATCCTTCGACAAACTTAGGCTCAAGCGGTAAGAAAAAATTTGAATTAGTAAAGAAATTAATTTTAATTATTACCTTGACGTTTCGATAGCTATTTTCTGCTATTTTATGAATTATCATTAATTAGTTAATTCAAAATTAAACAAAAATCCAACGGAACGTTTTAAAATACAAATTTATAACACTCTAAAAAAGATTTAGACATGAATTCACAGATTACGTTAGATCAAAATTAACACCACACAATAGTAAAACACCACATTTTTACGCAGTTCCAAAAATTCATAAAATTAATATTCCTTTACAACCAATAGTTGGTAGTATAAATTCACCAACACATCTCTTAGCCCCATACCAAATAAAAATATTAATTGTTATTAAAAACTGAGGCATTTGCAATAAACTATATCAGAAAGACGGCAACAATGTTTTTCAGGGGAACCTTAATTATCAAAAACTACGGTCACCATGAAATTTTACAGAAAGTGACAATGAAATAAATAAGGATAAACGATAGATTCAACAAGATTTGTTGAACGTAGGTACGTACTTTTCCGAAATGTAATTTATTGCCCTCATAATCTGGATACATAATATGAGTACAATATATGATAATATGTTTACAGTTTACACATATACATGCATTTGAGTATTTAACTGCAAACAAGTTAGTGCCTGAGTAATTTCCTTGTAGAATTTAGTTAATTAAATCCTGCTCAATTTGTACCGGTGTTTAATAATCCATTAGTTTAATGTGTCCTTGGTGTGTATGTATTTTAAATACGCGGTAGGAATGTATTTACCCTTCCTCGGTATTTATTTGGTGGCTGGGAAAGTGTTGTTAGAGAACAACACCTGGAGGCCCTGCTGCAATTA
>NW_026017110.1:33783238-33784924 GCF_020466585.1 Dendroctonus ponderosae | reverse complement strand
CCTAAAATACATACACAACAAGGACACATTAAACTAATGGATTATTGAACACCGGTACAAATTGAGCAGGATTTAATTAACTAAATTCTACAAGCTGCTCGATAAAAGAGGATAATAAGGAAATTACTCAGGCACTAACTTGTTTGCAGTTAAATGCTCAAATGCATGTATATGTGTAAACTGTAAACATATTATCAGGTATGTATCAAGATTATGAGGGCAATAAATTACATTTCGGAAAAGTACGTACCTACGTTCAACAAATCTTGTTGAATCTATCGTTTATCCTTATATATTTTGTTGTCACTTTCTGTATAATTTCATGGTTACCGTAGTTTTTCATAATTAAGATTACCCTGAAAAACATTGTTGCCGTCTTTCTGATATAGTTTATTGCAAATGTCTCAGTTTTTAATAACAATTAATATTTTTATTTGGTATGGGGCTAAGAGATGTGTTGGTGAATTTATACTACCAACTATTGGTGGTAAAGGAATATTAATTTTATGAATTTTTGAAACTGCGTAAAAATATGGTGTTTTCCTATTGTGTGATGTTAATTTTGATCTAACGTAATCTGTGAATTCATGTCTAAATCTTTTTTAGAGTGCTATAAATTTGTATTTCAAAACGTTCTGTTAAATTTTTGTTTAATTTTGAATTAACTAATTAATGATAATTCAAAAAATAGCAGAAAATAGCTATCGAAACGCAAGGTAATAATTAAAATTAATTTCTTTACTAATTCGAATTTTATATTACCGCTTGAGCCTAAGTTTGTCAAAGGATACCGTCTGGGTGATAGGTCTTGATTACTTTTTGAAAAATAATTCGTTCTTATTGCGAAATAACAGCACTATTTGTCAATCTGTAATAAAAGACGTTAGGAAATTCTGTCTTTTTTTAAGACAAAAATTTTTGAGGCGAAATACCCAACAAGTAGTTTGTAAAAACATGAATCCGCCTCAACAATACTTATCAATTTTTATGTACTCCTAAAACACCGCCAGACACCACCTCCAGAAGAGTAACGCTCATTTTGGATCACACTGTCTATCGTCGGAAAAAATTGCAATATGTTTCATGAGCCAACGTTTTGGCATTACCTTAGCCACCCTCAGCGCTTTAAAAGGAGAACCAAGTAGTTTCAGGCGTACCTATATCTTTCGAAAATGTTCTTTGTTATGAAAATACAACATAAGAGAAACTGGCACAAAACTAAATTCAAGGAACAAAATACATTAATGATTAACGGTAATTCAAAAAGATAATGAAAAAACAAAACTTGCCTATGATAATTACTGAAAGATGTTTGCTGAAGTGTTAATCGGTCAATAGATAGTGGCAGCAAAAAATTATGTTTTTCTTGGGCAAATGTTTTGGATATATTTAAGGCATCTTCGGGACTCTGAAAGAAAGTCAAGTTGTTTCAGACTTAAATGTACTTAAAATTGTCTGTCCGACAGAAAAGGAAAATCTAATTTATGAATCAAGGGACGCACAATGCTATCCGTTAAAGGTAATTTAAAAAACATAGTTAACAAGGAAAACCTATAAAATACTTTTTGATATGTTACAGAGAAGTAATCATAAATAAGGTTACTTAATTTGAATTTAGTGCTTTTCTGTTAGGATCAGTGGATAAAAGCAAGTCATTAAATGCTTAGTTGATGACGAAATATTGTT
>NW_026017110.1:33783029-33783138 GCF_020466585.1 Dendroctonus ponderosae | reverse complement strand
CAAATTTAGAAGCCCTGAACGGTGATGGGTTTTTAAGTGAATTTTACACTGGTACCATTCAGAACAAGGATACTGGAAAAATTGAAAACATTTACATTAAAGTAACGCC
>NW_026017110.1:33782782-33782898 GCF_020466585.1 Dendroctonus ponderosae | reverse complement strand
ATTTTTGTGGCAGTCTGGATAAGCATCATGAACACTTGGCGTTTGTTAACCTGAAAGCTGAAAACTACGTCCTATTTGATAAGAGTCAATTTATGGACGAAAAGCATCTGAAGGTT
>NW_026017110.1:33781102-33781783 GCF_020466585.1 Dendroctonus ponderosae | reverse complement strand
CAAGTGCTAGCCATAATTTATTTACCCACAAATTCCATCAATAAATTACTCAAATTACTTACAAGTATTATCCATTTTTTGCTTTCATAAGTAATTGTGATATACTATTATTAAAGAGTAGATAGATGATTTCTATAAAGTCTCCAACAAAAGAAACTCTTTGTTTCAAAATTTAAATGTTAGTTTATATGTGATATGGCAAGCTCACAACACTGAATTTTTTATTCGAAATATATCAGGGTAAGCAAAATATAACTATAATTGGATTTCCTCGCAAAGATTGCAGGCCATAACGGAGATGTTTTGTGATAGATCATTTTATCCGTACCCACATTGCGTTTGTTGCTGTAAATGTGTGCCGAAAATGAATGCCACATTTCTCGTTTAATTGATCTGCATAACGAATAAACGTTTATAATGTGATTCGTTTATTTATGTTAGTTTTTTAAATTGCTTTTAAAGTGTAATTTTTTACCAATTATGGAGTCAGATTTGTTAGCAACATTTATTTTATTTCACTATTAGTTCATCATAGTCCAAACGATGTTCCTAAAATATATGGCTAGATTCTAAAATTACGTAGAGGAACGCGAAATAAGCTTGCTAAACAGGCGACGGCTTTCCAGAATTGGACCTCAAAATAAGTTTTAAGTTCTGTTTTCCTGAACACTTAAAGCTTAA
>NW_026017110.1:33779191-33781002 GCF_020466585.1 Dendroctonus ponderosae | reverse complement strand
ATGCGTATTATATGATTAGCTTATTTCGGGTAGTTACATTAGTCATATAATGACTTTACCTGATAAAGCAATACATCATGTTTCGTGTTTTTCAATTTCCCAACAAAACAATACTTGGCGTTTGCTACGTTGTTCCAGCCTAGGGTTCAATTATTTGTTACTGTACTCTAACAATTTGCAGTAGTTTGAACCAATACGTATTTCAAATATCAAGCAATGGTAATATATCAATCCAAACTAATCTGCAGAGAGACATACACAGAAGCCTAGGCAGGAGCGATATATAAACTCTTTAAAAATTGAACTTATTAAGTGCTACTCAATTGCAAGCAGGGCCGCGAACTAATCGAATCACCCTTGTGTCATTTCAAATAACTAATCTATTGATTAATTTTAAAAACTAGTCAATATTATTTGGTGGCATAAATCTAGTTCCCATACTTGGCATGTAATCGGTATGCGTATTTTCCTAAAGGCACAGGCAATATAAATAAAATTACCTTACCGGTCCATGTACTATGTCGCTAAATTTAATTCATCTACCAATGAGCCGAATAGTTCTAATAACACAAGCCCAGAAGGAATCCACTTAAGGGTTTGCAGGTAATTTCTCAGCTTCATCACAGCTCCTCAATAATTTGCAACAAATAGGCCATAATCCTAAGATATTATATGCCTCAGCTGATATGTACCAACCAATACTAACTAGAAATTATTCAGGTCACCGCACTGTAAGCGAATTACTTTGGCGGAAACTCCCATTTCCCATATTTATCAGGCTTATTGGTATTAATAAAGTTTAGAGTAAAAAAATCTTATTTGCAGGAAAATGCAGAATTCTTTCAAAAATTAATTTTGGTAGATCCAGTTTTTTAGGTCCCCATACAATCTATGTGAACAGCCAATTTTTTTTTCGGAATTTGGAAAAATGAATTAATTATACAGGAACAATTATGTACTAATTTATTAAATCGGGAAATGTGTCTGACAAACTTTTTGCGAACATTGTCTCCGGATCCAAACCATATTTTATAGAGTCAGGGCCGTCTTGCCGGAACACTCAGACAGAATATTAAATTAGCCAAATAGCATTGAAAAAATTTATTGCGGTCGAACTAACCTATTAACTAATATTGATCAGAATCTGAGTCATACATCAAAAATTTATTTCCGGAAATTTCTGAATTCGTTCCTATTGGAAAACGGTAAACATAAATCAATGGCAAAACGTTTGGGAAATTTATTTGTCATCAAAATTGAGTTTCATGTTCGTCAAGCTAAGAATAAAGTTTACGTTTAATATCAAGTATGAAAAAGATTTTGTTTAATTATAATGATTTATCTGAGTCTATCGGCGACACGTGAACAAAAAATTAAAGTTTAAATGTAAGAAAAAATACATACATTAATATATCTGCATCTAGAGGATCGACCTCACATATTGTTCATGCCTGTTTTATTCACTGATAATTACACACAATAGTTTAGCTATATTTACGCAATACCATACACTCCAGTTCGCTAACCAAGTTTTCTTGAAAGAAGAAATTCGAAGTTTCTCTTTGAAAAAGTTTCGAAGGTTAATTCGTGATATCTAATGGCTCTTGATCAAGCTTATTTAGTTGACGGTGTGAAGCAGTTCTAGTTGGTATAGCTAAGGATGATTCGATACAAGTAAACACAAGTAGGTATTCGATACTTTTGTTTCGATACCTAGTACTTTGGTAATTGAATCGTTCTTTGGATACCAATACTTGGTATCGAAATAAAGTACTCGTATCGAATCGAAGTATCGCATCGTCGTAAATAAT
>NW_026017110.1:33777976-33779091 GCF_020466585.1 Dendroctonus ponderosae | reverse complement strand
TTCACAGTCATCGGCTATAGTAACCGCTAGCTATTTATTTTAGTCAGCACCTAACTTTATTTAATTGGAAGCTTTATTTTCGCTCTATTTTAAACGAAAAGCAAAAGTAATTTATTAATAAACTGTGGTGATTTCTTGAACTTTAGAGAAGTTGTAGTTTAATAGCGTGATTTTTCTGTGTAACTTAGTCCAGGTTGAGCAGTTGATTGATATGCTAATAAAGCAAAGCTGAAATATCAGTCTGTATGCTACATTAGGCGGATTAAGTGAAAATCCAGTTGTCCGCTTTTTCGTATTTAGATTTGCTGATAATATTCTAATTGGTTTGGATGCGGTACTTATTTTAGACGCATTTCTATTGATTACAATTTATTAATTGGTCGTGGAAATTGTCGATCCGTCCACATTATTTGATACGCCCCAGAGGCAAACCTGTGGAGACTATGAAAACTGCTAGTCAATAGAAACTTTAGTCGGAAAAGTTCTTTGAGTCAGTTGTTTGTTAACGCTTGAAAAGTTTTAGGTATTAAGCATATTTTCAAGAATTTTCTACATGTCAACCATTAAATCAAGTAGAAGTAGCATTCAACTTGAAGATTACCACTATCTGTCGATCGTAAATAATCTACTAAAACCAAAAAACTAAGTATTTTTTTAAAAGTGGCTTTTAACGGTATAAATGATGCATCATTGATTATGACATGCACGCAAAAAACGATGTTCAGTTTTTATTCAAACTCATTAGAGGCCACGTATTTTCGAGAAATAGACAGACATCAGGGTACACAAAGTGTTCTTAGGTGGGCAGATTTTGCGAGCACGTAAGGAAAGGCAAATTATGAAGACAATCTTAATCTAATTTGTATCGAATAGGGCGGAAAAAAGCGGTGCAATTCCTCGAAAGTAGCACCTCAAAATATATTTAATTATTTTTTCTGATCTGTGAAGGATAATATTCTGAAATTGGGTCCAAGGAAACCGATTAGATCAGATCCAGATAAAATCAAATCATATATTCGGAAAATTCGATTCAGGGGCATTCTAAATTTGGGGTTATTTCGTTAAAACTTTCCTAGTGTTATTGCGTGTCACATTTTGTTCTTTCAAGCTTAAAA
>NW_026017110.1:33776073-33777876 GCF_020466585.1 Dendroctonus ponderosae | reverse complement strand
GTTACTTCATGTTATTAGTCAGCTAGCGCGCTATCTTCAGTAAAATACGAACCAATCCGAATTTAATTAATTTCAACTTTTTATATCTTTATCCCTTTCAAAACATTGTCTGAATATTAAATATAGTACTAAAATAGAGGAAGTTCATTTTTAACTGATTTCAAAAATGAGGTGATTTCCTATTGAATTAGGCCATCAAATAAGTTGCTTCATAGAGAAGAACAAAATGAAGCAGACTATTGTAATATTAATATCTAAATTGTATCATTTACTGAAACTTGCGAATAAGGATTAGCAGCTATGCGATTTTTTGCAGTTTTATATCTAAGTGTACATTAAGAAGTGACTGTTTTATTTCAGATTCTCATTAGTTTGTTTTCTATGTTGTGTTAAATAAAATATTTTTATGTCTTCATGTTGAACTCTCAGTCTTGAATATTGTTTGAAATTTTTTCAGTATGAATAACAAAAATGATTTTTTGATGTCTTATTCTACAGGAAAAAAGACTTGCCAAATATTTTACGTAAAGAATTCCATTATCAATCTGTTATCATTTCAAACTGCGCAACGGCCCCTGTAATTTTTCGATAAATTCACATTTCAAATATGAATGAAACGATGTTTGGTCCAGAATCATCATAGTCTCTTTTAAGCTTGAAAGAACAAAATGTGACACGCAATAACACTAGGAAAGTTTTAACGAAATAACCCCAAATTTAGAATGCCCCTGAATCGAATTTTCCGAATATCTGATTTGATTTTATCTGGATCTGATCTAATCGGTTTCCTTGGACCCAATTTCAGAATATTATCCTTCACAGATCAGAAAAAATATTTAAATATATTTTGAGGTGCTACTCTTGAGGAATTGTACCGCTTTTTTCCGCCCTATTCGACACAAATTAGATTAAGATTGTCTTCATAATTTGCCTTTCTCTACGTGCTCGCAAAATCTGCCCACCTAAGAACACTTTGTGTACCCTGATGCTAGGTCTATTTCTCAAAAATACTTGGCCTCTAATGAGTTTGAATAAAAACTGAACATCGTTTTTAGCTTGCATGTCATAATCAATGATGCAACATTTATACCGTTAAAAGCCACCTTTAAAAATTGACTTAGTTTTTTGGTTTTAGTAGATTATTCACGATCAACAGAGAGTGGTAATCTTCAAGTTGGATGCTACTTCTACTTGATTTAATGGTTGACATGTGGAAAATTCTTGAAAATATGCTTAATACCTAAAACTTTTCAACCGTTAACAAACAACTGACTCAAAGAACTTTTCCGACTAAAGTTTCTATTGACTAGCAGTTTTCATAGCCTCCACAGGTCTGCCTCTGGTGCGTATCAAATAATGTGGACGGATCGACAATTTCCACGACCAATTAATAAATTTTAATCAATAGAAATGCGTCTAAACTAAGTACTTCATCGAAACCAATTAGATTATTATCAGCAAATCTAAATACGAAAAAGCGGACAACTGGATTTTCACTTAATCCGCCTAATGTAGCATACAGACGGATATTTCAGCTTTGCTTTATTAGCATATCAATCAACTGCTCAACCTGGACTAAGTTACACAGAAACATAACGCTATTAAATTACAACTTCTCTGAAGTTCAAGAAATCACCACAGTTTATTAATAAATTACTTTTGCTTTTAGTTTAAAATAGAGCGAAAATAAAGCTTCCAATTAAATAAAGTTAGGTGCTGACTAAAATAAATAGCTAGCGGTTACTATAGCCGATGACTGTGAATGAGGAAATAGTAACTATTCATCGAATTATCAAATAGTTG
>NW_026017110.1:33775328-33775439 GCF_020466585.1 Dendroctonus ponderosae | reverse complement strand
GGAACAACGATTGGACATAATTGCAGCAGGGCCTCCAGGTGTTGTTCTCTAACAACACTTTCCCAGCCACCAAATAAATACCGAGGAAGGGTAAATACATTCCTACCGCGT
>NW_026017110.1:33769225-33774329 GCF_020466585.1 Dendroctonus ponderosae | reverse complement strand
AATTATTAAAAAACTTCAAGGTAATTTTTCAAATAAATTTATTTACGAATTTGAATTTTCTCTTACAGCTTGAGCCTAAGTGTGTCGCAGGATACCCTCTAGGTGATAGTTCTTGATTACTTTTTGAAAAATAATTCTTTCTTATTTTGAAATAGGAGCACTATTTATCGATCTGTAATAAAAGACGTGAGGAAATGCTGTCTTTTTTAAAGACAAAAATTTTTGAGGCAAAATACGTAACAAGAAGCTTGTAAAAAACTGAAAATAAATGATAACTTTCGAGAACATGAGCTCACGTTTTCAATCCATTTTTTTTTATTTCCAATATTAATGTAGAATGAGGCGAGGAGCAGAATGTTATGAAATTGCAAGGTGAAGCTGGGTTTCGGCAAGGAAATAATGCTGGTTCAACAAATAAAAGGTTAGCGTAAATAACTTCAGCTAGCCGTATTTGGCACACATTAGAACTGGACGGCTGAACAGCAATAAATTCGATTTTTTTTCGATTTGATTAACTTTTATTCCAATTATAGGCATTTATATATTTGATAGAAGAGAACGGCACACTGAAAACTTACAACAGCATTATTTACTCTATCAAGCACTTATTAATTCATAAGTAATAAGCCGTCCGATAAAAAGTATTTTCACTAGTAAGTACCCACCAAAGACATTAATAAAAAGACCATTCATTCATAAATCCCGATTTTTTTGGGACAAACATTAAATTCTACCGATCGGCGATCTATCAATGAAAGGCGGGGCTAGGGATGAAAGTACTAAAACTAGATACCGATCAAATTGTAGAATTAATCGGAAAACCAACTTGCCTGGCAGCTAGCCATAGGCGTAGTAAATCGATTTTAGTATGATATGATTTAGATATGAGTAGCATCAACAAGAAAAAACCAGGAAAACGGTACCCATGCAACCTAGAAAAACGGAGCAACCACGTAGAGAGCGGCAACACCGCGAGGCGTGACACACACATGACGGGAGTGGCAACATCGGGGCTACTTTATGGCTGGGGCAGGCAACGGCGCGGCGCTGCTACCGGGCAACAACACGGAACGTCCCTGGCGGGATATTTTGTGGTCGAAACAACTGGTGGCGTTGACAGGGGAGATGGATTATTATTTATTTGATGGTGACGGTAAAATTTTGCATCGATCGTATTCTTCCTTAAATTTAACTCTAACAGATCAGAAGTGGGATTAGTAAACTCCCGGCATAGAACGGGCGTTTTGGTGAAACGGTGGTGCATTACGGTGAGAAAAAAGTGTTGTTTTGTGGCGGCAAACCATCGGGAATGGCGGCCGGCAAGGGCAATGGTCGGGATATGGAGCACATTCTTGATTGTGAGCAAGAAGAGGTGAAGACTAGCTCTAATCCAGGCGACTGCGCGACCTCCAGGGCGGTCAACCAGGCGGTGCACCAGCTCCTGCATGGCGAATCCGGAACCCTATCGCGTCCGGAGTTTAATGGTTGAAGAAACGGCGATGGCGGTCAAAACAGCGAATTTGGAGGAACGCACTAGAGTGGCTGAAGAAGGTGAGCTCGTTCCAAGTAGTAAAGTGTATTTAAGGTGTACATTGACAATATAAGTGAGCGTAACATTCTGAGTCTGCGCTCTGTTGAATCTTTGGGTGATTTAGAGATCTCAGACACTCATCACGTGTTAAGAGGGTGGAGGTAAATGTATGGCGATGGGTGAAGCAAATATACCCATCAGCATAAAAGACGTCTTCATGGTAGTTAATGCTCTAATTGCTCAGTGCGATCTTTCTGACGCTGACTTGCGTTTAGGGCAGCCGGCGTTAGCTAGTCCTGTCGTCCGGTTCACTATTACAAAAGGCACAGCGACGCTGACTCGCGACGAGAAACCCCTGATACAGTTCATCCAATGCATCAGTCTGGAACCAGACGATGCGAGTAGGCGGAGTCCATGCAGAATATCAACGGGCAACCTGGCAAAATGCAGAACTCGAGGTAGTGGTCCGCGATGGCGTTGCTGGCATGTTCTATTTGGTGGGAGCGAGGCGATTTGAAAGGAATGGTGCGGTGGTTGCAATTTTGAACCAATCGGTGATGGCGGGATTATCGGCCGTGATTAGGATCTACAACATTGGGAACCAGGCAGTATCATGGACAACTGCCGAAGTGGTGACCCGAGGTATACCGATGAGTAAGGTGACACCGAAATCTCATATAAGCACTAACATTCATAATGCATGTAAAATTGATGTAATCGAAGCCAAGCCCGAGCGCGAGCGCGTTAAAACCTGCAATATTGGTGATGAATGTTATAGCAGCTGTTTCATTTATTGCCTGAAATGAGCTAATGTTTTTCAACGGGTGATACTGATTTGGGTTTGACTAATTTAGGCGCATTAAAAATCAAATTAACCAGTGATTCTCCGATAGTATATCGACCTTATCGGCTGTCGTTGTATGAAAGAGTTTGTGATAAAAAAAAGGTGAATGGCGTAATTCGGGAAAGCGAGCTGGAATATGCTAGTTCAATCGTGCTAATACCCGAAAAGAATGGTGATGTTAGAATGTGCATGGATTATAGGAAGTAGAATACACTCACAGTGAAGGATCGTTTCCCACTTCCCCGAGTGGCCGATCAGTTGGAGAAGGCTATCTACCTGTAAATATCTGTTAATGACAAAAGAAATCATTGCCGCTTTAAGTTTTCATCAAAAAATTGTAGAACAGTACTTCTTGATATCAAAAACTTTCGTAATTTGACAAAAAGATCGTAATTTTTCTTTTCGAATGCTTAAGTATTTCAATAGGCTACCAATCAAACGTGGGACCTTCAAAACAATGCTTAATAACAAAGTTAAAATTCGATAATCAGCTGTTAACATCTTCTTGAAATTTGGGAAAAAAAAATGTAAATATTTTTTTCGTTCTCTCTAATTGGGCCCCTATATACCCTTAAAGGGCATGACGCCAATTTTGAATCACCCTGTATATCGCAAATTTTCAGACATGACTGACAAACGAAGGTCTAAAATTGTATTTATAGTTCTTTTGTAAAAAAAACTTTGTGCGCAAAAGTTTTTAAACGTTGGATGGACAAATTACATGTTGCGAGACAATTGTTAGTTGTATAAACTTATTTTGCAGCATTTTTACTTTTAGAACGTAGATTGATACACGGGAGGTTTAGAAAAATCTTATTAATTCCCAGTAATCCAGGTTTAGAAAATTTTAGTCGCCATTAACTAAAAATATAGTAAATCGATTTTAAATTATTTTCCTTTCAAGACAACTGGGGTGTGAATTTCTGGGATAACGACATCGGTAATTATTGGAACCAATGAAGCTGCCGTATTATAAAATCGTAATTACGCAATTGAGAGCCGCATGGCTCGTAATTATCGTTGACACCTATTTGCCCTTTTATTCAAATGTTCTACTTGCTTAATTGTAAAGACTTGTAAAAGGGCCAAAGCTAAGGAATGGTCTCTAATTTGACTGCAGCTACGGGACTATCAAAGCTAATTAACAGCTAAATTGGAATATTTTAAATTTGAAATTAAGTGGAGTTCAGACAACAATTAGGAAGTTTAGAATTGGCAGTAACCTCATTTGACTTTCAAACTCTGTTATATTTGGCAGAAACTAATTGTCTGATTCAACGTTTGGAAGAGCTACCATCAAAGATAAATTATGGAAAAACTAAATATTAAAATTTATACAAGGGTTTCAAAATTGGCTTTAAAATTTCAATTCTTTTTAAGGGGCTATAGGAGATCATTTAGAGAGTACGAGAAAAATATTGAAACATTTGTTTTGAAGATGTTAACAGGTGAAGATCCAATTTAAACTTGGTCATTAAGGATTATTTTGAAGAAGTCCCATGGTTGTTGGAAGCCCATTAGAATACGTAAGCATTCGAGAAGAAAAATTACGATTTTTGCTTCTACATTGCTGCTTGTTTTTTGCAAATATTTTAGTTTTTAATAACAACTTATTTTTTTAAATATTTTTCCTGTACTCCCAAAACACTCCCAGAGAACACCTGCAGAGGAATGAGGCCAATTTTGAATCACCCTGTCTGTAAAAGTCGAAGCAACTATTTTCCTCACAAACAGTAAAAATAAATAAATACGTCTACAACAGAAGACGGAAGAAATTCACAATCGGTTACTTCTTCGAAAGCAAATGCTCCTAGCGAAACAGATATAAGACAAAAAAGAGAAACATATTTCATAAATTATTACGCAGCCACTAGCTGTGGAAGCACTACGAGTAGATGGCCTCATACAACATAATTCGGGAAACGATTTTAGCACCTGAATCTCAAGTAATAATGGGAAGCAAAATACAAAAAATTAGAAGTCTCCGAACCAAGACAGAATACTGAGCAGGCTATTAGAAAACAAATTAAATACCTATGTACATTTTTACAAACTTCATTAAATTTCAAGTATACCATAAGACTTTCTCTACTGTCTTTGTCTAATAGTGTCTTCAGTGCGAAACCACTGTGCCCTAAATTGGTAAATTAATTTCTTTTATATTGAAACATTTTCGATTTTGCAGAACCCAAGCGGCTTTTGGTTTTACATTGATATAAAATACATATTTATTCGCGAATAGATCAACAAAAATGTCGCGTAATCGATTAGTTTTCTCGTTATACAATCGGAAGTTTTGAACTAATACTCAAAGTAGAACCTCGTTTTTCGCCTTTCGCAGAGATAAGTTATTGGATTCGGCCTAAAATAAGGCGTAAATAGCAGTTTCAAATGCATTTGAAATTGATAAAATCGGATATCGATCGTCCCAGAGATATCTAATAGCCTTGAATTAAAATATTTACATTTCCAGTGATTGACACTACAGAATAAGCGGAAACCATCCGATGTAATTTAATGTAATGTTTTATGTTTTTCAATAATTCAATATTTGTTAGCTGATTTTAATCTAGTTAGTAAATAATCAGCCCTGTGCTGTATCATAAATGCTATTTTTAACGGCCACACGTTATGGCAACTTAACAGTTCAGGAGAACATTTTCGATAACGCAGCAACACAACCGAGGTGTGCTCTATCTCCGAGTTAACGTATGCGTTTCCGACCCAGT
>NW_026017110.1:33761899-33768226 GCF_020466585.1 Dendroctonus ponderosae | reverse complement strand
ATAAAATCGACGTCCTTTGTTTATTGAATACATGGATCCAACATAAATTATTTTTAAACAGGTTATAGCAATGCGCAATAATACGCGTCTCTTTGAAAATCATGGTTAAACTTTGTGCTTCAAAGTTATAGCCCTACTCTGCAATTTCGCTTGACACAGGGCTTCTAAGGGAATCATTACCCCCGTTATATGGCCCAGGGTGCTGCATGCACTTCAATGCGAAGTAACGTAAAACCTTTTTACAGCTTAATGGGGTTGTAATTTTTATTACTGTTTTTGTATTCGGTAATTCGAGGCTGCTTGAGGCTACAAGGGCATGAAGAAAATGTGTTTCAATTTTAGTGACTTCGGTAATGGCATTTCACTGTTTTCAATCGCAAATTTTGTCATTAGCCCTGGTGTGAATCCTGAAGCTCCAATGCGAGAACTTAATTGTAAGCAAAATCATAACCAGAATACGTCATATTTTTTATATATTTTGAGTACGTAACTTGGCTTGCAGTAACTTTTTATAGTAATATTTTTGTTGAATTTAGAGCGGTTCAATTTTTGATTATTTAAAAATTAACGAAATAAATTATTCAGTTGCTCTTGAATTAGCTGAAATAAGTCCGTATTAAAAATTCACAGAAATCTGCCTAAATAAAAAGAAAAAGGCTTTCCATAATTAATATTTTATTAGTGACTGCGGGAGAAATTCAAATGAAGTAACCTCGAAATGGATAATCTAAGTGAGAAAAGCTTCTTTCTTTGCACGTCGCCCAAAAGCTCCGCATTTATTTCTTACAAACTTTTGAATAATTAAGGATTTAATTAAACCTTCGAGAAGTATTGAGAGAGGTATCAAATTAAGGAAGAAAACATTGGCCTTACAGACTTCTACATATTTTTCCTACAATAAAAACTAATCTGCTTGTGTTATTTGAAGTTTAGTTCTTATTTGCATTCTGTGAAAACGTATAAGCTAAAATACATATTTTTGTAATTTGCTTGTTCAAAGTGTTACAAATTCGATGCGCTGGCAGTGCAATCTCATTAACCGTACGAGATATAAGTACCCCATCAACAACTTCATTTTTATTTGAGGACCTGTGTCTGTGATATTAGTTTATCAATTTTATGAATCTTAGGAACGATGCTTCAAATATTTCTTCCAAACGTTACAAGGTGAATTGAACGGTGTTTAGTTCAGTTTCGGAATACATATAAGAGGCTTTTCTTTTTTAGATGCTTGAAATCTGTTTTGATTAAGTTATTTATAAACTTCCCTTGACATGGTTCGAATAAAGTGTTTTGTCTAATACGATTGTTAGCACGTTCGAAATTTTATTATTTTGTATTGTTATTAATTTTTGCTCAATGCGCTACCGAAACAAAAGACTATATAAAGCAAGTTATCTGTATCAACAAGTCGTATTAAAAAAGCAGTATTAAAAAAATGTTCAAAATACTTAACAACATGCAGATGTAAATAAATTTAGAAATATTTCGAGCAACTTCAATACAAATATTACACATATCGCTAAAATCACGAAAATTATCACTGATGTCACTGATATAGTCACTGAACGCGTTTTTCGTAACTGATCTAAGCTTCCAATTTTGTAGCTGAAACATTAAAGATTATTTTTCAATTCAGTTGTTATAGACGCATTATTAGAACGCCCTACTGAAACTATAGTTCTGTTTATTAACAGCCATCATCATTAATCGATGATTAACCATCATTAATCGATGATTAATTTAATATTTATAACTAATGCATGATTTAGTCATCTCTGCCAAATGCGTTAAAACAACCAAGATGTAAAAATAACTCGATTTTAGCAGAAAATTTGTACACATGAACACATTGAATATTTTGAGAAACTTCGAAAACAAATTTCGATTTTCAATAAGTTTACAAGTGGGTTCATTTTGTGTCTCAAGTTTGTTTCGTGCTTTGCGGTTTCTTAAAACTTCCCTTGTCGCCATTTTTCAGTCCAGCACAAAACCAGATTTCTAGAAGAGTATTATTATTTTTGGCTTATTGCTGCCGATCTTAACGGGGGATGTAGGTTTCGTATGTAACGGGGGATGTAGGTACGTTTTACTACTTAATTTCTTTCAGTTAGAAACATACATTTTATTATGAGTTTCTTGGGAATTGCCAATTTGAAATTTAGTTTGTCATTTTAATCGGATTATACAGGGTGAATCACGGTCGATGACGTAGTAGACGTTTAAGGAGAACGCGATGCAAGATTTATCTGTAAATTTGTACAACGAAGTCACCGGATACGCTCTACCGGCTTGCAATATTTTCAGCAGTGCGAGGTTGCCGGTTATACCGAAAGTACATGCAACTTATATATTTAAAATGAGACACCCTGTATAATATTGCACGCTTAGATTGGCTATATAGGTCTGATTATTTTTGCATAGCGATTCCTATATCTATCTAAAGCGGTTTCCGAAATATTAAATAAAATTCATTATTTTTTATCAAAACGAGGCCTCAAGGAACCTTGTATTAGGACGCAATTTCGATCCCTGGAAATTTAAAATTTTGGCAATGGGTTATGAAAGCCCTATGCTTGAGCCCGGCGTACAGCAATTTGTTCTAATTTATACAGAATGTCGTGAAAATATTGACCTTTCGTCTAGAGATAAAACCTGTTCCAAATACATTTTTTCACATAGAACACCCTGTATTCCCCATTTCACATAGAACACCCCTGTTCAAATACCGGAAGACT
Source organism: Dendroctonus ponderosae (assembly GCF_020466585.1). NCBI lineage: Eukaryota > Metazoa > Arthropoda > Insecta > Coleoptera > Curculionidae > Dendroctonus > Dendroctonus ponderosae. The sequence goes on along the minus strand of NW_026017110.1, from coordinate 33,765,488 downwards.
GTTAAATTCCCTGTGAAACGATATATCATGTTGTATTTGTCAAAATAGCCATCAATTTTATTTAATATTGCGGAAACCGCTTTAGATAGATATGGAAGTTGTTCTGCATCTTTTCGGTATAAGCGACAACCTCGCATTGCTTAAAATATTTTAGATCGATACAGAATATCCGATAACTTTGTTGCACAAATTTGCAGATAGATCGGACATCGCGTTCTTCTTAAACATCTAATACGCCATCGACCGTGATTCACCCTGATAATAGCAGGCCTGTCTTTATGGTTTAGAGCAGGGATGTCAAACTCAAGTTGACTTAGGCCAAATAAACAATGCTTAACCTTAGGTGAGCCTTAAAAAAGCAATGTTTGTGTAATCAAATATATTTTTTTAATGGTAAATTTTAATAAACATATACAGGGTGATTCAAAATTGGCGTCATTCCTCTGGAGGTCTTGCCTGGCGCTGTTGTAGGAGTACAGAAAAAATAATAAAAGAAATTAATTTATCATTGTATTAAAAATGCCCACTTTCGTCGGAGCAACTAAGAGTGACAGGATTTAAAAGAAGATGCTGCAAAATAGCCATATGAAAATATTAAATTCGCAATATTTCGAAAACTAAACACTTTTGGATTTGACATAGTTACACAAACTTACACTTATTTTTAATACTGAATATGCCAAAGTTATCAAAAATGGGGGTTTCCACTTTTTTTTCTTGATTTATTAAACTCTCCGTAGGACATTTACTAACATTACGATCTGGTCAAAGTTGATCAATAAGTAATTCTGTTCTAACCTAACTTAACTATGCATAAATCTTCAAACTAAGGTCCTACTCACTAGTGTACCTTAGAGTCTGGTGGTCTAGTGACATAGCTACACTGATTACCGTGTAGCACAAAACCGCACAATGTTCTGTTTCTGCACTGACATAGTCACTTACATAGCTCAAAAAGCTTTACCCTCTTGAGTCTTCTTGTCAGGTTGGTATTGTCATATAATATCACTATTCCTGATGTACCAAGGCGGATTAAGAATGTTTCTCAATACTTTATTCTGGAATATCTGGATAATTAGGATGTTACTCTTGCTATCACAACCCCAGAGTTGTAAGCCTTAAGTCCACACTGGTTTGAGGATTTGTTTTTACAGAAGTACTTTGTTGTAGGTTGATAGTCTAGAGTGACTACCCAGTAGCCAGTATTTTTTCCTATATATTATATCGAGCTCTTCCTTTTTTTTAACATGGGCTTTCCAGTGCAGTTTTGCATCCAATGTCCATATACTTTGCTGAGTTTGCATAAGGGATCTGAGCATTATTTAAGGGAATTGGTACCTGTTGGCTTTCTGAGTATTGTTTCTAGCCCAGCTGCCATCTGCATTCTTGATTGGTGCGTTCTGTAGTATCGGACTTTTAAATATCCTAGTGGTTTTCCAAACTGAGTAGTCAGTGCTTTTGTCATTTGTCAACTCACTCAGATAGTCACTAATGGATTCATTTTTTATTCTCTCTATGTCTCTCTTTAACTGTTGAGTGGCATTATTGAGTATGGTTTTATCTGCTGGAGCTCTGGTATGGTGTCATTTCCTCGTAAGTTTTCTTTTATCTGAGATCAAGTGCCTTACTTCCATGGGGTATTTGTTTCCTTTTGTCCTCTGAACAAGGGATGGGGTGTTATTCCATGCGGCTTGTTGAATTAGGGTTTCCATTTGAAAAAAATGATTTTGGGCGGTTTTCTCAACTATATTTTGAAACTTATTTTTTAACACTTTTTTTAACACACAAACTTAGTACGACAAATTCCCTTATAGGAAAAATTAATAATTATTCGATTGGCTGCAACTGTAATTTTTTACATAAAATTTCAAATATCTCAAAAACGGTTCGACTTAGGTATGGGATTTATATATTATACATAAAATACATTTCGAATCTGGAGAAGAATTCAAAAATGTAATAATATGTGTTCTATTTAAAATAAGCAAGTTGATACGCACTTCCGGTATAACAAGAAGCGTGGCCATCTTGAAAATAGTTTAAGCGGCGTGCCCCCAATGACCTTGGCAGACTGCCCAATTTTCCATTTTCTGCTAATTACAGTTTGCCAGATATCGATCGCGGCTTTTCCCGGTGGGACATCCTGTATAGTATAAACTAGATATAATGATAAATATATGAAAATTGTAGTTTATGAAAAGAAATGTTCCTGAACAAACAAAATTCAAAGTTAAACTTAAATGGTTAATTTGTTTGAAACCAGAATACTTTTCTACAGAAACGCAATCAGTTTAACACATGAAGTATTCAAAATTCCGACACAAGTCGGAAAACCATCTTCCATGAGAGTAATTTAGGCAAAGCACTTTCAGAACGATATAAAGACTTACAATGACATAAAAATTTGGAATCCCGTTGGAATTTTTTTATGAAACATGTACAGGATAGAAAGGATAGAAGTTTGTCGAACTCTAAATTTCACCTAAGATTACTAAATCTTAGTATGGATTCTTTTGTTATGGTAAGTAAGTAACAATGTAACCCCTTACAGGAAATGAGTTCAATATTGATTCTCTCTGTATAAATACAAATAGTATGTACTACGAGCTCATGGTCTGTGCTGAATTTAAACGCATTCTTTATAATATCCTTGGCTAAGTTAATTGTAGATTATAATAGCGGGTTTGAATGAATATTCACGATCAATTTGTATAATTTGGAGCAACTGGATGAAAGCAATTTAAAATTTTAAGTCCAAAAGCATTTTTCAGTGGGCACGGAAAAAATCGCTAATACGTGTCAAGAGGCCATTGTACCGGTCATCGGTAATTGTCCCTTTATTCCACATAAACTTTTATATAACCGACACGCGAATTATATAATTGTTAAGGAGGCCTGCATGTAAAGTACCACTAAATTATATGATACTATAGACAGACTGTAAAATAAACAATACTTAAGCTACGATAGCATCTTCTGTGTAGAAGTTTCTGCCAAACCAGCATAGTTATTAATGCTGTTTTCTGCCATAAATTCTTTTGTGGGAGTGTTCCGAAACACGATTTTTACGACCTGACAAAACACCAGTTTTGCAAGCTCGCTGTTGTTTCATGTCGAATATCGATTGGAAATAATTCCCCTTTTACAACGACAATTAATTTTTAATTCTATATCAAATCTCATCTAACTTTGTATCTTCAACTATGTGCCAATGAGAGTCTCTCTCTCAGCCTTGAGAAAACAATATAAAAAATCAGCTTCATTATTATACGAAAAGTATTAATTAAATTTAAAACTTTTACAATAATCAAAATTATTTTTTGCAATTCGTGTTTAAATTTGCAGCTGTTTGAAAATTCAATTGATAATTAATAATTTGTTTCTTTCCAAATGTTTTCGCGTTTTCCTCACAAGCCATCTTACAACGTAGACAAGTTAAGTACTCCGGTAAGTACGACATCAATAGGGTACTGCAATATCCTTTGTATCAAAAGAAGACGATCTGACCTGACTTTTATTAAGAAAAAATTTCAGGCTCCTCGTCTAGTAATGGTCAGTTCTTTTAAATATATATGTTTTTTGAAATGTC
>NW_026017110.1:33759376-33760900 GCF_020466585.1 Dendroctonus ponderosae | reverse complement strand
CCCAGCCTGACTTTTATATGGTACCATATTACGACTAGATCAATTAGATCAATATGCGTTATGACACCTTTACGTGAAGTGCCGCCTCTTAGATAAGGATGATGCGATACAAGTAAGTATTCCATTCTTTTGATTTCGATACCTAGAACTTTGGTAATTGAGTTGTTCTTTTGAAGCAAATACTTGGTATCGAAATAAAGTACTCGTATCGAATCGAATTATCAAAAGTTTAAACACTGCCCAAACTCACAGAACACATATTTATGAAGATATAGGATATTTTGTGAAGTCTATTGAAGAACTTGAGTTGGATATGTGACAGCCATCAACATCTAGCTATTCTAAATTAGAAAACAGGTTGGAAGGACAAATTTTTTTTGATGCTAGTACGGATAGTAACATACCACCACAAAGTACTTTGGAAGACGCATTTTAAGAAGTTTTAATTTTGGTTTCTATTTTGGAGGTATGTTAGAAATAAAACAAAACAGTGCAGGCTTTAGCGTTTTTTGTCTGCAATAATTTGCGGCCTTCCAACATTGTGGAACGAGAAGCATTTTTACGTCTTCTGAAAGTACTTCAACCTAATTTTAAGGTACCTACTTAGTGCAGCTTATTTAAAAAAAGATGACCCACAAAAAACATGAAGCTTGTGTAGCTATAGCTAAAGCTAAATTTTGTCAAAGATTGACAATATTTGTCTCAGATTAGACATTTGGATTGAAACAATGAACGAGCAAGGTTTCTTAGGAGTGACATGTATTATTCTTCAAAATAGTAAAATGCATATGCTCTATCTAGCTATTTGTACGCGCAATGAAATATTTGCCCTGTTTGGCTCACACAAGAAATCACATTGTTGAAGAGGATTTAAAATGTTAAAATGACCAAGTGTGAAAATAGCTATATCTAACGTTCGTGAAATTGTGCGTTGAATAAAAAAGATACGTATTAATGGTTCTGCATAGTTTTAAAACTTATTGCCGATATCAAAACAATATGGAACTGAATAATATATTTGAAAAGTTATCCATTGAGAGACATGCAAACGATATTTCCTAACTTTTATAAGTGAATATCTATTTCCTAAAGCTGCTGTGACGTACAATAGAAAAAGCCTGTCCCAGTTATGATATCCAATTTCGCCAACTTCACAAATTCATGATATTCTATTTCGCAGCTAAGCATAAGGAAATATCTAATTATGCTTACGAAGCACATAATGTTCTTTAGTTTCACAGATAGCATGTAAACTCATCAGCATTAATTCAGTATATATTCTCACAAGCCTGTAATAACAAACAGTTGTATCTTGAAGCTGAAATCCATGTCAATCGAAATAAAAATTGTTTTAAAAACTCCCTTTCCAAGGAAGTGATTTTAACTGGCGCAGCCGGTAGGATTTGTCAACGAAGATCGCGTATATCGTGTGTATCAAATCCGGAAAGATTTGTCAACGAAGAGTCGTAAAAAAATTCTTCAAAACGGTGGTCGTGTGAGTATCAAAAACGATCATCGTGTAAG
>NW_026017110.1:33752511-33758377 GCF_020466585.1 Dendroctonus ponderosae | reverse complement strand
AAAAAAAACAGTTAATTTCGGTCTTGAATAACTCATTGAAAATGTATACTTAAAATGTGTTTATGACGATCATACGTAGAGTCACTCAATATCGAGTCAGTCAATAAAATTGTGAGCAGGTAATGGTTTCGATACTTTCCGAATACTGGTATGAGCAGTATTGCAAGACGATTTGGTTACTACTCATTTGAGTAAGTATCGATACTTTCAGAATACTCATATGAATACTATCGAAAGATAATTCGGTAACTACTCATTTAAGTAAGTATCGATACTTTTCCAGTATCGTATCGCCCCTAGGTATAGCTTGAGCTTACTTCAGCAGTCGAGACGCATTTGAAATATATTTTTCTCGGGCCCAAGTTGACGTCTAAACCACGGCATTTTAAAATTTTTAAATCGAGTGGTTTTATTTCGCGCTGAGCGTGCAATGTACGAATTGCTGCTTGTTTACGATTTTGCAACATGACAATGAGTATGTTAAATATAGTATTGAGGTTGTACTGTTCTATTGGAAATCACACCCTTAGCATTAAAATCGATTGGTGGCTTACTTTCGTAACCCTAGATAACAAGTTTTGCATCATTGCAGATCCCGAGGCTTTGCCGTACTTCATTCACATGGTAACAGAACTGTACTTTGGAAGATGTTATATTGTTTCTCTCAACAATCGAAAATAAGCGTTGATCTTCATTGGAAATGTATTCTACATATTTTGGCAAAATGTCAATATTTCGAAAAATGTAATTGTTACGTTGCACATTCTGCTCCAATACTGACGCAGTTTCATTTCTTCAATTTTAAATAAAGTGAATAAATAAATAGCTCCAATTTTTTACGCCAAAGTTATTTCGTTGTTTTATTTTGTGCATAATGATTTTGGGATTAGCTTCACATGTATGTGGTTTGTTGTGTTTCATACCTTTGTTTGACATTAACAAAGTTTTGTGGTATTTCGGTACTCATCATTTAATTTTTCTGTTTCTAGTTACCGAGCCAAACATTTAGTTTGCCGCATTTTCTCTTCTGGTGATATTGTCGGGGTTTAGGAGTTTCGTATCTTTAGGTCTGATGTTGAGTTTAATAAACTAAATGATTATTGATCTGTTATTAGCCTTCCACCCACTTGAGTGTGTAAAATTACCCTGAGGGTAGCAGGAAGCCTGTGTTTCTAAATGGTGATGTATTCTTCTATGCAGAACTTAACTAACCTAGTACATGTATGTGTTGTCTTAAGCAAAATGGTTCCACTATGTTATCTGCACTTTATTAACTCTGGTTAAATTTGTGCTGTCCACTTCTATGTTTGTTGCCAGTCAAGTGTTTTACTTTTGCTCCACCTTTGCCGCGGCGCCTAGTTTGACTATTATGACTCCTCCTGAGAAAGGCATGTAGGTATTTAATGACTGGCTGTTTGAATTCGTTTAGGATAACTGTCGCCATCAGTTGTAAAACAAAGTGCAACGCTATCAAAATTTTATTCAGCCGTAAATGATATTTTCAATTCAAAACATTCCCTATTTAACTGTTTTTTTGAACTGTTTAAAACTTTCAAAAATATCAAAGTTTAGGGACTTAATAATGCCAAAATTATAGCTAAATCGAAATTAATGATTATAAATATTTAATTCTGAGCTTGGAATTGAAAAAACAGCAATCACCAGACAATTATTTTAAAAAAATGTTTATGTTTAAGACGGTCTGTTACACATAATCTATATTACACATTAAGCAGAAATTGTTGTTCCGGCAACCACGAAGAAGATCTTCCTTTTTCTTATATTTTTATCTGGCCTCGAAAGACAGTAGTACTTAGCTACCGAATTTGGTGCAGGGGATTTATCTAAACGAACTTTGCTTCGAGTACAGACGAAACTAGGATAATGCGAAAATGAGAAACAAGCAACAATATAGGAATAATATTTCTAAAAAATATTATCCCCAGCAAAAGGTCTCGGTGATTTTTATACCATCAACAGGTTGTTCGTGTAGGCAGTTGTTGCATCGTTAGGTTTAGGACTCATACATTGGTAGATTAATACTTGTCCATTTCAGAACAAAAAACTAAAAAACTCACAGTCAGTAACTCTAAAGTTGAAAGAACATACTGCCCGGCCAACTGGAAAAGTAGCAAAATAAACATGTCACCAGTGCAAGTTAGGCAGGCACATACGAAATTGGCAGATTTTATTTACTCCTGCAACTGCTCTCAACGATACCCACTAAACACTGGCACCAAAAACACATTTGATCTTTCAAATAGTAGAAAGTTTCCCCATATACTCGTGTATGGCATTTCTAATTATTTATCCGAGTGAGACCAGTACCTTTTGGTCCCACGAACTGGATTTGACCAATCTCTGGAAAGTGCCACCCCCAACATTTAGTCATACGAGCCGGATCAGGTTAGTTTACAACTTGATCCCCCCAACGAATGTACCTATCAGTCCCGAACTTAGCGTAGCAGCAACTGCCTGAAAAAAACACCGAAATGTTTTTAAAAAAATTGAAAAAATTGTGATATCTAAATAAATGACTGAAACCCAGGAATACCATTTATATTTAAATTGGAGATATAGTCAGGAAAACGCACATGGTAATAATAACAAAATGTTCTAATAGAGTTATTTGTTATTTACTATTAATTAGTGTATTACATAATAAGAGTTGTAAGGAGCACTTTACGAACGAATAGAAAAGGTGCGCCCGATGCGGGGAAGCACCGTGTGCTTAGTTCTATGAGTCTTTAATTGCGTTACAACTCGAATTAAGTACCAAACTTTACCTCCGACCGTAATGACTTACTATAACTAAAAGACAAATTTGTATATTTTTAAATATGTCAGTTTTGACAACGATGAAGAAGATGACAGCCGCCCAGAATTACAAATTAAAACGTCACGTGTGACGTAAAGTTACACTGTTCATATGGTGAAGAATGATGACAGAACTGTGCGTTTGGGTTATAATGAGTGAAATGGAACTTACTACGTGTGTTAATAATATAATATACCAAGTGTTACGTACAATGCTTTTTCAACAGCAACAACGATTAACCAAGGAACTGCCGGTCGGTACTAGAAGTGGTGCAGTGAACGTAAGATACTCAACTTAACATACGAGAAAAGATTATTGGCAAATTTTAACAAAGTTAGCAAAAGACCTCAACCCTCACCCCTTCGGTGCTTCATGTTCTTTGTGTTTGAATTTGTTGTTCACTGCTCAAGTTCTGGTACCGATCAAAGCTCCTTGGTATTTAATTCTTGGCAATATCAGATCGCGCATCATCGCAAGAACTAATTTTAATACGCGCAATTTTAACTTTGACAATGATCGACATATTGATTATCGCACTAGTGCGATAACAAACTGAAAAAGGCAAAAATGCTGTAATAAGCATTATTATTGAAAGTTATAAGTAGTTTTCTACAGTAATTGACAATTATACCGTGGAACGTTTAGAAGCATGGCATAGTTATAATTTTCTCTTCAGTCTTTGAACGTGGCGTGACAAAAATTGTCGTTATTGAGATGCCTAATGACCATTAAATAGACCACAAAGAGTTGCTCTTTTTAGAGTTAACGTAGAATTTGCAGGATAAGTTTTTCAAACTGGTTTATATAAATTTGCTAGCAAAAAGAGAGTTTAACTGTTGCTGATTTTCGTTTCTTGGTTGTGTTTAGCTGATAGTAGATTTAAGTCTTTTAGCTTAACAGGTATACTCTGACAATTCTTGAACTCTTTGATAACAGTTTAATAAACGGAATAATCTTTCATGGTCAAGGAAAACATAACTTGGTTCAACTTAAGGAATATTTCGAATGCAACCTGGCAATACATGTAGACGCAAAATATAGGTAATTAGTTTGATGTTCTGCGTTATAACCTAGATGACTCTGGTATACTTCAGAACTTCGCTGATTAATTAATAAAATTAATTCATCAAAGTTCTTTGTTTTTGCTCATCGGCAAACTCCGTTAACAAGGTCCAATGATCTTTCCGAGAAACGGTCTGACTTGGTCTATTAATAGATTTTAATCTATTTTTGATAAGTTTAATCTGATGTGGTTTTCCAGACTTGGCTTAAGCAGGTTTCCATAACACAACAACAATTAGGTCACAAAACGTTAAACTCGTCGGTGCCATATTTGTTCATTAAATTCAAGCCGGCTGCCTTTATCCAGAATGGGCAATAATTTTTGTTCAGCTTAGCTGCGTTGCCACGGGCTGGCTTCCCCTATAAACACCATTCGGTCTCATTAAGTAAGACAGTGGCCGCAATTTTCCAATTAAGTCCAATTGCGGGATAACCGGCTGATTAGAGATGTTAGAAGATGGATCGGTCGGACGCTCAGAGAATAGATGTTACACAAATAAAGACATTTGTTGTCGATTTGATTTGATTGCATCTCAAAGGCAAAAATAGCTGCTCTGAATTTATCTTGTATTAATTGATAAAATAAATTTGTTTCATTGAAACTGAAGATTCAACGAGAGAAAATCCACTTTTCGTTGTTAGCGGTTAAACTCAATTACTAATCTTACATGCGTAGTCCATACGTCGTGTTTAAATCGATCAGTCGGGATTTAACCCTTTTGTATTCTAAAACGCAGATACGCTTTGCAAACTACATTTTATTACTTTGCTAAATAGCTGTACGATTAAATCATGTATTTGCCTACCGTACCATTTGTGTTATAATGGCCCAAATAATAATACTTATTTTGAATAGTATGTTTTCAACATACCAATCAGGCTGAACTTCGCCTGCAGACATGAATTGCTGGTGGTTAGGGAATGTTTCAGTTAATTGACTTTTCTATCTCAGCAAAGTGTCCATGTATTTGAGTAAAACATAGGTCAATCTAGAATAATTTAATACAAATGACACGTCATCAATTGACTCGATTTAACAAATCGCATTAACTTTTAAAATCTGCCATCGATGGCCAGTGCTTCTTTCAGCTATAAAAGTTTATATAGTGTAAAGTTTTATATTTGTTGGTGTTTATGATCGCACACGTTCTAAAAACAGTCTAATGGTAAGATTTATAAAATCATATTTCAGAAAACAAGGAAAGTACGAAATAATTCAGATTTATCACAATCTTTGTGCCAACGTTTGGCTCATCAAGTGCCATCAAAGCCAAACTCCTTTAATTTCAAGTTTTTCAATTTTTTTTTTCAATTTTAACAAAGTTGTCAAATAAAATGTTTCAATCATGGATATGTATGACTTGTAAAAGTCAATACGTTAATAATATTTACTTAATTTGGCAGAATAGAAATTTGTTTGCTTTACAGAAACTTCTGTTTTTAAAAACTTTTATTACAGAAATCACAAGCGTGTAGGCATACCCAGGATGGACAATACTTAATGAGTAATTATAATTTCCACGGGCATCCTATTTATACGATTAGTCTACTGCTGAACATGCATTTTTTTATTTAGCACCATATATGGATATACAGGGTTGCTCATTAGTGCGTCAAAGTGCGATATCTCAGTAAATATGAAGTTTACAAGAAAATTCGTCCAACGAAAGTTTTTCACGTTTAAAAGGTCCACATTCTAAAATTACTTTCCAATATACAGAGTGCATCATAAACGTGTGGTAGTTACCAACTCTGGTTTTTTAAATGAAACCCCCCTTTTTTTTGTTATTTTCAGATTGGCCGTTCAATTCTAATTTATGTTTGTTTCAACCGTTTTACCCGAAAAATTTACGATTTCCGAGTTATTCGTAAAAATGTGAAAGTTTTGACAGCTACTGGGTTCCACAGAAATCGATGCTGTACACTACCCGCTGCGAATTTTGGAAAACAGTTTTCAGCGATTCTAACACAACATCATGATCTACG
>NW_026017110.1:33744801-33751512 GCF_020466585.1 Dendroctonus ponderosae | reverse complement strand
TAATTTTAAAATGTGGACCTTTTAAACATGAAAAACTTTCGTAGGACGTATTTTCTTGTAAAGTTCATATTTACTGAGATATCGCACTTTGACGCTCTAATGAGCAACCCTGTATAAAATATAGGTCACCATAAATGGTCATACAATTCCTCCCTCCTTAAGTTTGAGAAAATAGGGGTTTGTTTTCGAGAGTTTTTAATTGTATGCCCTCTTTTACATTGTTTTTTGGTTTCTTAAAATAATAGCACAAAATAAATATGACAACAATCACTATTATAATTATTACAAAACTTGTTATCGATATGCTTGTACTCACTAAATCAAACTTCCTCAAACTCATGAGTAGTTCATATTCGAACATCACTTAGATCTAAATTAATTTAATTTATTTTTAAAGGTTTTATTTTTTCTTTTAATTCATCTTTAATATTGACTTGGGAAGTTTCAACCGCAGGTTAATTGTGTAACTGTGTAAATGCTGAGGTTGAAAACTCAATTATTTCACTTTAGTCACACATTGTTTTGGAATTAGCAATGATGGTGATTTGATTAGTTCGATCGAGTTTTGGGTTGGACATTAGAAGGAAATTGTTTCGGTCTTTGTTGGGATTATCAAGATGAAGTTGTCTTTAAGTTGGACAATTGTTGATTCTTTTAATTCAATTGGAGACATGAGACAATGGTTAGTCAAATTGAAGGTTTCTGCGATACTGGGTTCGTTTGAATTTAAATAAGATTGTTCGCATAGGAAAATGTCTTCAATTTATTTGCATTTGTTCTTGATATTGAATGACTCGTTCGAAGATTTCAGCAAATAAGGGTTTTTGAGGTTTGTGACATGATAGTCAATTGGAATTGAATAGAGTTGATAGAGAGTATAGGATTTTCCTGATATTAAGGAAATCGCTATGTGAAAGATAATCAACTCATTTTTTATAATGACGTCAGCATGAGCTGCTTCATAGTACTCGATTATATTTTTAAAGGGAATTCTCGTTTCAGGTTTTAGTTTTAAAATTATCTTTTGAAATTCTTGCTATTTAAGAATACTGTAGTGCGGGACGTATATTTCGGCAAAGTTAATCGCAGTTTGAACGTTGTCGCAAACTTTGTTGATCATGCGGATATTATACTCCACGTTATCTAGCAACACGAATAAATGGATTGTTGTAGAGGTTGTTTGAGTCATTTCTGTGACCTCACTAATGCGGTCTAGGATTTTCTGCTGATTTGATTTAATATTTATCATCTGAGAGTCAATATCCTTTGACAACTTTTTAACTATTGTCTGGGTCATGGTTACATCTTGATGAAGGATTTGTTCGTTTTCTTGCAGGGTTTTGATGTAGTTATCGTATCATATAGATATTTTTGGGCAGTTTCTAAGATATATCATAGTCCTCTTTTAATTAGTCTCTCAGGGGTTGTGTAGCGAGTTGTGACTGATTTAATTGATTTAATTTCTCCCCATAGATTGTGTGTTTTACTTGTTAAAAATGTGTAATTAGTGATGTTTCGATTTGTTAATTTGGCATTTATTTGTAGGAGAGTTTTCTGGGTGGTTCTTAAACAATTTCTTATGATTGTTAAGTTTATCTTTAAAATGTTTGCCTTTTTTGCGTTTAGTTTCAAGTTGAGATGTTTATTAAGTTCTTTGAAAGTTTCAGCCAATTCATGTACGTAATCAGTTTGTATTAGATTTAAGTTTTTCTCAAAATGCAGTTGATAATTGAGGTTCACTTTTATTATTTGAAAAGGGGCATAGTCATGAGACGAATGAATGATGTTGTTATAATTCAGAATAGCGATATCGACTAATTCTGGAATAGTTCTGGGACGATGATTATTGTTGGTGAAATAAAGTGGACACACTCTTAATGTATGAATAAAGGTATATTGATAAATAATAAAGAACAACACAGTACAAAAGTAGATTTCCGAACACGAGAACGATTCTGTATCAGCAGCGATTTGACGACGACTAACTAAAAAGGTTGCTCTCGCGATAAACAAAAAATTTGCTGCCTAAGCAATATGGCTTTGTGGTACATTGTGGTCCATAATATATATGGCTGAACTTATATTGATAATATTAAAAGCATTTTGATTATAGTCTTATTTTAACAATTATTCCTAAGGGCAATAAGACTTTCTTTTAGAGTCGAATGAAATCGTTCAAATGGAGAGTTTGAGTTTGGATTGTAAGGTTTGGTGAAATGTAATTCGATCTGATAAGTTTTGCAAAGAAATTGTATCAGACTACTTTTGAATGATTGCGCTTTATCTGTTGTAATTTTACTAGGCATTCCATGATGTGAAACGTATTAAATTAGACTTTGGCAAATTTCTATCTATGTTTCATTGATAGAGTATGCTGTGGCAAATTTCGAAAAGTTGTGTATGATTGTTAAGAATTTTTGACCTGATATGGAGTATGTGTCCATATAGATATATTCAAAGGGTTTGTTGCCTGTTGGTGTGCGTTTATAGATAACTTTGTAAAGCTGTCTGTCATATTTTATGTTTTGACATGTTTCGCAAACGCTAACGAAGTTTATTACATCTTTTTCCAAGCTTGGCCTATAGTATACTTATTTAATATTCTTGATGTTTTCTGTCATACCTCGGTGTGATGTTTTTGTTGTAAGATATCTTTCAATTATTTCTCTTTGCTCTTGTGGGTCTGTTACGTCTTCGAGAATAGTATTAGAGATAAATAGATTGTATGCATTATTTTTTAACGTAGTCGTACCCTTGTAATTTCAATCTCCATCTGACGAGGTTCGAATTTGGCTCTTTTATTGAAAATAACCATTGAAGTGGTTTGTGATCGGTCACGATGGTAATTTTTCTTCCAAATAAATATGGTCTAAAATATTTAGTAGCCCATACGATTGCTAAGAGTTATTTCTCAATGGTTGAGGAGTTACATTCAGCTTGATTAAGGGTTCTACTGGCATACGCAATAGGTAAATCTTTTCCAATAGCTCCTTGTAAAAGTACAGCGCCAAATGCATAGTCCCTCTGACTATGCATTTGGCGCTGTACGTTGTCAATATAAATGGTTTTGAAAAATCGGGGTGTTGTAGTATGGGGTCATTAGTTAGAATCTTTTTACATAAACTAAAAGAATTCATAAATATTTTATCATAAGTGATTTGGATATTTTTCGTTAAGCAATTTGTTAAGGGTTTAGTAATTTAAGCAAAGTTTTTTTTATAAATTTCCTGTAGTATCCGACAAGACCTAAAAATGATTTAATTTCTTTAGGGGTCCTTGGAGTTTTGAAATTTTTTATTGCTTCAATTCTTCTTGGGTTAGGCTTGATTCCTTCGGGAGTTATGACGTGTCCTAAAAATTCTACACAAGACGTTCAAATACTAGTTTTAGGGAATTAATATGTTCTTGAAGGCTGGTGGAATAGATAATTATATCGTCCATGTATACAAGACAGATTTTTTCTTGTAGTCCTCGTAGAACGTTATCCATTGTTAGTTGGAAAGTAGAAGGAGCATTTTTCAGTCCAAATGGCATACGTGTGAATTAGTAATATCCGTATTTTACGTTGAATGCCGCTTTTGGAATACTTGCCGGGTCCATTTTTATTTGGTGAATCAAGAGTGGTGAAATATTGGCATCTTCCCAATTTGTCTAATATATCCGTGATGTTAGGTATTGGATATCGGTCATCGATAGTTATTTCATTTAATTTTCGGTAGTCAATCACCAATCTCCATTTTTTATGTTCTGGTGCGTCTGTTTCCTTTGGCTACTATCTATACAGGTGAGCTCCAGGGTGAAATAGATGGATGAATAATTTGGTCTTGTAACATTTGTCATTTTTCACTTCTTCTTTATGTATATAAGGGTATCTGTAACTTTTGGTGTGAATGGAAATTTCGTTGGTTGTATTTATTACGTGTTTAACTTGGTTTGAAAACGTTAGGAGTGCTCCGGGTTTATGTCAAATTTATCGATAGTTTTTGAGTAATTCAAATAATTGAGTTTTTTTTCGAAATTCAGTTGTTCGTGTCTGATTACATTATTTAAATCAATATATTCGACATCTTTTTGTATTGGTTTTCGGTGTCTCATTTGTTCAAAACCTACTATTTCATAGTTGTTGAATTCTATTGGTTCTGGTAAAGGAATTTTGTCGTCTATTTTGCACGTGACCAATATGTGTTGATCAGAATTATCTATAACATCCACTATATAGCTGTTGTTACTTACTGTTATTAATGTCGAGTGTATTTCGATTTCGTTGTCTTTATAATGGGGTAGTATCCATGTGCTATTATTGGGTAAGTTTGTTTTAAAATTTGTTTTTGTTATAGTTTTATATTCTTCGAAATCTCGCCTATAATTGAACGGGATTTCGAGGTTTTGATTCTTTAATAGCTGATTTTTTTTTAAATCAATGTTTAAGTTTAGTTTATAGAGGTCTTTTATTCCTAGAATACCGTTAAAATATTTATGAAAAGAAAAAAGTATAAATTCAATAGGTTTAGAAATGCTAAATAGAAGTTATCGCTGGAGTTACTAGTTATTGATGCTCTACGTTTGAGATAAGTTATATCCGCAGAAGTTGTTTTCTTGAATTTTTTTATTCACTTTTCATTTGATTTGAAATTGCCTTAACTAACAGGTGTGCTACTATAAGAAACAATCGACTGACAAGTTGCCTCTAGCTTTCTTCCTGTATCAGGCGGCAGAGTCGGGAATAGATACACTATCCAGGTAGGCTGTCGTCTGTAGTGGACAATAGCGTCGCGCCAAAATGTCCGGCTGACTTCCTCGCTGTGAATCGGTTTCCAAAGGCGAATTATATTTTATAGGGTTATTACAACCATTTTTCAGAAAAACAAAATTTGATTCTTGTCTCTAATTTATTTCTATTTCATTTATCTCCAGTAATAAACTTTATCTTTGCATTATTATTATGGAAATGTATTCCTATTTTTGAGTAAATCAAGTATTTTGTTTTTCTGTTTTATATATATTGTGTGTAATTGAAAGATGATTTTTCTCTCTTGGAGATTCGGTCTGGGCAGTGGTGAAAAAAAGAAAAATTTTTTTAGCTACCATGCTTTCGGCGATTTATTGTCGCTTTCTTGAAGGTGTTAATTGTTTGTCAGAGGAAGTCTGAGAAACTTCCAGAATCATACTGTTACAATCTTTTAGCGTTGCGATGAGCATTATAAGTGTGAAGGGAAATCATATCGATGTACTGAGCCTTCAGCTCATAATTTAATGTAAAGTTATTGAAGTTCGTCCCTGTGTCTGGACACAAAAATATTATTTGTAAATTTTTAATTCATGACAACCTATAATCCGGCAATGTGATTCAAGTTTAATAGTTTGAGTTTCTACAGTGATATTAGCCGGATGGCCTAATTCTGCTTAACGCGTCAGGAAATCTATAAGGAACCCGGTCACACAAGGGGACAAGTTGACTTGACGGCATTGTATTCTGTACCACCACCTGTAGTGCTGGAGAAGAATTGGGGGGCTGCCCCCTTATCCCAGTTGCGCGCGTTCTAAGGGGGCGGTGGATTTCGCGCGTAGAGGGGTCGATTGTGTTCTAGAGTCAGTTTCGGGCGCGCAATGAACGGGATCGCGAATATATAACGGCCTGATTCCCGCTTACGATCGTCAGTTTTATGCGGGCTCTGTCAGATCTACGACATATTTAATTGCGTTATTCGCGCAACAATACAGCTGCCAATAAGCACGACTTTAACAAAAAGTACCACCATCGACGTCATCTTTTTTCCTAACTGACGAAAGCAATTTTCAACGTTCTTATCATTAAACTGCGGGCAGCTAAAGACAAAAACACTTACCCATTATCCGAGATTTTGCAGCTGGTGTGGACTTCAAGCAACAAAAACTTGCTAATGTTCCGAGTTTGTTTTCTGTGAAACGAAATAAATGAAATGAGAATGTGCGAAGTTCAGAATCGTTTGACGTACATGCACTTATTCATCAATCAGCAACAAGTCTAATTTTCTTGTTGCGAATCGGAGGTTTTATGATGATGCGAAATATTAAGTGGACCCACTGGTTAATGAAAATGGATTACGGGAGTTTGTTTTGCTGCTCGTTGGCGTTTCTACTTTATAGCAATACATTGAATTCAGAGTTTGTATATGATGATCGGTGAGTTGCAACACAGTAGCTTGGCTAGTTTAGAGCAAATTCATTGAAAATTCATACCTGGGTAGCGCACTTTACGCTAAGTATGTTGCTTATGCTATGATTGAATTACAATATTCCTGAGCATGGATTTGATATTTGTTTTAAATACCATAGCCGCCAAACCTATAAGCTCAAATGCAATAAAATGTTAAATATTTGAAGCAAATAACAATAGATAACCGATAAAATTATCCAGATTGTATTGCTCTATGCGCCAAATAGCTGATTATTTATGATGTATTGATATACATATTCCCGACATTTTGCGTGCGTAATAATTATTATACCTTATTAAGAACCAATATTGAAAGGACAGTTCCAAATGTGGTTACATCTAGTAAACTTTATTGCGCCATGTAAGAGTATTAGTATTGTGTCAGCATCCTGATGCATAAGATAACGTAGCACACACAGCTAGTAGAACTAAGACAAATTTTAAATGTTGAATTTTATAACTTTTTTTCGGTCTTTTTTTTATTCTATTTTTTTTATTACTACTTTTGTTATATC
>NW_026017110.1:33729804-33744577 GCF_020466585.1 Dendroctonus ponderosae | reverse complement strand
CAAATTGACGCATTTTGACGTGCGCGCGATCTTTTTTTAACGCGTGAGAATATAAAAATTCGTAAATAAATGGTTTTGTTTTTATTACCCTCTGAAAACTTTTTTAAATATTTTTTTTATCCTACTAGCTATTTTCATTTGACTTTTTAACTTTTTTGCCTCTTAAGTGCCATTTACCATAAAATTTCGCCAAATACACACTTCCTATACAAAAAATAATTATTAAGGATATCTTGTTTGCTTGGAAATGTATTGGATTGTAGTGCTGCTTAGAAACAATACTTGATTTAACTTAAACAACTTATTTCGTGCATTTGATAAACCAATGGTGTTTACTGTTTTTGGTGTTGAGCGAAGGTGGATAATAGATTGACCGGAAGAGGGAACGATGCACTCATAAACTAACCAAGATCATTCGAATTAAGTCGCTGGATTTTTTTCTCAAATCAAAAGTATATGCTTTTTAAATGCTTGCGAATAACTGGAAATAATTTTCAATGCTGCATAAGTCCGACACTATGCTCAATATACAGTTTAATTTTTCGGTTACCGCTCAACATTTTGAACATAATGAAAATAATCAAATCAGTTCAATTATTCAGAATTAATACTTTTTATGTTCCGTTCTGCAAAATTAAGAATCTGAATTGCAAGGTATCGTAAATTATTATTTGTACATAAACTGTAGGTTTCGCGAAAATTTTTCATGAAGTAAAGGAGTTTTAATAGAAAATCAGCTGGTATCACTAAAATATTTTAATTATCTCATCAAGATCATGCTTACTTCAAATCACGTCAATTTATGTAGCAAAACTTCGATTCTAAAATTGGTGAACATCCATTTAGACGCTTAGAAATTATTTGGAAAAAAAAAATTAAATTTGAGAACTTTGACGTCCTGTAGCGGCAAAAAGAAGCAACATTGGACATAGGAAAGTTTGCCAACATCCTCTTATTTTCAGTAAGAAATTTTTGGTTAACCGACGAACAGTCATTTCAAGGACATTCTGTATAGGTAACTCAATAAACATACAGTGCAATCGACTATCTAATATTTTAGGAAAACTATATTCGTGAATGAAAAATTACAAAGAACAAGCAGCAGTTCATTTTCTGATTCGATAAAAGATGGTAAGAATAACTTCCGATACGATAGTTTATAGTCAGCTTGGAGACAATAATATTGTCGTATGTATATCGTGTGATTCAAAATTGGCGTCATTCCTCTGGAAGTGTTGTCTGGCGGTGTTTTAGAAGTACATAATAAATTGTAAAAAAAAATCATTTTTACTAAAACTTGAGAAATTTGCAAAAAACTATATTAGAAAATCGCAACAATGTTTTTCAAGTTTCTGAGCATCTATTGTCGTCCACTATCTTCCTGGAACCACTCTCCTCGCCCTTTGTTGGCGTGAGTTCATTCAGCTTCTGCTATGTTACTGCAGCATTTCCCCTGAACTAATCGCAGATCCGCAAATTCGTGCAAAGAAATTCAAAGTCACAGCTTGACAAATCACTGTTATTATTGACCAGGGCTATCCACCTGTAATTATCAGTTAATGACAATAAACACCATTGCCGCTTTGACTTTTCATCAGAAAATTGTAGAAGAGAACTTTAAATACAGAAAGAAAATAATGCTTGCTAACGCTACAAAGTAGAAATTCGATTTTCAACTGTTAATATCTTCTAGAAATTATCGAAAAAAAACTTTCAATATTGTTCTCGTACTTTCCAAGTGAGCCCCTATTATCCTGTATAACATCGTTATATCGAATATTGAATCACCCTGTATGAAGTCGCTTCTTTGTTCAGCCAATACCCATATAAAATACTAACTTGCCGTTGACATTTTATATGACGTTAACTTAGATAGCTACATATAATACCCAGATAATTATAATTTTCTCATCAACCTTGCCGCTCCATCTGCGTCTGTACTTTAATGAAACCAGGCGCTTTTGCCCGACAAAATTATACCCATTGTCATATGTACCATATTTAATTAGTCTCAATTAGTTCACAGGGCATTAGGGGTTTTGAATGAGTCAGAATAAGCAGATCATGTTCACGTTATTTCCGGCATAATAATTATTTTGGAAGAGCATTAAATTTCCAAAAATGATTTCGGTCTTCGGGAAACCCTTATACACGTCAAACTATTATATTACATAAAATATAGCTTGACAGGAAAATAATCTACGTTACTTGTTCTCACTGAAGAGTTAGGCTCTATAATGGTCACTTCACGAAAAACAAGTTTAGGTCATAGATACACGCTTTTATTGGCCCCATATTTTAAGTTTACTTGTTCATTTTCGAACATTTTTAAACGACTAATACTGTTAAACCTAAGTGATATTTTTGCAAGAAAAGCTTGGTGGACTTGTTTTAAGAAACAAGAAAGAGCCTTAGATTCCATGTTTAAACTGCTTTCATATTTACTGGAACTGCACAGCGAAATTAAGATTTGCACTGGTTTTGCTTATCAATACGACAACGTTAGCTGGGTCAACACTATTCATCAATCAAAATTTTCGTGTCTCAATCAGGCACCCCCTAGATTACGACAGAACTCGCTTATTCGTTTTAACTGGATTTTCCCACCGGCATCATTACCAAAAACTTCTGGCGCTGATACCTTTTCCTATAAACCTGGAGCAGTTAAATAAAAATGCGATGAGCTCGTAAAGATTAAACGAGCAGCAGCCTTCAGCAGTCTTTTAGTCGACATCAACAAGTTCTAATAAGATTGAAATTCAGATAGGTATATCTCAGAGATTTGTATTACCCTAAGCCTTTGCTAATCATAAGATAATTTAATTTATGGAATGAGTTATGGTAATGTGACGAACTGATTGCATTGTTGGGGGTAATTTTCTCGGGGTTGTTAATACTGAAATTGACTCTGTTTTGTTTAAATAATTATAAAAGGTTGAGAAGAATACAAATTGGTGAAGCCCCAGCATGAGTCAAAGTACAAATAACACATGCTTCAAATAAATGTTATATTTACCATTGGAAAACGTTACTCAACTTTCAAGCCTAGATGCCGGCTGGCTATATTAGATTTCATTACCGTTATTACATTCCCCTATATTTTTTCAATGACATCGCAAAATCCCTTCTTTAACATCTCATCCTCAAGTTTGTTAACAATGCCACATTCCCAGTTACATTATTGGTTATATTGTTTTCTTGCCAGGGTTCATCAGATAGGTTCGAAATGCAGAAGTGCTCCCATCGCTTGAGCGAATACTACCTGAGTGAAATATTTTAATTATCGTAGCTTGAGAAAATTCAACATAAAATGACTGTTGAAACAGCAAAGATAAGTCAAAAAACGAACGCAAAATTGTTGTCGAGAAATTAAAGTAGGGGTTATTAGACAAAATATGTTTGCTAAGTTGTGCGATTATTTGCGGAAATTTGTTCCTAAACTCAGTGAAACCGAACACTACACGTAACGAGCCGCAGTCAATTTACAAGGTTACACGTGTAAATTAACTTTAATTCACTTTTTTCAAATTTAGGAAACCCTATGTAAAATGATTCAGACTCTGCGTTGTTCTATTTAGATATACTTGTAGATATCGTGGGCGTAAAGTTGAAAGTTAAAAGTCTGAAATTGCCGAATTTGTGTTTGGTTGTCCGAGTGGTTTCAAAATCACATATTTGTCTTCGGAAACGGACAAAGTCTCCCAATGCCACACAAACAAGTGCACTAAATTTTAGTGCACATTTTAGTGACTAAAATATGATTTTAATGTGAGAATTTCCAAAAATATTCTCATATACTTTTCGGCTCGGTTTAAAGGTGCATTTCCCAAAATTGTATATTTTAGACTAAATGCGTTTTAGCTTTAAGCAAACTATATATCCAGCATTAAACGTTTCAGAAATAAGCAATATTTGGCAAAATTTTTCGTTTTGTGAAGTATGTGGAATCTTATCATGTGGCATGGGTTAAAACAGCCTTAGTGGGTATCCGACAGTCTTTAATTATTTGACTTAGAGAAAATAGTTAATTACACAAAAAGTATACTGTAGGTTTACAAATTGTAGGTTTAGTTCGAACTAGTTTCAAACTATCAACAAAAAGACTAATGCTATAGCTGCTTATACGCCGTTTAAAATTATTCGCATTAAAAAAATATTTTCTGGCGTATGACTCGATCTTTCAACCGTCGTCAGACAAAATCTTTGCTCGGTGTGACTTTGATGAAAGTTTTTCTTAAGATTAATGATAAAAATTGATAGATGACCGGTGACCATACATGCCAAATTTTTGGAACATTTTTATATAATTTTGCGTGTTTCCCAATTGATCAATGTGCTGTTATTGTACAACCGCACAAAATACTGGTTACAAATAGAACGTATGCCCATTTCCAAGAATAGCAGCACTGTTTCTATAATATCCACAAAAATCGAAGATTTTACGCTCATAGTTTTTGCTTCGTTTGTAATTAGTAGTCAACGATTAATTAATGTGTCTCATTTCTACTGCTATGGCTAAAGTAGTTTTTATTTTAAAAATATTGACAATGTTCTCTATTTTGCCAAAGGATAAACAATTTGTTTAAAAATGGGTCTCTAGATCGCTGGTTTCATGCACGTCGGTGCTGATAGTAGTTGTGGTGTTAAGTAATCTATAAAAGATTTATATTTTAACTTTAATGTATAACTTAATTTGTGCTTTACTCCACTGAAGTCAAAGAACTAATGCTGAGATATGTTGAAAATAATATACCGGCTTCTTGATCATCTATCATCGATATATATAGAAATAAATGTCTGTTGGTATGTCCATAAATACTCCTAACTTAATCATAATCGCACCGAGCTACAAAGCTATAATTTGGTACGTTTCTTAGTTTATTTAGAGTGTAACCTGCTGACAAGATTTCATATTCCTAACTCTTCTAGTTTTCGAGTTACAATTTACATGTAGATAAGTCTATGGGAAACGTAACAACAGGTCAACGTGGGCAATGCCACAGGCAGAACCGCTAGTTACATATAAATTACAAGTGTTTGTTATTTCGATACCTAGTCGATTTTTAGGAATGTGCAATAAGCATTTGGACTGAATTATGAATATCGCTGGGCAACTCCATCGACCCGAATAGCCTTGAGGTTGTTACCCAAAAGGTGTTGCCAAACAATTTTACTTCTGAATAAAAATCATCAATCATATTAGCCACGGGTCTGACTGGCTATTTGCTAAAACGTAATTCGGTTTGTCATCGGAAGCAAGACGTAATTAGTTCGTCCTTGTGGTCGACGCAGCGCTAAACTATAATGAAATGTTGTTGCTGTTCTAAAGGCTGCTTGACATGCAACCGTAATTACGTTGTCTGAATTTTATAAAAGGGCTTATTTCGTATGTTATCTGATATATTGATATCCATTTAACATGGGCATATTCCGAGGGGACGTGCCAGCTTAATATCCACGTTTTTATATCAAACGTTTCGTGTCATATGAGGTAAATTAATAAAAGCTGTAATCGACAATAAAATGTTCACGACTAGGCCACATTGGACCAAATTAACACTTGTCGCATTTACGTTCTTACCAACACCGTATAAACAACCATAAAATGACTTAATAAGGAGACACTATTTTTGGAATAATATAGCAATATAAAGTTTGGGTAGCTCGTACGAATGACATAATCATGTGAACACTGATGCACAGTGCATCCCCCTTTATAATAGAGTACTTTTAAAACATTGTAAGCAGACAATACTTATTGATGTAGAAGAATGTTGAAACAATGTGTTACAAGTTTCCTTATTATAAAGCATTCACATGTTGATCATATACAGAAAATATTTTAATACATATGCTTCTAGGCTGAAGACCAAAAACCAAATCAGAATCAGAATTCTCCGTTCAAAAATTAATTTGTATGTCCCAGTTGCATGTGAGTTTCGTTTAACTTGCGGCTACTTGAGTGTCCAGGAATTTTTTTTGATTGTGAAACATCTATCTATTAAAACTATTGTTACAAGTTTAAAGATGGTCATGAAAAAAGGTAAGTATTTTAAACTAACATAACTGTGTGACACTCTCCTCCTCTTATCTTTTAAATAAGTATTTATCATCAAAAAATGCAAAAATATGCACAAACCTTACAAGTTGATTACCATAACTCTCAAGATTATATTGGGCCAATGTTAAATTACATGCCTAATATTAACACGATTACATAGAAAATATTTTTAATGGGTTGGAGTTGGCTCATATTTCTACATGACCGATGCAAGACGTGATTTATTCTGCAAGTAATGGACATTTTACAAACTCCTCAAACTTCTAAACATTTTGGGATAGGAACAGAATTCTCGTTCCTAGAACTAAATTTTTCCCCCTTTAGCAACGCAAAAGCAAACTACTTTATATGTCGCATATCAAGGCACTTCCTAGCGCGTCACATATCACGCCTCTCAGAAAAGTGTGACATTTCTTGTTCCCTTCCTACGCTTTAAATTTGATTTAAAGCCTGTTGGAAAGCATATATTTCCATAAGTATCGTTCTCTTTTATTTCAGATGCGGTGAAATATTTAGGCAATTGAATTATGCCTGTTCTAGAAGCAATATTTAAGTATTGATATAGTGCACATACTGGAAAACTTAAATTAAATTTTAAATATTTTTTAAATTAATAACTTCCGAACTATGGCGCGCTTCTTTATTTGTATGGTTTTTTGATATATTTGAAAACGTATCTTTCTTTTTACTTTGGCCATACAGATTAGTGATTTCTACAATAATTATTGCTTATTTACTTAGCATACAAGGCTAAGTAGTTAAAGTAGATTAAAATTCGCACACTGATATCTAGACATTTTTAAATATTTATTTGCGTTATGTATTAGTAAACTTTCTAAATATATTGTTTAATTTTTCTATTCCGTAATACATAAACTTCGGTTTTTTGATATACGGAAAATAATGGTTTACATTCTAAAGGCAACTATTATAAGAAATGACTTCTTAACAGAGGGGTTATAAATTATTATCAGCAATTACGGTCCGCAGTCTGCCTCTTGCATTTCAACGTCTCCAATTCAAATTAAATCAATTTGTCTGGATTTCCTTGCATTTCCGTTCCGATTTGCAAACCGATAATTTCTATAGATAAATCTTCGCAAACTCATGTCCAACAAATGCTTTGTTTAAATTGAAATCCATTACAGACCGGCTTAGAATTCGTTCCTTTGTTATGGCAGGAACTTTGACTCGACTCGACGCTAAAAATGCGTTGAACGCGTATGTGTATACTTTTGCACGTTTAAAGAAAATGCTTTCATCTGCCATCTTATTAATGTTTTCATCTACGATTTAAACGCTTTAAGCAATTGCCCAAAATGTGTTCAAATTCAAAATAAATTTACATTTATTATTCTGAAAAATTTTTTGCCTATACAGTGGAAAAAATTAGACTAAGCATTTCCAATCAAATCCAATTTTAAGCACATACTTATAAGTGAAATTACGAAGAATTGTTTCGGCTGCAAGCATCGACAAGCTGACTAGCCATTACTGTTTGTAAATAAAGGTAAACCCTTAATAAAATTGATCTTAATTAGTCCGGAGCTTCCAAAACTTCATGGTTTGCGAAATAGTCTAAAAACGAAACGAGGTTAATTTCCATTTCAATTAAATATAAAACACCCTAAAAATATAGAACTTTGAAATGGATTTAGCTACTATTAATATTGTAACGACTACGCTGAAGCCTCAGAAACCTTTTTCCGTTTACATATAATGTTGTTCAAAAACAAGTTAGGTTACAATGGCTAAAGTCACAAGGGCAACATAAGAATATTTTTTTTAGCTATTTTTCCGGGACTTTCTAAGCACCTCCAGGCAACACCTCAGTGAAATGACGACAATTTTCAATCATCCTGGATTCGTCTCCTGCAATATTGTTCAATAAGTACGTCTAATTAGGCACACGAAATAACTTTGCAAATTAAAAGATTTTTAATATATTAGTACGCCATTCGCAAGCATCTTCTGGAAAGGCTTCCAACATGTTAGTTCTCATTTGGTTGGTTCAATCTGCAACGGACCAATGTAAATGGCGACACAATTACACCTGTACCTATACTGATAAAAAATATTTATATTCACTGTGTCCACAATAATACGACCCCGTATGGGGATATGGGAAACCGTAAATGGTTCGAGTTTGGTTAAATGGGAAAAACGTTGGGCAATTATCAGGCTAATAAAATTTCGGTTCCGGATCTTTGATGCGAGTTTTTGATTCTGACTAATTTGAGAAAAACTTAATTTTTTGAATTTCAATATCGTTTTTCTCGGGCGTTAATATCAAAGCCGGAGCAAAACTGACTTCACTTTAATTCAGCGTTAATACCACTGTTAATTTTGCCTGGACGTTTCGCTTTTAAGAAACCGCCATGACGTTCAATTTTCCTTAAACTCGACTTTATTTATTTGCAAGAAAATGCTGAAAGCATTTTACAACCAATTTGCCAGCTCATGCAGAAAAATTCACTTGAAAGAAACTTAAATATTTATTATCAAGCAGATGCAAAAATAATTTAAGAAATGTATATCAAAGGTGCAAAAATGTTATACGCCTTTTCTTTTTCCTTAAATACAAATCAAATCTTCTAACTAAAGATCTTCTAAAGCGATCGGTCGTACCTAATAAAATAGCAGTTTAACTAAACACTAAAGTTATAGTCAGAAAATTCAGAAAACATTTCGTAAGTTCAGCAGTTCACGACAAAGGCGGAACTGAAAATTAAACATTCAGAACCAAATTTTGACAAATATCCCATAATCAGTTAAAACTTCAGTAACATCCTTATAAAGTTGTCAAATTTTTCGTAATTTTGGATGAAGGCTCCTTGACGTAGCGACCATGTTAAGAGTGAGGAAGCCGCTGAAAATGTAAACATTTAAATCGCTATAACGTTTTGACGAAAAACGTAAGTACTTATCGCTGTCATATAGTTAGATTACAAACGTATGGGTACCCACACAACATAATAACAGGTAGGAATTTGTATCAAAGCGATTTTTTTATTTCAACCGGACAATTTAACTTTCACTGCATAATATTTCCGCATTATGCAAACTAAATACACCCAAATGCTTACTCCATATCGTGACTAACCTACCTAAAAACAGGCAACTACAGTACGAATCGACAACAACATCTTCTTTCCCTCCTCTCCTGAGCAAGGACTCCCACAAATTCGCCGCTTTCACCCTTACGCTACGAATATAGGCTCCCATGACATCTACAACCACAGCCTGCAAGATAAAATGCATATTGACAAAACATACTGCCATACGCCGATGATACTGCACTCATCACACACGACAAACCTATAGCTTTTGCTGTAAGAAAATTTCAAGCACAAACAGACAGTACTAGGACGTGGTTCTACAAATGGAGACCAAATAAACGCCGAACGCCACGAAAAACCAACTATTACTACCACATCACCAAATTAAAGAAAACTTCCCACAGTAATAACAGACGGGGCCAGAATAACACCCAAACAAGACGTAAAATACCGATGTACAATATTAGACCGAAAAATGTAATTTACAAAACATGTCAAAACGGCAGGACCGAAATAATTAAAAGTACAAAACACTTCAGAGGTCTTACGTACAAAAACAAAGGAGTTAGCATCAAAACAGCAACGAACATGTGAAAAGCAATCTGCAGACTTCCACTTGACTACGGACAGATACTGAGAGCGAATTCTTCTAACAATACAAAGAAACACATATAAATATCAGAACAAATTGCAATGAGTCTCATAACGAAAATAAGAACGAACTACTAAACGAACGAACAAAAATAACTAGAATATCCGAAAGACAATTTCAACTACAAACAAAATGGAACAATAATCCCCACATCTGGACCATACTGGATCCCCTTTGTCTTAGAGGACAAACAAGACAATCCCGGTTCCGTTTCCCAATTACAACACTAATGGAACACTTCCAATCGACACAACTGACCCAACAGGTATAGATGATTATTGTGCTTTAGTTAAGGCGTTCAATTTCATCAAATACATTGTAAATTCAAGGGCAGAAAGACTATGTGGTCGATAGCCCTTTTCGAGGGAAATAGAGATATTACAAATTTTAAAATTAAGCTGCTGGTCTCTCCATTCTAAGAGATAATGTCGACTGATCTCTCAGCATGGGGAGACCAGCAATTTTATTTTAATATTTTAAATTAGATAAAATTTTAACGTGGAACCAAAAAAAGTAATTTGGATTTGGCTTGTTTTTGTGTTGACGTGAAATTGTGTCCCACTCAATTCATTATCTGTAACCCTGAGGAACGCAGTAGAGCACTGCCGAAAAAAACTGCCGTTGGAAATTAAAGAATTTTACCATATTGGATATGAGTACATTTAACTAAAACCGAAATTTCCCAATTAGTCCATCGTCCAAAAAATGTATAAATAATATATATACAGGGTGTCGCAATAAGGATGGTAAGAGGCTGTATCTTGGAAAGTATGTGTTGTAGAGCGATCGCAAAAAAAATGGATAACAAACTTGAAGAAGCTAATTTGCTGGAAATTATTTTGAAACTTCTCAGATTACCACTAGGTGGCGTAATTGCAAACCGTATTTTAGAAAGTCGATTTTATACAGAAATTGTCCCGATAAGTGAAACATCTAGTAAGTTTAGTCAGAAGACCATGAAAAACAGTTTTATTTTCCCGATTAACTTTTTCCCTAACTTGTCAAATAAAATATCCCGTTTGGAATGATTAGATATTTACAATTAAACCTTATTTCCATATTTGTTTTAGAAAATAGTTTTGTGCTTAAAGTTGCCTCCTAACATGGCACTGAAGACGGCATATCTATTGTCTTCCATTTAAGCACAGCACATTGCATCGCTAGCATCGCTATAGTCACTGCTAATTCTCATTAACTACAAGGATTAATAATGCAAAAGAAAAACTTATTTCGAACATATTTCCTCACAATAAGCTCCCTCTGGGCGATTTTCTTGTCAACGCTCCTGTTAATTAAAAATCCTTTTCTGTTTTTTTTGGGTTTTTCTTCTATTTCTGCTGTTTCTCAAGATAATCCTAGCCTTTTGTTTAACTCTCATTCTCCCGCTTCGGCCGCTTTTTTATACGTGACGCAAGGCAACGCTAAGAGATATATTTTTGCTTTCTGCTGCATTCATTTTTAGGGACAAGGAGTTCAAGAGTCATTCAAATAATTGGACCCTCTGGATTTTATACAGTTCTATTCAATAAGGGCAATTTATAGGGTTACATTTTACACGTATTCTAAATACAAATTATTTATTTTTCTCGTAGTTTAAAAACTATTTTATGAAGCTTTTGGCGTACATAATTAATTTGTAAAAGTTTTAATTTAAAACTTTTACTTAATAAAGAATCTATTAACATGAAAGTTAATATCACAAATGGGTTTATCTTGTTTAAATCTATCTGGTTGAAAAGTTTTGTTTTGATTTTTGATTTTTTTGACACTTATTTAATGAATTCCATAGCCACTTTACAAAATGTAACAACTTTTTGAAATTTTTAAATAAAATAATTAATAATTTGACTACGGTTGATTTCACAGCCGAAAAGCGTAAATGCAAATTCGTAAATTTGTAAATTGTCTGTCTAATGACGTATTAATATACAGGTACCTCCATTTAAAAAACAAAAGTTATAAGTAAAAAAAAATCAATTTACGGTACATATGCAGCGTTTCAAGCTGTATTCCATCAGTTAATAAAAAATGGGTAGTTCAATTTAAAAAAATTCAGTTTGATCTTGCTTCGCTTTTCTGAGACACTCAGAATCATATAATATATTTTTAGAATGTGCGCACTTTGTGCGTCAACAACTTTTATATGAAACTATTTTTCTAAAGTTTAACACCAACGGAAATAATGGACTCACTCGCACTAAAAAACCAACCTGTATATCTATTTATGATTGATTGATGTTTAAGAGTTTTGCAGTTTCTAACAATTTGAAACTTTCACCACTCACATCTGATGTAGCCCATGTGACATAGCCCGTTTCGTCCTAAATAGTAAAAGTTTTGTTTTTAATTGCTTAAAATTAATTCACCTATTTTTAACCATTTCTTTACTAGTTCAATAAATTTCTCCGTCTTTGTGATTAAACTTCTCACTTTTTGCTTGTCCCAATTAACAAATAATAAGCACACGAGAGGACCCAGGATCTACCCCGAGCTGTGCCAATTCCACACCCCAATATTTCTGATCTTGAAGTTGTGGCGCCTTTTGTTATGGACAGTTTTTCTTTTCTGTCATTTATTTAAGACATTATCCAGTTTGTTGCGTTTTCTCTAAAGTCATATGTATCCAACGTAAGACCAATTTTATCCCCATTGAAGCAGTCATCGTCTTTTGATAAATTTCCTAACATTCCAAGTACTAGTTTCCCCTATTCGAAAGAGTCTAATATGACTCTAATAAACTCAAATGTACACGATTGGGTAGGTTTTAATTTTATAAAGCCATGCTGGCAGTTGTTAAGAATCTTAGAATTATTTTAAATATATATATTTTTTCAGTGTTTTGTCCATTGCAAGTTGAAAAACTTTGGAAAAGGTAGGTAGTAGACTTACCGGCCTATAATTGCCGATTTCGACACGATCTCCATTTTTATACAATGGCTCAATCAACACTAATTTTATCCTGTCCAGGGGGATACCGGAACTGAAAGAGTTGTTTATGATACAGCTCAATACATTTTCCAGCTGAGGTACTACAAGTTTAACAATGTTGAAATGTTAACATGTTAACCAATGTTAAATTTATCGAAAAATGTAGTTTCTTATTAGGTTTCATTCCAATTCTATCAGAGATTTAGTTTTTAAATATTTGATATATGGCTTGTGTAGATAGAGCCAATATGAAACTTTCCCATCACCTACTAATGTGCAAATTCTTGAGAAGAATCTGGAATATGAATAGAGAGAATACTTTTTGCTTTCTGATGATATACATATAGGGCGAGACGGTGTATGATAACAGGACTTTAGCAATCGATAGATGGCCCTATTTTAAAACCGCCTTGCTTTTGAAATGGGTGCAAAAACGTAAATTAAACATTTTACAAAAACAACATCAGAAATCACGCAAATATTAACATACAGTAACAAAAAAAACTGTATTCTTAGGCTTTGCGCAATCATATTTGAATTTTCGACAAATTTTAAAGCGCCTCACATGGAACTATTATTTAGTTTTTAACATGTAATAACTTTTGTATGCTTATCTGTACCAATCTGCTTTTAAAAAATGATTTTTCATGTTTTCGTAAAAAAGGAACTCTTCTTTGAAGCCGCTAACAGTAACGCTTTTTGAGTTTTTTTTAGAAAACAATGTATTGCAAGTCAATAAACAACAAAGTAACAATTTAAGTTTGTAACTTTTTTGTTTATTGACTTATGACATTAATTATATAAACTAAAATAAAAATCGGTTTTTATCCGTAACTTGAGATATCCAAAGGTCCAGTAATCTGAGTTTTTATTGTTATCTATTGACTTAATGGTTAATAACGGTTTACCGGTAAGTAAGCCAAGATAAATAAATAATTTAGAACTGTCAAAACCGAAGCCGCTTTCAAGATAGGTTTATATGATATTCTCATCTTAAAATTGGATATTCTATCGACCGTCCCGCTATCCTGCTTTAGTTAGTGTGTATTTTGACTCCGTATTAGTATATAAGTTAATAGTTACGTTATTCAAAAATCTTTATTTTCAGACATACCTACGAATGTTTTTACGTATATCTTTACTAAAAGTTAAAAAGTCCATTACATTTCAAATAACTACTACGATTCTGTAATTATGTTGCACCAACATGACATAACACGATTTGTCAGTTACTTGACCTTATCATTATGATGCCCTGCTAAGACAACAAGTCGTATCTGCAATTTTTCACTTTTTTAGATTATACGGTATACTGGCATAACAGAGTTTGCTTTACCTCCCCGACAAGGTCTGAAATTCGTATCATCTTTAAAATACGTTTTTTCAATGATATTTATGTGTCCTATCTGCAAAAATCTACCATTTCCCATGTCAAAAAGTCGTATTAATAATTACCAAGTCTTATTGTCGTATCTGATTAAAAATATTGGCGACATAATACGACATTTTGGCTCAGTATATGTACTAGTCGTAATGATCAAAAAGTCATATTGATTATTATTATTAACATTTAGGAATGTTTTCCGGGCCTTGAAGCCGTGGTCTATCGGAATTTCTTCCTGACGTTTCGTCCACAACTGCGGTGGACATTTTCAAAGGCGATGAGGCAGTGGGCGAAGTGATCTCCCGTGCTTTCCGACTAAGAATGATTCAACTGCTGGATTCCCAGTCGTATTTATGCCGCCCAGCCGTGTCTGCTCATGCGTGGGGGGTGGGTGGGGGTTCCAACGCTTCGGCGCACATGCTGTTTGGTGCAAAACGCGCTTCCAATCTGGATTGAGTGCCGTAATTTCTTCTTTTCTGTTAAAATTGTTTTGGTGTTTAAATATTTCGATGGCCGCCCTGGTGAGTCTCGGATAGTATCTTTCAGATTGGTGCAGAATGTCAACTTCGTCGAAGGGTATTTGGTGGCCGTCCAGTAGTGCGTGCTCCGCTACTGCTGATTTTTCCGTTTGTCCCAATCTGCAACTTCGTTTGTGCTCCGTGATCCTAGTGTTTATGCTTCGTTTTGTG
>NW_026017110.1:33728231-33729754 GCF_020466585.1 Dendroctonus ponderosae | reverse complement strand
CTTGGCCGATCTCAAAGTCTGTTGGATGGTTCGAGTTGGTTTGAAAATGGTTTTTACTTGGTGTTTCTCCAATATCTTGCCGATCCTGTCCGTGATTCCATGTATGTACGGGAGGCAAGCCCAACTCTTATGCTCATCATGCGTCTCTGTTGTCTTCGAGCGATCTTCACTGTTTTTTGGTCGAATTGCTCTATTGAAATCTTTCTTACTGTATCCATTCCAACCAAAGGCCCTTTCCAGGTGTTTTAATTCTCCCTCTAACTCGTCTGGTGCGCAGATTCTTCTGGCTCTTTCGGTGAGAGTTTTGATGGCTACTCTCTTTTGACTGGGGTGATGCTTTGAACCACTGTGCAGGTACCGGTCGGTATGTGTCGGTTTCCTGTACACCGTGTGGGCCAGCTTTCCGTTGGCTTTTCTGGTCACCAAGACATCCAAAAAAGGCAGTTGATATACAAATTGCTTAATATCTCAAAACTTCGTTTGTGCAGATGCGACTTCCTGTCTCAGCAGGGCCGCATAGCCTGAGTATATTGGTTTTAATTTAGGTAACTAGATAATTTTTTAGTTTTAAAAATGTAAATGTATTTGCGCTGTCCGTTTATTAATTGGAATTTTACACACATAATCCACTAATAACATGGTCTATTTTTTTAACTTTTGGTTTTGATTGCAAGTGTCCTAGCTGAGAAACCTGAAAAACAAATTTATTGTTCGAAAAGTTGAATATCCTGCACATGCTGATACTGGTAGATTAATTATAAATATGTTTTAAGTATTTTCAGTTAAATAAAACACTGACATATTTTGTTGCGTGTTTGAGTTAATACTTCATTAGTGTTTAATTTATATGGGCACTATTACATGCATGGAATTGAATTAATAGCAGTCGAACATGGAGAATACATATTTAGTTATCCAATTTAAGTCTAATGAATTTACTGTACCTTCTTGACAAAAGAATCAGATTATCTGCATGGCTGCTTTCATTTTCCATCGGAAAATTTTCCCGCAACCGATACTTTGGTCACTTCGTGGAAAACCAACCATAGGAAAACATCTCGACAGGTCCGGTCCCCCGTATAATTTGGATGGTGCGTTACGCAAATATGCGCGAGCGGTCGCCCACGCTCTCTCTGAGTATGGCACAAAGAAGTTTTTTTAAAATAACCTTTTTTTCTTCTTTTTTACCAAAAGTCATTTGAATTTTCAATAACAAGATCTGAATTTTTAATAACTGACGTGCTCCAAAAGGTATTGTAGAAAATTCACCGCAAGTTCATATACTATGTTTGATTCAATAACTTGACATTTTGTAAACTTTTCTCACGTTTTGTAAAAGCAAATAAAGTTGTTTACCAGGTTTGGACCTAACGATATTCAACTTATTGATTTCGAACATACCATCTGAACTTCCTGGTTAATTTTCCACAATATTTAGGCATGTAACGAGAATTTACACGTTGTAATAGAAAAAATATATGCTTTAGAGACAATGATGAGTTCCGAAGAAATATGGGAATCAG
>NW_026017110.1:33709189-33727232 GCF_020466585.1 Dendroctonus ponderosae | reverse complement strand
ATTTTCTCTTACTGCTTGAGTCTAAGTGTGTTGCAGGATACTCTCTAGGTGATAGTTCTTGATTACTTTTTGATAAATAATTCGTTCTTATTGCGAAATGGGAGCACTTTTTATCAATTTTTATAAGCTGGCCCGATGGAGCGTTACCTGTCAAAATCGAAAAACATGTTTTATATGCTTACATTCTCAGTTTTTGACGTAGGTTCTCCTCGAATCTGCAGTAAAATGATATGGTTACTCTTGGAAATTATCAAGTTGGCCCGTGAATAGTACAACCACTTTTTTTAAAGTGGACATTTTCTTGGCAAGTAATCAGAAGGGACGTGGGACGAAAATTGTATTCGTACTTTATTAATAAATTAATGTGGACATGAGTAATAGGCGTCATTGAGGTGGATTATTGTGCATTTTTCCTGCGTTCGAAAAGCTTCTGATTGTATCATTCCATTTAGTAATTTGTTTTTAATAAAAAATGCCTGTCCGATTTACTATAAGTTTTTAGTTAATGTGTTTAAATAATTATTATAATGAACAGATGGATTAACATGATGTGAGATAGTCTATTCAGATTTATCGTGGAACTAATTTTACCAAGAACTATATTTAGCATTAAGTGTAATCTGTGATCTATTATGTCTATGCCGGAAATTAAAGTTAAAGCAGACGAGATTCTGTTTCGTATTTTTCAATGCCCGAAGAGCGATTTTACCGTTTTGGTTATGGTTTAGTCATGGTTTAGTTTGAATAAATATATAAAATGTAGTTACCATTTTCAGCCTTAGGTTCGAATAACGATTTAATTCTATGAAAAAATATATCCATTTTTCTGCTTGCTTTTCATAAATGTCAAATTTTTTTTTCAGTTGTATATGATGTAAAAACTTTATTGATCAACAAATTTGTTATGAGAGTATACAATTAATATAATAGTACTTCCAAAAGTAGCAGAAGTTCTAAAGCTAAACAAATTGAGGCTTACAAAATATAATGATATAATCAAATTAGACGTGATTGTCAACATAATTATATGTAAACATTATCCCTCTTGCACGCATCCCTGTTATGTTCCTTTAGGTTAATGACGTGAAAGTTGTCGTGGAAATTCGTTTTACTTTTATGCCCCCTATCAGCGACATTTACCCGGTAACTACCTCGTTAGCATGATCTTGATTCGATATTCCAAGGGGATAATTTTAATTAAGGTTCAAACCAGATTAAAACCGTACCGAACGATAGAAGGGCAGGAGGAATTCTTAAGAGCAACGCATTTTCCTACCGGCATTTTAAGGCATTCGACAGCAGGACTTTAACAATGTCACGGATAATAAAATGTAACGTCTTTCTGTTGTTTGGAGGTACAATCAAGAAAGTAATTGACGAATTACTGAACACTCGTTGTATAATTTTCGTGCAACGTTTGAAAGCAGCAGTTGCAAATGCGTTAAAGTTTGTTGGCAGCTTTATCAGCTGTTTGTTAGTGTGATTCAAAATTGGCGTCATTCCGCTGGAGGTTTTGTCTGGCGGTGTTTTAGGAGTACAGAAAAAATAGTAAAAAAATTAATTGTTATTAAAAACTGAGTAATCTGCCTAATTAACATTGCGCAAATACCTGTTGCTTTGTAATTATTTAAATATCCAGTAACCATGGATAAATAGAGAAAGTGACAATAAGATAGGCAAGAATAAACGGCAAATTCAGCAGGAATCGTTGAATGATGGAACCTATTTCGTAACTCATAATCTCTAAAAATTACAAAAACATACATTTGAGTCGGTAACTCCAAACAAGTGCTTCTGTAATCAACTTATCATGTATTATTCTCAAGCAGCTTCTTGTATTCGGTTAATTAACTCCAGCTCAATTTATACCGGTGTTCAGTAATCCATTTAATGTGTATCTTACATACGTGGTAGGAATGGGGCCCTTCTTCGGTATTCGGTGCCTGGAAAAGTGTCAGTTGTTGTACAATGTTCTGAGTGCCCCTGAAAGGATCTTCCGCAATGATGTCCAATATTTGTTCCTCTGTGTCTCGAGCCCGAACATCTATTGTCGTCCACTATCTTCCTGGAACTACTCTCCTCGCCCTTTGTTGGCGTGAGTTTTTTCATCTTCTGCTATGTTACTGTAGGAGTTCCTTTGAACTAATCGCATATCCGCAAATTCGTGAAAGGGAAGTAAGTCACAGTTTGAAAAATTATTGTTATTATTGACGAGAGCTATCCACCTGTAACCATCTGTTGATTACAAAAAATCTCATTGCCGCTTTGACTTTTCATCAAAAAATTGTAAAAGAGAACTTTTCTAATTTAAAAAAATTTCGTAATTTGAAGCAAAGATTATTAGATTATAGATTATAAAGTTAACAACAAAGTTGAAATTCGACATTCAACTG
Organism: Dendroctonus ponderosae; assembly: GCF_020466585.1. Taxonomy (NCBI): domain Eukaryota; kingdom Metazoa; phylum Arthropoda; class Insecta; order Coleoptera; family Curculionidae; genus Dendroctonus; species Dendroctonus ponderosae. The sequence goes on along the minus strand of NW_026017110.1, from coordinate 33,724,839 downwards.
TTAATATCTTCTAGAAATTATCGAAAAAAAAATCAATATTTTTCTCGTACCTGTCAAGTGAGCCCCTATTGACCCTTAAAATGAATGACGCCAATTTTGAATTACCCTGTATAATCTTAATCGATGAAGTGTCTTACTGCCCACAAAAAGATCAGGTTAGGTGCCCAGACCGTTTAATAGGAGCTATAACTGTGGGCAACGGTAATCGTGTGGGTTTGCGTGTAAAAAATAAGTTCAAAATTTAAAAAGTTCCGAATTACGCCACTACCAACTAGCGAAAAATGTTATGACATAATTACGCGTAATCCACCGATAAGGAATGCAACAGCCAAAAAAATGCGAAATTTTTTTAAGGCTGTAGAGAAACAAAGTCAATTATAGTACAAGGAATCAGAAAGCTATCCTGTGGAGAAAACTATTAAGTTTGCGTTCAGGGCTAATGATAATTTTGAGGATGATTTCCTCAAATTTGCATTAATAATCTGAGATCTTAGACTTGGGGTCGACTATTGGCAAAAGTGATCGTGTTTGCCACTTGCTACTGTCAAAATTTCATGCTGTCGTAATCGCATTGGAGACTGTCATGCCGGTGTGTTTAGTTGATCTTCCGTACTTTGCCGGATACTGTTTTTTGGGTTTGTCGTCGTCGACGCGACAGCGACGGGTTTTGATGCAAAGCAGTTGTTCGTCAGGTGGAATCGCCGAGGATTCTCCCATAGAACGAGCATGCGCAATATCGCTATTCTGGTCGCCCCCGCCTACGCTTTTGTGGAGATATTATTAATTTACCGATAAAAGTTCGGCAATGCTTGCTGTTTAGCTGGCTCGTGAAGTCGTTTTAAAACTCAGCGCTGGAATGCCGACAAAGGCAGAAAATATAAGGCCTTGCCACTGCGGCTAGTTGCCTGCAAATATTGTAAAAATAAATCGCAAATTAACAATTTTCATTTTAGCAGTGAAAGCCGTTATTAACATGGAAAAAATCAACCAATTGATTCAAAAACCTCTTTTATAAACATTAATAAAATGTAATGCAGTAATAACTTGGTTTACTCTTATTATTTCAACAACACGTCATACATACAAGCTTATTTTGATTTAGCAAGTAGGAACTGACAATAAAATTCATTACAAATATCGAGGCAAATTACAAAGGCGTCGATTTGTGATTTTTTTCTGGTGATTGAGTAATGGCAACAAAATATTTTCAAATCAAAAGTAATGTAAAAATACTCTTTGTAAAAGCTAGGCTGCTTGACGAAGAACTTAAGTTAGGTTGGAGAAAATAAGAACAGAATGCACACAGTGACGAGGTAAGTGTTGAGGCACATAGGCACTGGAAACTTTTCAATGTGGGAGGAAATATCGTTCATTTCGGGACATATTTTTAAACTACACACAGCTGCATACAAATTAAAAACAGAAGTTAACATTCGGAAATTAATTTTCGGTAAAGTTTTGTTAAAACTTTCGTGATATACTTAATATTTATCACGAGGGTTACATAACTTTAAGCTACAAAGTTTTCAATAGAAATTTCGATGTAAACGGTCACAAAGAAGGTGGTTTTTCTAGCATATAACATCTAATGGTTATTGTAACTATGAGAACACAACTGGAAAAGTAGTTTAAGTGGAGCTACCTATAATAATATTTACATGCTCACCGAGAATAAAACAGGGCTACCCAAATTGTACTAAAATTGAAGGTTTTAAATGTGTTGACTCATTTTAGTCAATAAATAGGCCAGCAATAATTTAATCTAGTCAATATTTTCAGACATGTTATCTATATCAAGATTTTCAAAATAATAGTTTACTGGCATAGGTAAATATGTTAGCAACGTGCAAAGGATAAAAACTTGCTATATGATTTTTATTCTTCTTTTGAAAGCATTATTTGATTAAGACGGATATTTTAGTTATAATTTCTCATTAATTCTGGAAACTAAACCGATTCAAGAGAAGTACTGCAATTTTTTAAACACCGTTGTTTACAATTAACTTCACAGCAGAAAAATGTTATAGTGTGTGTGCCACATAACTGATTCTTTTAATATGGTATTAAGTGCGGAAGATATAAGAAAAATTGTGACTTTAATTGACACTGGTCGTAGCCAGCGTTATGTGTGTTGAGAATACCAAGTGCAACTTAAATAAGTTGTAATCGATATGAAGCTACAGGGTTGTTGATGATTTTTACACTTTGTTCATTTGGAAATCAAGGGCTTACTGCAATTTGTCTTCGACATAACTTAAAAATCGTCCGTGATGTTGAGTTGACGAAGTAACGGCAAAGAGACTGGACAAGGTGCATTTTATGCAGATCAGACGCATAGTTCCAACTAGCACACGAATATCCAAACCTGCTCAATTTTGTACTATCATGCCTGAACTAGCAAGTGCGGGCATTGATTCGAATCAGAGTACTCGAGTACTCTTCACAAATGAATTCGAATTTTGCCTTCGTTCACTGGATCGCCATGAAAAGTCAGAAGGCAAATATGATAGTTTGCTGGTGGCTTGAACATTTTGGAACGCGTGTCACACATGTGAAAGGATCAATAATGGTGTGGTCTGGTATTACCAGAGAAGTGCATACTGAGTCAATTTGTGTGCAGCATCGGGCACTGCAAGATGTTCTTTGAGATGCTGAATTTTCCTACGCTGATTATGTGAAAACTTGTATTTTATGAATACCCGATAACGCACCACTGCATATGGCTAATATTGCACACCCATTGGCGGACGAGGTTGATATTCGACGGTTACACTAGCCCCATGTGGTACGGGTCTTAATCCTATCGAGTATATATGGAATCAACTTAAAGAAAAAATTTGGCATCGTTCAGAACCCTCAAAAACTTTCATTGACCAAGGCTTGCGGTTGAAAATCTGATTGATTTGGTATACTGCAGCTCAAATGCTTTGATTTCTGCAAAAGCTGGAAATAATTTAATAATGAAAGCTAGTGAAATCTATAAAAAAGGCTACGAACACCCGAAAAAAGTTGTCCGACTCCTTTCGCTGGCTGTTTCAAACATAGAACACCAAAACATCAGCTTAAATACAAGAAATAAGTCGACATTTGTATCAGCAAGATTAGAGAAACACACACTATGGTAAAATGATTGTACGTAGGTGAACTCGGGGCAGAGCGTATTTCTTTAGCAATATAGATCGAAGACATGTATCTCAGATGTTTTATGTTGCATAAGTAACCAAATAAACCACATCCAAACTATTAATTAAGCAAGATGTATTCCCTGTACTAATCTCAGGAATGCAGCTATGCTTTCTTCGGATAAACTCCGCAATTGTCTTTTCTTTAATATAAAATTCCCATATGTTGAACTTTCTGTTTGATTAAAGTGTAAACGTTTCAAGAATCTCATTATTCCTAGACAAGGAACGAATTTCCTATTACGCTGTTTGTTACGCTAGCACGCCTGCTGGAAAATGTGAGATAGGGAGTATTCAGGTTTTAAAATATTCAGCAAAGACACTGTCGCATCGCAGCTTTATTAGGAAAGTTAACAAAGTAACAAACTGAATTAATTAACTTCCATTTTGCCAAATTGGCTAAATAAAACTCATTCATTTCAGTCCAAGCCAGTTTTAGTTCGAAGGGAAATGTAGTAGTGGTTTTACTGCTGTTCAGGACGCATTTGCAAGTAGTTAACAAACATTTGTTTCACGCACAGACTTTTCTACGGTAGCTGTTGAACGCACGTTATTCGGTTTGGGATGGGATGGTACTTCAGAAGGGTGCAGAAATAAGTTCAAATAATGCAGTATTTTCTTTTTCCACAAAAAAATGTAATTGCTATGACTGTTATTCTTGTAGTACCTTCAAACATGTGTTGAACATTTTGTGACATATTGAGTAAAATTAAAAAATAAAGATACACTCTGATAAAGTAAAGACAAGAAAGGAAAATTACCCTCTGGCGTGGTAATGGCGACAACGGAAATTAAGACAAACCAGAATTGATTTACACTTTTCTGCCGGTGACATCAAACGAAACATCGCAAAAGTAAGAAATGTTAATAGTTTTATCGTCTATCGCAATAACGGTAGGAATGCGTATTCTTGAAACATCGAGTCCCATTTTTCTTTAAGCTTTTTACAAGGTTTACAAGGAGAATATTATGGAGCAAAAGCAACAAAAAATGTGGTCTCCAAATATTAATATGGATCGAAACGGAATACGAAATTTCGAATTCAAAATCAGAATTTAGCTTTTATAATTTTACGGGTTATAGTTTTGCCCTGAAACTAAACGTTATATGTTAACTTTAAAAAGTATCCAAAATTTACAAATATCCTTCAGAAAACCGCCAAACACAAATACTTGTCGTCAATCATTTTCAAACATCAACTATACAGGGTGATTCAAATTGGCGTCATTCCTTTTAAGGGTATATAGGGGCCCACTTAGAGAGTACGAGAAAATTATTGAAATTTTTGTTTCCAAAATTTCAAGGAGATATTAACAGTTGATGATCGAATTTCAACTTTGTTATTAAGTATTATTTTGAAAAGGTCCCACGTTTGATTGATAGTCTATTTGAATACTTAAGCATTCGCAAAGAAGAATTACGATCTTTTTGTCAAATTACGAAAATTGTTGACATTTAAAAAGTACTCTTCTTCACTGTTTTGATGAAAAGTCAAAGCGGCAATGATCTTTTTTGTCATTAACAGATAGTTACAGGTAGATAGCCTTTGTCAATAATGACAAGCATTTGTGAAACTGTCGCTTATTTTGAAGCTCATTTCACAAAATGTAAGCCAACAGCGAATTTGCGAATATGCGATCAGTTATGGGAAAATGCCTCAGTAACATAGCAGAACCTGTAAGAACTTACACCAACAAAAAGCTACACACTAGACGAGTGGCCCGAAATGGAAGCAGATAGTGGACAATCAAAAGGTGCCAGGTCTCCAGACCTAGAGGAACAGGTATTATTGCAGTTGAGCCTTCCAGAAGTACTTGAAACATTGCACAACCACTGAACTTTCTCAAACACCGGATACTCTCTTGTCTCGATAACTTCCCCGAGGAAGGGCCTACATTACTACCATGTATATAATATGTACTGGACACTAGAACACGTTCAATCTCTGCTCTTCCGAACACCGGTTCAAATTGAGCAGCAGTTTATAAACCGAACACAAAAAGCTACTCAAAATATGAGCCCAGACTCAAAGTGATTGGGACACAAAGATGTTTGGAGTGAAACGGGCAAGCACTTGCTCTTGGGAACACTTGTGTTTTAACAACAGAATTGTATTTTCTTTGATCAATAATATTGATCAATGATACATAACCTTTGGCAGGTGATTTTGGATGACAGTTGTGACCTATTTAGATATATCACTCATTTGCCCAAAAAAGATGACAGAAGTCGGGGAACTGTTTTGTCGCAGCACTGAACGCAAAGTGACAGCGTTATTTTAACCTCAACGCATGATATTGTCTCTTTTATTTTCTTTGTTTCATGTTTATCCATGGTTACCGGAGTTTTTAATAATTAGGAAGGAACAGGTTTTTACGAAATGTTAATTAGGGAGATTACCTTGAAAATCATTGTTGCCACCTTTCTGATCTAGTTTTTTGCAAATATCTGAGTTTTTAATAACATTTAATTTTTTCATTATTTTTTCTGTTCTCCCAGGACACCCCCGGACAACACCTCCAGAGAAATGACGCCAATTTTGAATCACCCTGTATGTTGATCAATATATCTAGAAAGGGATGCTAAAAGACACTTTAACGATTTGACATATTTGGTAGATACTTGTGTGCGAGCACAACAAGAACTTTTAATTGCGAAGTTTCTACTTTTGCTTTCAGCATATGAGAACTAAACTTTATTTCATTAATTCACTGTTAAAAATTACAGCAAGATTTACGTTTTCTTATAAAGTAAAGATAGTTGAATAATTTCGACTCGCACAATTCTTACCGGTTGATTGGGTGAAGAAAACCGAAACGATCTCGCTATCATGTTTGCGAATCGTTTTAAACAAGTGTTGTTAAACACATTGTGGAGACCAATAACTTATTTTATGTTTTATTTCTAAGGAAAATTTGAAATATTCGTTGAAATGAAAGATGCTGTAAGTTTTCAGTTTTGCAGGCTGGTCCTTAAAAAAATTAGAATATTTACTTAAGAGTGCGGTTTTTAACCAAATTGTGGTTTGATTTTTTGATTACTTGCTAGTTTTGTAAATAATTTTTGTCATTTTAAACCACAGTCGTCAATTACGTATTACAATAATTGTGCTCTAAAATGTTGGTTATGGAAATAGAAGAATCTAGCGTTTAGACAGTTATAAATTTCTTATTATTCGTTTTCCTCTTGCTTAAGAAGTTAAATACTACTTATTTGTCAGTCGTACATTGTCAGTGTAAAATAAGAAACGATCGTTTTAGGGGCTCTAATATTTCTGTTATGTTAATTAAATAATGCTTCCTAAAATATTCGTACATTTCATACAATATGCTAATTGGAAAAAGGCAATCTATTTTTCAGGCTGTAGGGTAAAAGCAGATGATTTGAAAGTTCCAAATATGTTTACGTATTTTTGGAATGTAGATAATTATATAGATTCAGTTATATTTAGGAAGTCAACAATTGTTTTAATGCATCTGATACTTCGAATATACTTTTATGGAAAGTCGTAAAATCAATGCCAGTCCCTTCTACCAAGATCTGTTCCATGTAGGCAGAAGTCTGTACACATTCAATTTTTCAAGTTTTGGGTTTTCAATGAAAAATGTGAAATTTATGTTCTGTTGTTGAATTGATAAAATTCCATTGAAGAACTCCCTTCTACATTTTAGTGTGAAAATGCCGAACTAGCGATCTATTGAAAAACGTTTTATTTTTAATGTAAATGCCCTAGATTATATAGTATACAGGCTGTCCCGAAATTAGGTGGTTAAACTGAAACAATGAAATCTGCTCTCAAGAATAATATCAATTTTTCAAATGAACATGAATCGAAAAATGCTCTGTAACGGATCTACGCCTTCTTGAAGAGGAGCCTTTTCCTGAGACTATAAATCAATCTTTTTTCTACAAAATGTGAAAATCTGAAGGGCTCTACGAAGAAATACTCTTAATTTACTTCGCTGAGACGCACCTTTTTCCAACTAAATGTTGGCTCACACCTAATAAATCTGCTCTTTCCTACCAAGGCATTTTTCGAAAATAGTTTTTAAAAACTTAAGATTTTGAAGGTGACGCTTTTGAAGGTTTATCATAAATGTGGGCATTTACTCAAAGCATAATTTTTGGACAACCTGGAGGGCCCGCAAAAAAAGCGTCTTTTCTGGAAAAAGTCACAGTTGCTGAATGGTAGTAGAAAAGAATCGCAGTAGAAAAATCGAAAGTAGAAAATATAGAAGATAGAAAAACGTTTGAAAATTAACATTTTGAGCACACAACAATGAGGCTTGAGCCACTGGTTCGTTGATTCAGTCAACACATTGATTGTGAAAGCAATATGAAGTGTGCTTAATTTATTTTGCAAACATACAGATTTTATTCATTGATGCCCTTCAACCTGCGGGACGTCCGTATATTTTCATTAATTAATTATTTTAATTTACAACACACGCCTGAAAGTTCATGTTTATCCACCCAATACTTGTCAAACCGTTTGCAAAATTGCCTGAGGGAGTTGACATCAATTTATTCTGGTAACGAAGAAGGGATAAAAATATGTCTAACACGGCACATGTCCAAACTTTCCATAACTTTCCATCAATATTTTCTCTTCGGTAGAATTTTAAAATGTACTGTTTGCGTACACTGCTTTTCTGACATCATTAACAGTAGTTATGTCAAGTTGCATTTTGTAGATCACGACTTTCTTGTCGCGATCTTTTTGGGAAGCAGTCAATCTGCGCCACAAAAAAAACCACCATCTTAAATAATTCAAAAAATCCTTCATTTTGAACATACAATGTAGTAAGGGGTTATTGGCTAATGTTAAATTTTACGATAAATTAGCAATCGGTCAAAAGTTGAATTGCGATTTATTCATTACAAAATGTAACTGTACTATTTCCTACAAAAAAGGAATGGGACCCAATTCTTGAATGCAACTTAAATCTCTCCCTCGGCGTAGGCAGGAAACTTCTGCTGGAAATTTATTCTACTACTACTCTACATTAGAATGGTAAAAATATGTTTTTTCAAATAATTTTTTAATACGCTATAGTCGCAATGATTGCTGTAATTATATACTAAAAAATTTTTGGATTCTGATTCATTTAATATGAGGCCATTATCTTTGAAAATAAAATCTATTGTAAAGGATCGTTTAATTAATTAATACCTCTTCCCTTACAAACTGGTATAAAAACTAATTATGAAAATCGAAACTTCAGCTGAAACGTTTTATTCAAGAATTCTTGGAAATAATGAAAACGTATTACACAAGTATTGATATTAATAAAGATGTGTTTCATTTGCATCGGGCTTTTTTCAGCTCAGCCTAAATGACAAATAATTAATTTCGCGGCTTTAAAAAAGAACGAAAGTAATTATTCGGAAAGAGCTTGCTAGATTACAATAAAGTTTGTATAACTTTTTAAATTAAGAGTTTAGAGCAGGAGGTAATATAGGAGCGAATTTACCAGAGGTGATTATTATCTTTCCAAAGTTATATTAAACCTTCCCTTCAAGCCGCAGTTTTTAACGTAAACTTATGTTTTTAATTTGTCGCATTTGGAAGCCCCTTCGGGATTGTTTCAAGTGATAGTTTGAATATTTTTTTTTTAACATACGTAGTTTTGTATATAAATTTAGCCATATTATAGAAAATATATCGACGTACGAATTAGTTTACGTTACTGCATTTTTAATTGAAATATGGGGTAGTGCTTTGAGTATCCAGTCACTAGATGGAAAATGTTTTAGTTTCTTCTTTTCGGTTGACATATATTTCTGTCCATTAATAATTCCAGCGATTCCATGTTATGAATGCGTGTCCATGCTCGCTTAAATAAACAGGGATATGGCGTTTCGCATTCAAGTGTCTTTCAGCCGATGTACTTAAAGTCCTTTATTAAGCCCTTATCTCTGACCTTTTGCTTTTGAAAGGGATTGTTGTCTGACGCAGGTTTTGTTTCCCCGTAATCCTTACAGGGATAATGGTTACAAATCTGGACATCTATACGTATCCGACGTGCTCAGTTTCTATATAGCTTTTCATAAGGGAACGGATGTAGAATGGAACTGTGTAAGTTAGGGCGCATTTGAAATACTTTTGATGATGGCGATTTCATGTATTATTGTTACAGCGACTCGCAAATTTATGTTACTATCTATGCAATATAATTATTACTGTATATAGTTCAGTTTTTTTAATTCTGAAAAAACATTTTCATTCATGTAGTCTATAGGTCTAGAGGTGCAGTTTTACTCGTCCCAAATCTAAAATATCCTTAACAGTTGATGGTTTATGGATGGCATGGTTCGGCTGATATATAAAATTAAATTTTATTGGCTACTGACCCAACACACAACAACATGCGTTGTTACAACTTGCATTTCGATTTTTTTCTGAGCAAGATTTGTATTTATGGAACAATAAGCTCATACATTCTATAACTCAAACAATTCGTATTGTAAATGTGTCTTCTGTTGTAAACGTTTTGGTATTTAAATAAGAAATAATATTATGGTAATCTCTCCTCTCTAGTTTTTATCTCTGGATAACTTACAGTACGGTCCCCCTTAACTGTCTTATTTACATTGATGTAGGATTTAATCAAAACAAAACTCACATCCAACCCTATACACAAATCTCATTTTCCGACCCATTCTTTGTTTGAATAGGCCATGTCTTTCAGTGAACGTGAACAAAATAACAAGCACCTCGCATAAAAATTGTACGCTCCTAATTTTATTTTCGTTTATAATATTAGCATTGGCATTTAAATTTAAAATTAACTCTCATTTTGTGACGAATTTTCCATAGATTGTGTTTCAAAATTGATAAGTATTACCTTTCTTACTGGGTCGGCATTATCAAAAACGATATGGTTAGGAACCATGCAAAACTGCGCCGGGTTAGCCAACGTTTCCTTTTGGTTTATTCGCATAATTTACATATTTACACTTACACTTTTTCAGCTCAGTAGGTGTGTCATACGCCACGGTTGGAATTCTAAATGCAAAGCACGAGTTGGATCGGATAAGCTTTTTAAAAGCAATATTTTAAGTATACAGGGTGATTCAAAATTCCTCCGGAAGTGTTATCTGGCGGTGTTTTAGGAGTACAGAAAAAATAGGAAAAAAATGGAATGTTCTTAAAAACTGAGAAATTTGCAAAAAACCATATGAGGACCAACGAGTGGCCGGTCTGCCCCTGCTGCGGAAAGCGTGGTCTCGCGGTCTGAATTTAGTTATTTTTCTAGTCCATCTGCCGTCGCTCATTCTGGCTAGCTGACCCGCCCAGTTCTATTTTAGCGTCGATATTCTTGTGATGGCATCTGTTATTCCACATCTTCTTCTCACATCTGTGTTTGAAACGTTATCTCTCAGGAACAAGCCTAACATTATTCTTTCCATACTTCTTTGCGCTACTCTTATTTTGTTGGCGGTGTTCTTTGATAGAGTCAGTGTTTCGGCTCCGTAAGTTAGTACAGGTAAAATACATTGGTCCAAGACGCTCCTCGAAAATCCTGTTAAGACACATAGGAATATCAGATCTCAAGATGTAGCTCAATCGTCCAAAGGCTGCCCATGTTCTTCCGCCCATTTTGCAGGTTTGATTATCTCTTCTCAATCAATTTTCGTGGCCTAAGTATTTGTAGGAGCATACTTGCTCAATGTTTGAATTGTTCACCGTTAAGTTTTCACTGGCAACTAGATTTGTCATGAACTTTCTTTTGCCTGCATTGATTTTCAGCACAGCCCATCTGGATGTTAGGTTCAGCCCGCTCACCACTTGATGTAATTTGTAATTAATATCAGATCATCGGCGAAGCGTAGGTGACTAAGTTTTTCACCATTAATGCTGATGCCGAGATTCTCGATGTTTGTCCGTTTGAACATGTACTCTAAAAGATTGGTAAATAATGTATGGTGGTCACTTGTGTCAAAGGATTTTTCATAGTCTACAAAAATGAGAACTAACGGTTTATTATACTCTATACATTTTTCAATGTGGAATTTAATTTTATGAAGATGGTCACTTGTGCCATAGCCCTTACGAAATCCTGCCTGCTCAATAGGTTGGTAAAGATCGAATTTAACTATCAGCCTTTTGGTGATTATTGTCATAAACAGCTTAAATATCTGCGATAGCAGGCTGATTGGTCTATAGTTTTCTATTTGGCCTATATCTCCTTTCTTGTGTTAAAGTATTATCATGGACATATTCCATTGACCAGGCGCAATGGAGTTTCTTAAACAAGCAGTTTACACAGTATTTTTAGAAGTGCTGATCCTCCTAGTTTTATATTTTCGGTGCTAATTTCGTCATCTTCTGGCAATTTATTGTTTTTCATGTCTTTTAAGCAGTTGTTTAATTCGTCTTGGGGGATTTCGGTGATGTCTTTTTTTCTATTGTCTATTGTCTATTTCTATTTTTGCTCTGACGGCTCTGTGGTCGCTTCCCATAGAAACTTGGTTAAGAACAGCTACGTCTTGCACTGTGTTTTTCATGTTTGAAATTATCAGATCGATTTGGTTTTTTGTAACTCCGTCTGGGCGAGCCCTAGTCCATTTTCTTTGGTTGTTCCGAAACTCCGGTAACCATGGATAAATAGAGAAAGTGACAGTAAGATATACAAGGATAACGGAATTCAACAGGAATCGTTGAATGACGGAACCTATTTTGAAACTCATAACTTTTAATTATTAAATTGTTTACAAAGTACAAAAGCAGACATTTGAGTCTGTAACTCCAAACAAATGCCTGTGTAATCACCGTATTATGCACTCTTCTCCACCAGCTCAATTGTTGTGCAATATTCTGAGTGCCCCTGAAAGGCTCTTCTGCAATTATGTCCAATACTTGTTCTTCTTTGTCTGGAACCCGAACAGCTATTGTCGTCCACTAGCTTCGTGGAACCATTATCTTCGCCCTTTGTTGGCGTGGGTCCTTTCAGCTTCTCCTATGTTACTGCAGCATTTCCACTGAACTAATCGCATATCCGCAAATTCATCAAAGGAATTTCGAAGTAAGTCATAGTTTGACAAATTATTGTCATTATTGACAAGGGCTATCTACCTGTAACTATCTGTTGATGACAAAAAACATCATTGCCGCTTTGACTTTCCATCAAAAAATTGTAGGAGAAAACTTTTTTAATACCAAAAATTTTATTTTCCTTTTTGAATGCATTAGTATTCTAATATGCTACCAATTAAACATGGAACATTTTCAAAATAATTCTTAATAACAAAGTTGAAATTCGATTTTTAAATTGTTAATATCTTCTAGAAATGATCGGTAAAAAACGGACGATTTTGAATCATTCTGTAGTTACATCCGCAGTATCTATTTCATCTGCATTATTTTCCAATACTTCAATTATTTTGCAAGACCATAATTTTTGACATATTGGCTGAAAGTCTGGCTGTTAATTATCGTTTGATGAGTTTACCTAGATCCTAAATGACAGATTTCAAAACCGATACTTTACTTTACTTTTACTACGGTTTAGTTATCAGCAAATTATGTTTGCTCTTTAGTTTGTAACTCTTGCAAACACTAATAATTGTCTAGTGTGCAAATTCCAATTGTGGTTTTGAATTAGAAGACCACAATTAAGTAGTGGACCTAAAGAATTATCTTTGTGGAGTAATTGCACATTTATTGAAACCGACGCAACCACTTTCCAAACGTTTCTAAACTGCCCAAATGTATTTGACACAGTTGCAGTTTCTACACTATGTGAAACAGAAGATAAGAATTTAAATAATATAAAAAAATAAAAAGTTTTAGTTATGTACTAGGAGGATAGTAGCTAGTTTTGTAATTATTATTAACACGACATTGTATTGCAATTTACTGAAAACTTGATTATTTTGAATTGAGCTGGTGCTCATTTAATCCTGGAGGACCGAATTGCGGCGGCATTTGCGTAGTTCATTTTATCAAAATTAAATTAAAAACAAACCGATAATCCCAAAACCCATTTGCGGAACCATTGTCGCTAAACTATTCACAATATTATTACGTGAAACTGAGCAACTTTGTGCCACATTTAACACCAGAGAACATGCCCAGGCATAAATTTTAAACACCCCGTCCTCACGAACAATGGCAAAGCCACGGAATAACATTTATTTTGTTTCTCATGATTAAAACAAATCCCTCGGTCTCTGCCGTATCAGTTGTGCCGTAAAGGCTCTTGAGTGAAATTCCACGAATCTTGTTTATTATGTTCTCTGACGGAAATCCAAACACGGCAACCATCATTACTTTACCGCGTTTTGAATATTTTATGAACCTCTTAGGTCTCATTTAACAAGAAGTAGTTGCTTACGAACTAATTGCACTGCGTGGTAATTCATTGAATCTATTGTACTATGTTTTACTTTTCAACGGATCTAAATAAGTCAACTTTGAACTGGAGTCACTTTTTGAATGTTGCTTGTGCAACTCTTATACTAAAATTTGAATTTTACCGAACACCTCATAAAGGCAGCCAAAAATTCCTGTATGATTTATATCTCGACAAAGATTGCTTGGGCCTACGGGTACTGTTCTCTGCAAGATCAAATCGCGAGTATTAAACGTTTTGCAGTGTGGAAAATTTAATGCGCAATGGGAAAAAAGTGTAGGCGATCGCGATCTCCACTCCTGAGTACCAAGTCGTAAAAACATTAAAGTGCTCGACCATTCTATCCGAAACAAATTCTGATCGCAAGACCAGATCTAGCAAACAATTCCTGCTCTATTATTAGCATTACCTGCAGTAATAACCTTCCTTAGAGTCAGGGGCATATCAAAATATGTATTGGCTATGAGGTTTATTTGTTTTCCTCCCTACCACTACAATGACAGTGTTTCATACAATTTTATGCCGAACAATTTAACTAACAGTTTCATGTACGATAAAATACAACTCCACGTACAAAAGTAGTTCTTAAAAGCGCTGGTATTGCAAAAGAAAAATTTGGTTTATTATAAAATCAGTCAGTCAGAGATTTTATTTAAATATTCCGTTTTATCGTGTTGCGCATTGGCGGTCAAAATTCACGTTCCATCAATGTATTACAACCTTCTGCAAACATAAAGCTATCAGAATTTGGCATTCAGACAGATTATTACACATCTGTTATTGTTCCAATACGTAACCAAAAATGTATATAATTTTTAATCCTTCCTGGATTAATTGCTTATGGGATGTAATTATTGATGGTTGTCGAAATATTAATACAATCATTTAAGTGATTGCATTAAACTGGTTCTATAAATTAGTGTCAATAATAAATTACATCGGAGTGCACTCAGAGAATGAGAAATACATGATTTAATATGCTATAAGCTAGTAATGAATGGCAGGTCCTTATGTTCCAACTTTTGCTAAAATAAGTTTATTATCTGGATAGAGTCAATTTTTTCAGCTAAGCTATGTGCACTAATGCTCATAGAAACATTAGTGCAGAAAGAAGCAATACACAGGCCTTACAAAGTGGTTTCAACTATAAGAAATATCACTCCTCTTTTTTAACATACTATATTTAAACTAATCTGTTGCAGAACTTTAGTCAGATAAAGTAACTGACAGCAGCACAAAACTTTGATTTTTGTGCAGTTCGACCGGACAAAAAGTGGAAGTAAACTAGAACCCGATCAACAATGCTTATTATACTTTGAAAGGTAACCGAATCAAAAATTATATTAAGGTTACTGATTGTTTAATAAAAGAACAAAAATGTTATCTCTTCATTTAGGAATGTTTTCCGGGCTTTGGAGCCGTGGTCTATCGGAATTTCTTCCTGACGTTTCGTCCACAACTGCGGTGGACATTTTCAAAGGCGATGAGGCAGTGGGCGAAGTGATCTCCCGTGCTTTCCTACTAAGACTGATTCAACTGCTGGATTCCCCGTCGAATTTATGCAGCCCAGCCGTGTGTGCTCATGCGTGGGGGATGGGTGGGGGTTCCAACGTTTCGGCGCACATGCTGTTTGGCGCAAAACGCGCTTCCAATCTGGATTGAGTGCCGTAATTTCTTCTTTTCTGTTAAAATTGTTTTGGTGTTTAAATATTTCGATGGCCTCCCTGGTGAGTCTCGGGTAGTATCTTTCAGATTGGTGCAGAATGTCAACTTCGTCGTAGCGTATTTGGTGGCCGTCTAGCAGTGCGTGCTCCGCTACTGCTGATTTTTCCGTTTGTCCCAATCTGCATTCGTTTGTGCTCCGTGATCCTAGTGTTTATGCTTCGTTTTGTGGTTCCGATGTATGCTCTTCCAGAGCTGTACGGAACTCTGTAGACTCCTGGTGCTGATAAAGGATCCCGTTTGTCCTTGGCCGATCTCAAAGTCTGTTGGATGGTTCGAGTTGGTTTGAAATTGGTTTTTACTTGGTGTTTCTCCAGTATCTTGCAGATTCTGTCCGTGACTCCATGTATGTACGGGAGGCAAGCCCAACTCTTATGCTCATCATGCG
>NW_026017110.1:33676626-33709139 GCF_020466585.1 Dendroctonus ponderosae | reverse complement strand
CTCTGTTGTCTCCGAGCGATCTTCACTGTTTTTTGGTCGAATTGCTCTATTGAAATCTTTCTTAGTCGATCCATTCCAACCAAAGGCCCTTTCCAGGTATATTAATTCTCCCTCTAACTCGGCTGGTCAACGCCAGCTGAAAACCAAAAGAGTGTCAGATATTCTTAGTGTAAAGGCAGCAATAATAAAATATATAATACCAAATCGGCAGAGCACTAATAGATTACATAGTTATAAGCAAAAACTTCAAAAACAAGTTCAGAAATTATTTGAAATATAACTTGATGGTTTCTAAAATCGATTTTCTCTTTTACCTCCTTCAACTTTAATATATATTCTCAATCTTTTTCTGCCTTCCTGTAAGGTAACTTTTCCAACACCCCTCTTAAAATGTTTGCACATGCTGCTTTAATTTTTGGTTTTGGGTGATCTACGCTTGTTGAAGGAGTTCTATAATTTCGAACCACGACGGCGTTTGTGGACTTCGACTTCGTCTCGAGTGTCAATCCGTCAGGAATTTTGACGTTCGGAATTTTTTTATGATGAATAGTTGTAGATAAACTTATGTAATTAATTAAAAATGCATGTCGGATACTTTTTAACCAAAAAAAAAAAAATAAAAATATAAAATGACAATGACAAGTTCAATCTGTTACATTTGCTGTGGTGTACACGTGCGTGAAAGTCCGTGTGTAAAAGTGAAACAAATAAACAGCAAAGAAATGTGCTTCTTTATAATAATCACTTCTGATCGAAAAATCAAAGTTTTTTCTTCATTCGAATAAAAACAATGATTTCGAGTATTCCGTAAATAATTATCTAAAGGTGTCGCCAGTATTGGGGACTTAGGTGGTTATTGCATTGGTCCATTATTTCCCATCCACCGATCTGCAAAATGCATGTTTAAGTATTCCCGCATAAATTGTGTCTTATGCGGGGTAGCTCCGTCCTGCTGGAACCACATGTTAGCACGTAGCTGCAGTAAAAAAATTTCGAGCAAAAGTGACAATTGTTCACGCGGAAATTTTAAATACCCTGCGCTATCAAAGAATCCTTCGTACATGAAAGGTTCAAATAAAGGTCTAATTTAAATCCCGTTCGTGTGGTTTCTTGGACGAGTAATTTTTTCCTGTTTGAAGGCTTATAACTCTTAAGCCAAAATAGGCAGATAATATTTATTTAAAGAAAAAGATGTGTGTAGGTGTGCAAAAATATCGGTATATTTCTGGGGAAAAGTTGCCGGTGACGTCATTATGCCATTGCTAAACAATAATTTTTTTCTTATTGCTGAAAGTGTACCTTACAGCATCACATTTGAGACCATAGGCTTCTAGTTTAATTATAAGTTTCTGGTTCTGGTACACTAGACTTTGGGCGTTAAGTCTGGATCACCCTATACAAACAAAAGAACAAACAGTACTGAGACTGGTAATTGAGATTTGACAGCCAGAGAAAAATATAAATTCGGTACTTATGACCAGAAGAAGATCGAAATGGGTTAATGGCCCTTTTATATGCCTCGGGGCAAAATTGAAATAAATATTCATAAATTTATCTTGACTTTATATACTATGATAATGCTTGAATTTAGTCTTCATTATCAACCTGTTATCATCCTGTTATCAAACGTAATAAACCAGTATAGTAGAAAATATTCCATTAGCAAACTAAAGAGAAAAATGAGTTGTTATGACTTGGAGGCAATCTTTTTCAAAACGTATCCGAAGTTCTTCAATTTGATAATAAAACAATAGAAAATCCACTATTTTTCTTACTTCGACGAATCACTTTGATTTACAGCGTCTCTTCGCTAAATTTTCATTATTTACTTGATAAATTGAGTTCACCCTTCTTGTAATTTGTAAAGCTCTTATGGCATCGGAAACTCTGTGTTGTTCCTAAACGTGCGAGACATCTTAAAATGTTCATCTCCCTGCCGCAAAAAATGATCCTAACAAATCTTATTTACAGTTCTCGCATTTCCATTTAAATTAGGTTGCAGACAAATAGCAGAAATAACCGGCATACGGTAAAACGTCGACTTTTTGCCCGGGAAGAACATAGGAAAAGGTACTTTGGATTAATACAATAAATTTGTTTCGTTTGTGCTTGGTTTTAAATTAGACTGTCATGCTTGATCAATACAAAATATCGCGACTTTTCTGAAATTTTTTCTAATCATTATACCGCGTTTGGGAAGACCAGTGTAAAATATTTAGAAATTTCAAGACCGAAATAATGAACATTGCTGGTAGTCCCAACAGCATCGGATATATGAAAAGGTATGCATATTATGAAAATTTACGAGTTATTTGTTATATACAAAGAAGCAGAAGAACTTGCAGCAAAACAAAAATATTATATTATATAAGATGTTTAATTTGCCTAATTTAATTTATAAATAGGAATAACATTGCCGTCTGCAAGCTGCTTAAATATACCTTTAACTTTGCCGTTTTTGCTGTTAGAGTTTTAGAATTGAATATAAAAGTTGTTTTGATTTAATTCCTTTGGAAATTCAGAAACTCGAAAAGGAAAATTTAAAGATTGGTAAATTTATGTCTTAGTTAAGATGGTTTTATAGGGGTTCAAAAAATAGATACCAGAAGGCCTGAAACGGAGTTTAAGCCATTAAACGAATTTATTTCTTTCCTAATTTATGTTCAAGCACAACATCGTGCTTAGAAAATGTGAGAATTAAAATTGGTTATATTATTTTTTAGAAACTTAGACGCTTTGGGTCCGAAATTTTCCAAGTAATCTTTTAAACATAAATTAATTCTTGTAAAGCGGAAAACATACAACTGCATAACTGCGAGCTATACTAGCCATCAATGTACAACTACTCCAAACATCCATGTTGATCCAACATCAATTACGTTTCAACTATTGAACCCAAGACCAAATAAGAGATTACTTTAAGTCCGAAGCGCAGCTTGTAACAAATGTCATAACAACATAACATGTGATATATTCTGTTTGCAACAAACTCACTTCGTTTCAACATACACAATAAGTGTAAATTAAAGAGTGCTGAGTCAAATATTTTGTTTTAGTACGAAAGGCAATTGAGCACCTAAATACGTGTTTTCGATTGATGGTTTAAACATTTAGGTCTAGATCTATATTGATTCCTACATTTTGTTACAGTCGTGCCATATTGACCAACCCAGACATTCTACCTAAAACACCATGGCTGCAGCTTTTTGAAAATGATTATTGGGGAACACCGCTTACAGATAGTGGATCACATGGTTCATATAGGCCACTAAGTGTATTCACTTTTCGCCTAAATTTCCTATTAGGCGCATTTGACCCATGGGGTTATCATTTGGTCAATGTGGCTCTACATTGCTCCGCAACATACCTGCTCATAAGAGTTGCCAAAAACGTATTGCCAAAGAACAGGACTCGTATCGGTTCTTTAATTACTGGAGCTCTCTTTGCCGTTCATCCTGTCCATACTGAAGCTGTAGCTAGCGTTGTCGGTAAGAAAATATTTTGTCAGTAATGTAGCTAGCAAAAAAAACTAAATTCTTACTGCATCCAGATGAAATAAAATGTTGTGAAACTCTGTCATATTTTACGAGCCGTGCAATTAAATGTAATTAAAATTAAATTGACATCAACTGTAGATGTTTTCACAGGTAAATTGCAAATTTATACCTCTATCTCTATCTAGTTAAGCTTAAAAGCAACGTAATTTACAGAAATTTATTTGAATTTCAGGCAGAGCTGATCTTCTCGCATGCAACATATTCTTCTTGTCTCTACTTGCCTACTTCTCACACGTAAACCATAGAGACTCAACGTGCTGCACACAGTCCTGCAATCATATAATTTCATATACGAAGTGCAGCCAAAAAAAATATGAAAAAATAGCCACTGCGCTTCAAAAAAGCGTGACAAGTTGCAACTGGCCCAAACACAAAGCTTCTGTTCAGTATAGGGAAGAAAAGCTGAACACGAAAAGCCACATAAGCTGCCCAGATACGGCCGAAAGTTTGCATATTTTGCCTTCAAAGTGGTGTTGTTGGTTGACATTCATTAGGATGTGGTCGGACATGTTAGTGTGTTTAGTTTTAGCCGTGTGTGCAATGCTTAGTAAAGAGACGGGAATTACAGTCCTTGGTGTTAGTTTTGTGTACGACTTTGTGTACTCGAAGAATCAGAGGAAGGTAAGTCACCTTGCAAGTTGGGTTGACCTACAGAAAGCATATATTTATTGTACTTGAAAAGAGCAAACCTTCAGTACAATCTTTCGTTTTCTACACGAATTATTCAATGCGTTATAAAGGGTTCAAGCTCTAAAGCTTTTATATTTAATGACACCCAACAGTCAATATTGTTTTAAATAATCTAAATAGATAAATTATTTATATCTATTGCATAATTTTAAAATTTAAAAAAAGAATTAAAAAAAGTGCTATTTTTCTTATGTAAGTTTAATCAATAGTTGTCTGCTCAGAGCTCTGCAATAAGCCCTGAGTTCACAAGTGGAAAATAAAGCAAACTTACTGTTACTAAAAACCTTCAACTTATTAAATAGACTGTATCGTTTTCAGAAATTAACTTAGAAATAAAAGTTAGTAATTTTGCGTTAGCTTGCAAATACAATATCGGTTCCCGGTTGACATTTTATTCACGCATTCACGCAAAAGAAAAACATTTTTGAACTCGGTTTACATTTTCATATTCTAAATGCCAATGCCTAGCCCTTGGGAACGAAATAGGTCATTTCGTGTGATTTACAATTAAATAAACTAACCTATTTAGAGCTTCACTTTAAAACCTCCCAAAGTGCTGACCATTTTCTTGGCTGACACTTTTTGACTGAAGACTACCCTTTTCTGAGGATGAGCTAAATACAGTGTGATTCAAAATTTACGTCGATCCTCTGGAGGTGTTACTGGTATGCAGTCTTTTAGGAGAACAGAAAGAAGAGTGATAAAAATTAATGGTTATTAAAAACTGAGAAATTGCCAAAAAACTATATCAGAAAGACGGCAATAATATTTTTGAAGGTAATCTGTAAGCCTAATTAACATTACTTAAATACCTGTTGTTTCGGGATTATTAAAAACTCCGGTAACCATGGAATTATACAGAAAGTGACAACAAATCAGACAAGGATAAACGGTAAATGGAACAGGATTCGTTGAATATCGCAACCAACTTTTCCAAAATGTCAATGATTGTCCTTATGACCTCGAACTGAAATGTTGACAAATCAACCTTCATTTGAGTCTCTAACTCCAAACAAGTTAATGCATGTGTGATTGCGTTAGCATCCACTCCTCTCTAGCTGCTCCTCGAAGTCGGCTAACTTCTGCTCAATTAGTACCGATGTTTAGTAAGCTATTGCTTGAAGGTGTCCTTGTGTTGTATCCAACATAAGCGGTAGGAATGTAGCGTTTCCTCGGATATTTATTTGGTGCCTAGGAAAGTCAGTTGTGCAATACTCTGAGTGCCTCTGGAAACATCTGCTGCAATTATGTCAAATACACTCACTTTTAAAAGTCTTGCAGCCCCCCTGTAATTACTACATATTTTTATATATACAAAATTGTTTTATTGGTGAAAACAACACTTGTTTACAAGTGAAAGAAATTATGGAATTAAAAAAAGTGTGGTTCTTTGAAACTGTCTTGCTGTAAAAATTGTACTTTTATATTGGTTACTTGTAATTGGCACTAGTATCTGAATCGTGCAAGAATCGTGTAGCATGCCGAGAAACGAGTTGTCAGATTTTGATAGGACTCAAATGATTGCTTTGTGGGAAGAATCGAGGCACAATATTTCCACTAGGCTGAACTCTCTTAGAAGCACAGTGAGAAAGACAATTACACGTTCCGATCAGCCCGTAAGGAGCGCTCAGGGAGTTACCTAATTAACCTTAGAGAGCGCTCAGGCACTAATTTCTCAGTTTCAGTGACGTGAACCTTAACATATGGCCGTGTGATATCCAGTGCTACAATCCTAAGATGACTTATAAAATCAGGATTGCGGTCCAGAAGGCCTTTAAGAGTTACTTTGTTACTTCATCGCCAACTAAAGAGTGGAGAAATGTACTCTTTACCGATGACTAGCCGTTTGGATTGGTGAGCTGCGATTACCGAGTTTAATAGTTTGGAGAGAAGCAAGACGCTGAAATATGTTTCATAGAGCGGTTGCAGTTGCTCCATATAGCGGTGAAATACAAATGTTTTGGTAGGGTATTTTGCTCAATAGAAGAACCCCACTTATTCACATATCGCGGGTGATACCAGGGGCACATTACCTTGCAAACGCAATTACTCTTATAATTATACGCCTACGTGATGAACTAGGGGACCAGGTTACCTTTATGGATGGCAATGCCAGGCCACATCGCACCAGAGCTGTTCAAGTAGTATTAGAATACCGAAACCTCACAAGATTAGATTGGCCGGCTATCTCACTTGACACGAATCCTATCGAACATGTTCGGGATTATGTATCAAGAGCCATTTTCAATCGACGCCCGAGGACTTATTATTGCTTTTATGGAAGAAAGGAAAAATATCCTTCAGGAAGTAACCAATTATTTCATTATTGGAATGGATAGATGTGTCAATGCGATGTTAAGAAGTAAAAGCTCAAATATTGAATTTTAATTATGTTTTAATTATTTTTTATTTTCAGTTGTTCGTTAGAAATTGTAGGTATTTTTTATTTTTAAAATTTTTGAATGTGGACTGTAATTTTTTTTAAACTGATAATTCGTTGAAGTTAAATTAATTTTGCCGTTTTTTAGAAGTTTTTAATCTAGATTTAACCCCGGGGTCTGCAAGGTTTTACAAAATTTTAAATGTCAAAATAACCAGGGGGTGCAAGACTTTTGAAACCTAGTGTAGTTGTTCCTCTGTGTCTGGAAGTCGAACATCTATTGTCGTCCACTATCTGGTGCCCGTTTCCAGTGTCTATAGTCCTTTGATACCGTGAGTGCTTACAGCTTCTGCTAGGGTACTGTGGCATTTCCCCAGATATAATCGTAAATCCGCAAATTTGGGAATGGAACTTCAAAGTAAGTTTGACAAATTATTGTTTTTATTGACAAAGGCTTTCTATCTGTAACTACCTGTTAATTACAGAAAGCATCATTGCCGCTTTGACTTTTCATCAAAAAATTGTAGAAGAAAACTGTTTTAAAAAACTGTTTTAATACCAAAAATTTTCGTAATTTAAAGCGAAAATCGTAATTTTTCTTTTTGGATGCTTAAATATTCCAATACAGGGTGATTCAAAATTGACGTCTTTCCTTTTAAGGGGTGATAGAGGCTCACTTGGGGAGTACGAGAAAATATAGAAAATGTTTTTTTTTCCAAAATGTCTAGAAGATATAACAGTTGAAGATCGAATTTCAACTTTGTTATTGGGCATTTTTAAGAAATTGTTCCATGTTTATTTGGAAGCATATTGGAAACTTTAAGCCTTCAAAAAGAAAAACTACGATCTTTACTTCAAATTACGAACATTTTTGATATAAAAAAAAATATTTTATACAATTTTTTTATGAAACGTCACAGCGGCAATGATGTCTTTTGTCATTAACAGACATTTACTGGTGGATAGCCCTTGTCAATAATAACAATAATTTGTCAAACTGTGACTTACTTTGAATTTCCTTTCACGGATGTGCGGATGTGCGATTGCTTCAGAGGAAATGCTACAGTGACATAGCAGAAGCTGAAAGAACTCACCGCCAAGAAAGGGCGAGGAGAGTGGTTCCAGGAAGATAGTGAACGACAATCGCTTTTCGGGTTCCAGACCCAGAGGAACAAATATTGAACACAATCAAATCAGGGCATTCCAGGGGTACTCAGAGCACAATAACTGACACTTTCCCGGGCTCCATTCCTCCCACGTTTGTACGATACACAGAGCACAAGGAGATACAAATGGAGCAGGAGTTAATTAACTGCATACGAGATTCATAAGAGTGGATAATAAGCATATTACACATACACTAGCTTGTTTGGAGTTAACCATTCAAATGTTTGGTGTTGAATGGTTACACCAATATGCGAGGTTATTAGAACAGGTTGACGTTTCGAAAGTACGGTCCACAGTCAACAAATTTTGTTGAATTTACCGTTTATCCGTCTCTATCTTATTGTCACAGGTATTTGCGCAATGTTAATTAGGCAGATTACTTTTAATAACATTGCTGCCGTATTTCTGATATTGACTTTTGTAAATTTCCAAGTTTTTAATAACAATTAATTTCTTTTACAATTTTTTCTGTACTCCTATAACAGCGCCAGACAACACCTCCAGAGGAATGACGCTAAATTTTGAGTCACCCTGTATGCTAGCAATTAAGCATGGGACAATCTCAAAATAATGCTTAATAACCAAGTTGAAATTTCATTTTTCTATATTAGTTTCAAAAAATGTCTTCTAGAAATTATAGAATTAAAAATTTTCTATATTTTTTTCATTTTCTCCAGCCCCTATTTCCTCTTGAAAGGAATGATGCCAATTTTGATTAACCCTGTATGTTTGCGGCAATGTACGAGATCTGTCAATGTGCACAATGCCTAGAATTCTGAAAACTGACCAATTCGCAAGGCCATTTGCAGAATCGCTACTTCTTTAGGCAATCTGCGCATTGACTACGGTAGTTGAAGCACTTTGCAAATTGCCGTACGTGTTAGTCAATGTGAGTGTCACATATGTTTAATCTTCACATTGACCAGAAAATGTACATAATAATTCCTGAAATTGTATGGCCACTTACGCGGGTCGCAATATCGTTTCTGCTATGATCAGCATGACTAGCATATAAAAGAAGCCACAGCACAAACGAGAATTCAGCTTAAAGATAGTCAGACAAAGGTTAGTTCGGTCACGATTAAAAATCCATATTTAAGAAATGTATTAATTTAAAATAAAGTGGTTTTTAAAAACGAAAATTTTAAATTAATTAACAAAATTCTGATGCAGCAAAATTGCTGTTTACTTTCTACTGATTGAGGATTGAGGAAGGATATTTTTGGTAAAATTAAATTATTTATTATTTATTTATTTAATGGGGAAACACTGCCTTGTTTTACCAAATACATAACGATATAACGTGTTAAGATTATTAAGCACTCGGTACTTAGTATAATAATTTATGAACAACATCAAAGTATGAAAACATAAATTATTAGCTCCTAGTTACTTGAGTTTTTGTGCACGCTCACAAAAAGAATGCTGTTAGTTGGTTTTTATTAACGACACTTATTTATTTCCAGCACATGATTTCTCCAACAACTTGCATGTTGTTTCATATTTATACAGGGTGATTCAAAATTGACGTCATCCCTCTGAAGGTGTTGTCTGGCGCTGTTATAAGAGTTTAAAAAAAGTAAAATAAATTAATTGTTATTAAAAACTGAGAAATCTGAAAAAAACTATATTACGAATACGGCAGCAATGTACTCTTCTTAATTTCCACCCTTATCAAGCAGCTTCTCGTATTCAGTTAATTAGCTCGTGCTCCATTTGCATCTCTTGTGCTGCGTGTATCGTACTAACGAGATAGGAATGTAGCCGGTATTTATTAGTCCCTGGGAAAGTGTCAGTTATTGTGCTCTGAGGCCCTGATTCGATTATGTCCAATACTTGTTCATCTGTGCTTGGAACTCGAACATCGATTATTGTCCACTAGCTTCCTGGAACCACTCTCCGCGCCCTTTGTTGGCGTGAGTTCTTTCAGCTTCTGCCATGTTACTGTTGCATTTCCCTTGAACTAATCGCGTATCCGCAAATTCGTGAAAGCAAATTCAAAGTAAGTCACAGTTTGACAAATTATTGTTTTTATTGACAAGTGCTATCCACCTGTAACTATCTGTTAATGACAAAAAACATCATTGCCGCTGTGCCTTTTCATCAAAAAATTGTAGAAGAGAACTTTTTTGATATGAAAAATTTTCGTAATTTGAAGCAAAGATGGTAATTTTTCTTTTTGAATGCTTAAGTGTTCCAATATGCTACCAATTAAACATCAAACAATTTGTTAATAATACTTAATAACAAAGTTGAATTTCAATATTTTTCTCGTACTCCCCAAGGGAGTCTTTATCACCCCTTAAAAGGAATGACGCCAATTTTGAATCTGTATACCCTGTATACTTTTCGATTTTTTTTGCAAAATATGTCCCCAATTCATTACACTGGTCTCTATTTTAAACTAAACAATACGTAAACCCGAATTCCCAACTGCCAAAACATCAAAATTTTTTGCACGATGCTAGTAGAACACGAATAAGAACAAAATAATAATCAATCGGCAACACTGGAAACGCGATACTTTTCACAAAGTTGTTTCCTCATAGGGCACTACTAAACAGTAAACTTTCCTGGTAAAATTAAACAACAAAGTTCCTCTGCAAAACTAACCTGCAAAGTTTCGTAGCAACGCGTTTATGCACATTGTCTAGTCAATGTGAATATTAGACATTTTGCGCTGCCTAAAATCTCGAAGTTCATACGCAATATGCCCCAAGAGTATGTCTAGGTATTTTGCACATTGCCGGATTTCGTACATTTCCAGCAACATATATATATTTGACCATAAAAACAATTGCCAAAATTCAACATAATAAGTATGGGGCCAACTATATTTGGCCTAACAACTATACTAACAACTTAATCATCAAAATGAAATCTCCATTTGAGTCTATCGAAAAAACTATATTCGTTTATTCCAAGTTGCAGAAATTCTTTCCGATTCGATTCGAAATAAAATTTATATTTCCCGAAAAACTTTTTACAACAGAAAATGTATTCCAAACGAATTGAAAAACCCAATTGGATAATTTACAACTTCCTGGCAAGTTTGTTACGACTAAAATTGGCTAAGTTCATAAAACTTTAAACATTTTCAATTTATGGTTTAGGAAATTTTCAAGTGAAAAAATAAACTGAACTTTATGTGAGGAAGTAAACGAAGTTCCAAATCCTTGGAGAATTGATTGACTTAAGTATGAAAGTTGAAGTGTCTGTAAGTGTCTCTTGCTTCAACCGAGGAAATTTATTTTAGTTTCAATTTATGCCCTATCCAACTTTGAAAGTTTCGTATTGGTATATGCGTAGCTGAATGACTTCTGAAAAGTTAGTCGACATATTTGTCAGTTTCATGTGGTGTAAATTTCAATTTATAAAACAGGTGACAATAAAATTTAATGTAATCTGAAATTTTCAGAATCACTATTGAGCTTTCGGAACATAAGCAACTACCTAAAAACACGGTTAACTCGCAGCGATGACTGAAACTTTCAATGGCAAGGTTCATAATAGAGGTGAATAGTTTCATGTACAATTAGTAACTTTTGACTATGCTAACTTTTGTCATCGGAAGCCGAAAGTTTAAATTATCGGTACGTTTTACCTGCTAACGTGAGAAACTTTGGGTATATACGGCACTCTATTTACAACGTTGAACCAACAACGAAAATCAGAAGCTATCATTTATGAACCGTGGAAAACAATATTACAAACTTGGAATGCCCACTAGTTGCTCGCATATTTGTCTGTGAACGTCTAAAATTTTTTTTGGCACACTTGACAATTTTCTGAATTTATAGCAGCATTTTGATTCGAATCTGTATTGTCTGGTCTGCTACAAGGTCTATTACCATTTCAGAAAATTATGTGTTTAGATTTGCTGTTTAAATCGTTGCTCTGAAATACTAGTAGGAAGTTAGCAGTGTTTTGGTAAATGTTATCAGATTGGAAATATATGAGTTTTAAAAGCCAGTAATTAATACCTATAACCTCTGGTTACCTTATATGTTTAATTTTGAGCTCTATAACTACATTATTATGTATTTCTTTTTAATTTTTCTAATTTAGTTAGATTTAGTAAATTTATTCAAAAGATGGTAAAAAACCGTACTACTTTCCTTATGAACTTTTTTCCTAACTTGTCTAATACAGCGTGGAGGGAGAGTCAAACCGCTTAATTCAAAGAAACCTGTAACTCCGAAACGGCTTGACCGATTTCAAAGTTTTTACTATCAATTGAAAGAGCAATAAAAACTCTACAATATGTGATATAAAATCAATCTTAATCATTTTCGAAAAATCCGCTGTTCAAAAAAATATATTTGTTTTAGATTTTCACATAAATTTCAAATACCTCCACCAAGTTATTTTACACGTATTAGAAGGCACAGGAAAAACTGAACTAAACCGCATCTTAAAATAATTTCCGGAATCGATTTAATACTTGAAAATAATAAAGGCTGCCTAATTCAAATAATTAAAGTAGGCTTGGGAAGAAAAAATGTTGTTTTATTTTTCCCACTATTTTCAAACTTACTAAATGTTTCACATATAGGGACAATTCCTACCTTAATTATTTGAATTAGGCAACCCTTATTATTTTCAAGTATTAAATCGGTTCCAGAAATTATTTTGAGATGCGGTTTCTGCGGTTTGGTTTATTTTTTAATTTTCTTTAGAATGCGTGTAAAATAATTTAATATAAAAAATGTAATATGCGTGTAAATTATAAAGTTGTCGATTTTAGAATGTTCCACTTTGGATACGTCAGGCTGCGCTACCACAACTTGACCTACACCACCACCCTAACCTGCAAATTTATTTATAATTCTGTCCCGACCCTACGGATTTATCCGTAGATCTACGGATTTGGAGCTGAATCCTCCGATATACCTACGGAACTTAGGCCCGGTTCCACCAAGAGTGATTAAATTCTTGGTTAATTAATCACAATCATTCTTTAATCACCACTTTAATCATGATTAAATTTTCATGCGTTCCACAACAAACATTTTAA
Organism: Dendroctonus ponderosae; assembly: GCF_020466585.1. Lineage (NCBI taxonomy): Eukaryota > Metazoa > Arthropoda > Insecta > Coleoptera > Curculionidae > Dendroctonus > Dendroctonus ponderosae. Next base: position 33,696,328 of record NW_026017110.1, on the reverse strand, counting down.
CTCCGGTTAGATAATAATCAGTCTCATCGAGTAAGATCGTATTTACTTTGAAATCACGGTTCTGATTGGTTCAAACAACTGACAGATCAACTGAAATCATTTTCCCTCAAAATAGTAATCACATGTCGCTTGAACATTGATAGAGAAATATCCTTTTCCTTTTCTATTACTAGATATTTCCAGCAGCAATAAGATTGGATCCAGTTGCATAATACTTCAACACAAGTAAAAGTTGTGTCGTGGGTTGAATAGTGTTGATTCTAAAAAATCCATTTAATGCACATGTGGCAGATCTGTCTCGATTTCCAGCAGTAATGTTTGGGCAGAGTTTTTTGATAAGCGAAATAGCGTAAAACAACTCGAGGTGTCCATGATTTCAAAATTATTGACTCGCGGATTAAATATTCGGGGTCTTCTAACAACCTGAATGTCATTATCCTCATCAGACGGTGATAAAACATCGTCATAAAACAAATCCAACGTGTGTTTACTTAAAATTGTTTGAGGTTATAATACTACACTAATCGTGATCATCGTCAATAACCAGCCATTTTAGGCGATTAAGTTAACTATTGATTAAGTGTTTATAATCGTGGTTAAAATTATGGTGAAACGCAAAGTGTTGATTAAATAGTTTTAATCAATGATTAACATTTTAATCGGAGATTGCGGAACCGGGCCTGAAAGTTACTTGAGTCATGAATTGACATTTGAAAATCTTGGGTCTAGAAGAAATGTATTTTAGTTGACTTGAATAAGTAGTTCAACTAACAATTGTCTATGTACTAAAAGGCTGTTCAAGTTTTATCATTCTTAAGGTAAATATCACAAAAAAACTGTAAAAAAATAATGAGATAATTCTGATGTGATGGATTTACTAATAATACGATTGCTGCTGAAAAGAATGAAATACTCTGGTGTACCATGACAACAAAGGCCACTCAAAAGCCCGCTTTATTATCCAATAATCCCAGATAAATCAATGGAAAATAGCGATGTCTCAGAAAGCTTGATCTATTGCCGGAATATGTTGTGTCTTTTCTTTCATATCATGTGGAAGATTGAAACATCAATTTTGAGAGATTGAATATGTCTTGCCCATCTAAGGTACTTAATTTAGCGCAATTTGAAGCTTACGTGGTAGCTTTTGTCTGATTTTAGTGAAGCCGAACAAAAATATTAGCTGAATAAATAACTGAATGTAAAAAGACATTAATTTTTACAATAAGCGGTCGCAGGAGTTTTCATTAATTTGGCAAGTAGGTATGCGAAAAATGTATAAAGAATTATTTACAAAAGTTAGTTTTAAAGGAATATTTGTCCGAAGAAATTAACGTTTTTGTTATTAGCCGTAGCTAACTGAGTCCAAATTTAGTTTAATTTTATTACGTGACATCGCACCCATATTTTAAACTTTTCTGCTGAATGCTAGTTAAATAGCATTTACGCACTTCACCAGTATATATGTTACTGGTAATGTACGCAATCCGGCAATGTGAAAAATGCCTATGCATTCTACAAAATGATCAACTCTGGCATTCTGCAGAATTGCTACAACTTTGGGCAATCTGCACATTGACTACCGTATTTCAGGCAATCTGCAAAATGCGATTTTTTTTTTGTTTGCTCGGAAGCTGGAGGATAAAAATCTTCGCGAAGACACCCGGTATCCCGCAATACCGGGTAGTGTTGGATTTTTACCAAATAAAAAACCCCCATTTGCCCTGTAGTTTCCAGGAAATCCTTTAAAACATGCAGTCGTCTAAAGTTTGTGTCAGCTCTGGCACCCGTATGCCGTTGCATCTCATTCTCTTCACATAGGCTTCATGCCTGCTGTGGGCATCTTGCTAACTTAAATAAGCTTAATAAGCTAAACCACTTGATGGCTGTAGGCTACGGTTTGCACCGTTTGCCTGTTGCCCTGTTGGGTCAGCTGGTGCCTGGGCCTTTTTTTCCTAGGGCCCATGTCCATTGGTTCATAACTTACCGCGTTCCGAAGATCTTCATTGCAGTGGCTTTCCGCTTTCTGGAGGTCAGCTCCTGCTTTTCGGGCTATGAAGTCGCGAAGTGGTTCCCATTTTAGATCTCTGTAAATCTGGCTGTTGCGTACGAACCAAGGCGCGTCAACTGTCATTCGCAGAATTTTGTTTTCCGTGGCTTGTAGTCTTTTTAAGTGGCATTCGCTCGCATAGCCCCACGACGTAGAGCCATACGCCAATGCAGGTTAAAATGCGATACGCGTTAGTCAATGTGAGTGTCCCACATGTTTAATCTTTACATGACGCAGCAAAATTGGCAGTTTACTTTCTGCCGAGACGCGATTGTGCTAAACTTTATTGTAACGAAATATTGGTCCAACTCCACTGAGTGATAGCCACAGGACCAATATTTAATTGCTCTTTATATGTTGTTGTAAGTTCTATCCTTCCGAATCGATTCTGCAATTTGCCGTTGTTAAAAGTTATTTGATCGTGGGTTGCACCGCGCATCTACCTGCTTCAAACTCGGTTGAAATCTCAAACAAACCCCGTCTTCGGGTTGAGTCAACCGTCACTGAGGGTGGGTATTATAATTTACGGTTGACCAACGGTTGAGATTCAACCCAAGGTTGGAGGCCAGTTAGGGTATTATAAACGTTAAATGGCTGTTGAAGTGTCGGTTCAGTGACTGTTCGCTTACAAGAAAGCAATTATTTTGATTGGCTGATGCTGTTCTCGCAATGTGGCCAACGCTAGATAATACATTTCAATTCCAGTTGACGAACCCGAGGCTGCTGAATAATTTTTATAATACAAAAATAAAGCTAACCGCCGATTGAAAGTGAACCGACGGTTGGTTAGCCGGAGGTTCAACCCGACCTTTATAATACCCGTCCTGTTTGCATCGTTTGCTGATAAAAGGGTAAGTATTTTTTGACAAAAAAATCAATGTGTAAGCATGAATTATGGGTTTACCCAATGCCCTAGCTTACAAATATCCAGTAGATAAAAGCCAAAGAGCAATGAAATAATAGTCCATCTGTCCCTATCACTCAGTAGAGTTGAGAGAGACCAATATGTAGTAGGACAGACGGACCAGCATTTACTCTTGCTTATTCTTCTGACGTCAGTATTTAAATCAAGATGCCTACTGTGTACATTTAGAAAAATCTTAAAAGAAAATTTGGAAAGCCTGAAAATTGCTGGATTAGCAATCGACAATAACGAAATGGGAATCAACCAAGCTGCCAGAAGTTTTGATATTTTCAAATTCACTCGGAAAAGACCCTTAAAACCCGTTACGAGAAGGTTTCGTTTAGGTCCTGGACAATTACTCTGCGCATAAAATGAAATTAAACTATGCTAGTGTGGGTGGTATTTCATAGTGTTAAAATTTAATTTTTTTAATTTAAAAAGCAGTTATACGTAGTTTCTTAAAAATAAATAAATTTTATTACTACTTCATTTTAATTTTATTAAATAAAAAATAATTATTTTATTATCCAAAATAGTTATTTTTTTAAATTACGTGAATGCGATTTTACAGAAAATTATAATTTTGATGATAGTGAACCATCTATCTTAACACACCTCCCATCGAACCCCTGCCGGTGGGGGAGATGGATTAAATATAATTTAAATAAATATTGCATTTGGCAACATCTTCGCCGGTTTAAGAGAGAAATACTCAGGCAAACTGAAAGTGTACTACTTTTTCAAATAACTGGATCAGTTTCAGTAGATAATTTTAAAACCAAACTTCGTTATGAAAATTTGAAAAAAGTAGTCCGACTCTCCCTGCTTAACCCTAATTTAATTACTTATTTAATGGGGAAATACTATCGTGTTTTACCAAATTCAAAGCAATTTAAAGTATGGAAGGCATAAATTATTAGCTCCTTAACCAGTGATGCAATACTAGGAAATTTTTAACTAGTTTTAGGGATTTTTCTCAGATTAAGGAAAAAGGGATTTGTTATAATTATCTAGAAATTTTAAAACTGTTCGTGTATCTGCACAAAAATAAATTCTGGACAAAAAATTAATATATTGGACTACACACGGCTAACACGTAAAGACGAGCCACAATTTGTTAATGGACCTGCAGTGAGTGCACAGCGTGCGTGTGACTTGCTCCTGCCAATCTACATCTAAACTTTGTAATGCCCACTTGCTCCAAACATTTAAGAAATACTTAAGGTTATGCTTAGCGTTAAGTTCGAGCCTAACATCAAAAATGGATTGCACCAACCGATGACGCGATCTTAAGTTCGTCTTTGAAAATCTTAAATTTAAGGACTCGTTCTCGAGTACTTAAAACTTAATAAATAACTTACTTTTATTTTAGTGAGGATTAAAAAAAAAGTTTCTTGAACATACGATTGAGCAATTTTGGCATAACGTAAGCAAATACAAAATTTTTTTGGCCAAATATGAGTTACTGAATGTTACAAAATTGGCCGATTTGTGCATGTCTCGACCACATAGCAATGCAGAAACTGAAAGCGTTTTATCCGTTGGCACTGATTTTAAAACAAAAATACATCAAATTCATACAGTTATTTACATTGTTGTGCATACTCACAAAATTATGTGATGTGTTCGTTAACGACATTTACCTACTTGCAGCACGTCATTTCTCGAAAATCTTGTATGGAGTTTCATATTTAGCTTTTCATTTTTCACTGGAAAATATGTCCCCTATTCATTACAGTGGTTTCCATTTTCAGCTAAATCATATGTAAACCCGAATACCAAGCTACCGAATAGTCAACATTTTTTGCACGCCCTTAATAGGACGGGAATATGAACAAACTAATAATCAAGCACGGGAAACGGGGTAAATTTTACAAAATTGTTTACCACTTAGGACACTAAACAGTAAACTTTCGCTGTAAAATTAGACGACAAAGTTCCGTTGCAAAACTAACCTCCAAAGATTTGTAGCAAAAGGTTTTTGCACATTGTCTAGTCAATGGGAAGATTGAAGGTATCTAACACTCAGATTTACTAGTCCGTACGGCATTTTGCAGATTGCCTAAAATACCGTAGTTAATGTGTAGATTGCCCAAAGTAGTAGCGATTCGGCAAAATGCCTGGCGAGTTCGTCAGTTTGCAGAATGCCTAGGCACAGTACATTGCCAGTAACCTATACATATACATATGTATATGTATAAGTAGGTATTTAAATAATTATCTTGCAGAATTTTGAAAACATTTGAACTAGTTTTGAGGCATACTAACCCAGCCGAATATTAATAGACATATATAACATATATGTTATAGGTATATGCCCGTAATTATGAAAGTGGTATAAGTCATATATTTTTTGTTTCGAGATATTTGTTTCGAGATTTTGTTTCGAGATTTTTTTTATATAAAAAATATTTTTATGTTATGCGACTTTTTATTTAGAATTTTGTTTGTCTTGACTAATCGAAATTTATTATCGATATGAAATTGTGTGTGAATTTTAATTAATTGAATTTAATTAAAGTTGGAACTGGACTTAGACAATTTTCGAAATTAACCTAATTGTCCTATAAATGAATTAAAGCAATAAAGAACTATTTTAATGAAATCACTCTTGAACAGTTATTAATTATTTTAAAAAAGTAATCGATTTTTATCGATCGAGTTTTAAAGATTCTTAAAATGTTCCTGAAAACTGGAGGCATATATGATAGCCTCTTAGCGTATAATGCAAGTAGCTTAACATTTCTGTTTATCTGAGGTCTTCCTCCTTTAGCTGAAAGATCCAAAACGTAAAATTTAGAATCATCTAAAGAAATTTTACAGAACTTTTATATGGTTAATTTTTCAAGAATCTTATCCATTGTATTTGCGGCCAAACGACAGATTTGCCCGCGGTGTTTTTTATTCTTCTTGTTGTTGACCCTCCTAGTGATTTTGTTGAAATAATCATCATCGTTCAGCATTCTGAGCTCGAGTTAACCATTCTGCAGAAATTTTATGAGTGTCATAAAAAAATATTAAATATCAAAAAAGTTTATGCAAACCGACACTTTGGACTTATTATTTCTATAATTTATTTTCTATAATATATTTCTTCTATAAATTTTCGTGAAGTGAAAGGACTTGCACAGACCAATGTTGCAAAAACGATATTGTTTCTCGGCTGTGACAAACTTATTCTCATGGCATTGGATGGACGAAGAGAATAAAGAGAGACGCACTAGAAGGACAAATCGATGTCGATGCGCTAAAGCAAACAGTTGAACAAGGTGGGAAAATCACACTAAAACTAAGACACGCAAGCTAAATATTGATAGATACAATTTACATTTCGGGATTCAGTTCTTACAAAAATATACTAAATTGGTGATAAAATAATATTGGCAATCTTAAACAAAAAAATTCCTAAAAAGCATAGAATTCGTTTGCTCCTACCTTAAAAGTTTAGTATCTGAGGGTAACTTTTACACTTTATTTCATATTTACCGCGAGATTGAAACAATATTGTGGTGTCAGCTATTTATATTTTCGTTACCAAGTTCGAAATCTCGTAACGAAAGACACCATAAAGCTTTCGAGCAAATCTTAATGTATTTTTCGGAATAAAAAAGATTTAATGTTTGTGAAGCTTTTGCGATACCGAAGCGGGATTGCGGCCCACGACATCCCCTGGGGAACTTCGTCTAATGTGTCACGTTCTCAAGACGTTATCTTTTCACCTCTAGTCACCCATCAGCCATAAACCGTCGTTTTGCTAAATGTGAGAAAAAAAAAGACGGGGTATTATAAAAAGGGTAGAATAATCTCATACACGACATGTAAAAGTAAATTTCGTATTATTACAATTTTTACGTTTTCGTTTTGGATTATGTGTTATTACTTTTGCTTAGCATTATTGAGCTCATTCATAACTCCACGTTCCGCGTTTTTTACCACCTATCCCCATAAATAATGAACTAGCAGATCATATGTCTGTTTGGAGACCATAACTACCAAAGAGATGGGCGGCGGCGAGGCAGTCAGAAGTAGGCAGTCAACGAGTAACTTTTATGAACTTTGAACTGTGAACAAAATAAAATTATTTTTTAAAAAGGGCTCCACCGGTCTCATTGGTTAATTCATGTAAAATACAATTAGCCCTCCAGCTGTGGTGCATGAAAAGTTTAACATAACATTCTTATTTTTAATGTAAATGCCTAATTTTTGTAGCATGGTTAGATAGGCCTTCTAATCGAGAGTCCCGAGCCACCCTAGTTTTGTTAATTTGCCTTTTCTGGTTTTTGATTTTTGTCCATTGTCTATGAGAAAAATGCCAAAATAGGTGTTTAGAGAACAAGCCGTCTCAAATTAACGGTTTTAAATTCAAAACAGATATTTTTGTAAGTAGTTAGATGAACGCCCCAGCTAACTCGATAAATGTCTTTCAGGTGCCCATTTGATATGCATATGGGTGCATGTAGAGCACAGACATTGATAGAAAAGCAGTTGAAAAATCCGCTTTTCCTAACTGGCACCTACAAAATTTGTCGATCCTGTTTGGAAATTTTTTTACGGTTAAATAATAAGATTTGTGAAAAGCATATTTTATTCTGGCAAGACCCGTTATGACCGGATACAAAATTTGAAGTTTCTTAAATAACTCTAAGTGCAAAAATTGCTAATGCACGGTCAACGTAAATCACCCTGTATAGCTTGTGTTGCGAAAAAATAAATTGACGATTTGAGCGCAAGGAAATAATTATTTACGAACTGAAAATCCTGCTTTGACTATTACCGTCGCTACGCCTTGATACCAATAAGTGTATGCAAATTAAGCAGGAGGGTGCACTGTAAGCGTTAACGTGATTTTCAACAAGAAGGTGCTTGAATAATGTATTCATTTTAGAATCGGCCTGTGCTGAAAGCGTTAAGGCTGGGTAAAACTCAGTTAAAGTTTGCTTTGTGTATGAGTATTGTTGTTTTTCTTGCAAGTGTCAACAGGCTTTAGAATAAAGTGTTTTTGTACACGTGTTCTCCATCTTCCTGAGACTCTAAAATTTATGATAAGATAAATATCATACCGGTGCAGGAAGTTAATTTCCATTGAGGCGAATATATGGTTAAAAATTACAAAATCAGATAAAATTTGTCTTATAGCAGCTTCTTATATAAGCAAAAAATTAAGACCTCGCTGAAGAGAAACTGCTATCCTCTAGATAAATGCATGCCAAGATTATTATGATATTAAATTTTTGTCAACAGACAGTTTTGAGACAACAATCAGAAGAGTTTTGAGAAGAAACCTCGAGTATAAAAACTTAAAGAGAAACAAAATTCAATGTCGAATAAACTGACAACGATGAAACGTAAAAGTGAAAAAATTAAAAGTAGGCAACAGTAATAACCCTGCAGTCAATGTCATTATATTTATAATATTCTATCCATTTAAGGTATGAATTAAACATGCAGCTTGGAAACTTTCAATTTGAAAAGTAATGCAGTTCTTCAATAAACATTATTTATGCTTTCCGACTAAGACTGTCTTAGTCGGAAAGCACGGGAGATCACTTCGCTCACTGCCTCATCGCCTTTGAAAATGTCCACCGCAGCTGTGGACGAAACGTCAGGAAGAAATTCCGATAGACCAGGGCTTCAAAGCCCGGAAAACATTCCTAAATGTTAAATCGTTTAGTCTGAAACAAATCCACTACATGGCGTTTTCTGCAGCGATTACAAATTTTTGTGATTTTTGGAAAATAGTTAAATGGAGCGATACTCTTCGTTTGACATTCCCGTACACAAGTTGAAATTATCTACAGTTCAGTGAACACCACATTGTTATATCTCCAGTCGTTCTCGATTTATAGAAGAAAATGTAAATTTTGAAAGATTTAATTACAATTAGTTTTGAAGCGTACGCAGGGCGGGATTAACCTGTGGTAGAGCTCGGGGCTACTATCCCGGCAGAGGCCCTTTTCTAAAAAGAAAGTTAGGCCCTGGGCTATAACCCCGTAGCCCATAGATACCGCGCTGAGAGTACGGCACAAATAATAACAATAAAACTGTTGAAGTAAAAGTTGAAAAGTCTTAGAATTACCCACACAAAGTCAAGCCAAAAACATCTCACAAATGTTCAAATTGTCTTCCATCATTCTCAATGGATTTCTTTATTCTAATTTCCGTAGAAAAATGCTGCTTCAATATTAGCTCTGGAAAAGGTTCTTATGGCATTTTTAATTCTTCCCATCATATTTTCCCTAGTTCTGGGTTTGTCTTCGAAAACCAGGTCTTTTAATCTACCCCATATATATAAATCTAATGAAGTGAGACCTGGCTAACGCGCTGGCCAGGGAAACAGACTTTCTCTTCCAATGACGCAATTTCAAAATTTGTCGTCTAAATGGTGACGTACATTTCGATTATAATGTGCCGGACAACCATCAAGCTGCAACCACATGTTTCGGTTTGTTTGCAAGGAGACATCTTCCAAAAGCGCGCAGTTACCATAGCTACGTCGCTAGGTGATTTGTTTCGGACTATGTCAACTTGATCCGATTTCCGAACTAACAATATTTACATTTTCTTTGATATTGTTTTCACTAAAATGTAGGTAATTTCAAGCTCTGTAAGCGTGTGTCACATAAAAAGTATAGTACTATTTACCCAATATCAAAAAATCACAAAAATGTGTAATCGCAGCAGAAAACAACCTCTAGTTGACTTGTTTCAAATCCAACGGTTTAACAAAAAATGTATATTAGTTTATTTCTCGACCTAGGTATATGATATACATTTTTTTGCTACTAACCTCATTATTTACCCCATTTTCTTAGTGAGAAGTTTTATTTCTCTCCCTAGCACAATAAGAATAATAAAAAGTCACAAAACAAAAATGATAACTAATGTTTTTGTTTTTCACGATTTGAATTTTGAATTTGAATTATCCCACCTGTTTTCAAGTCAGATTCCGTCCATTTTCACTTCCGAATTCACTGTAAATTTAAGATTTAAATTTTTTTCGCTTTTTCCAAAGTCTTCTGAAGACCTAGAAATTATATTGCGGCAGTTTGACAACTGAACCTCAGGCTATCAAATATTGCGACATTTAAAAACTCAATGGCAAATTTAAAACATATCTAAATCAATTTAGGATAGTATTATTTTGAAAAGGTCCCACGTTTGATTGAGAGCCTATTTTAATACTTAAGCACTCGAAAAGAAAAATAACAAGTATTTTGTCAAATTACGACCATTTTTGATATTAAAAAAGTAGTCTTCTACAATTTTTTGATGAAAAGTTAAAGCGACAATGATGTTTTTTGTCATTAACAGATAGTTACAGGTACACAGCCTCTGTCAATAATAACAAGCATTTGTCAAACTGTGGCATATTTTGAAGCTCATTTCACAAAATGTAAACCAACAGCGAATTTGCGAATAGGCCATTAGTTATGGGAAAATGCCACAGTAACATAGTAGAAGCTGTAAGAACTTACACCAGCAAAGGGCTGCACACTAGACGAGTGGCCCGAAATGGACGTAGATAGTGGACTATCTAAAGGTGCTCGGTTTCCAGACCTAGAGGAACAGGTATTGAAGATTATGGCAGCTGAGCCTTCTAGGAGTACTTGACGCATTGCACAACAACTGCACTTTCTCAAACATTGGATACTTAATTGTCCCGATAACTTCCCCGAGGAAGGGCCTACATTCCGACCATGTATGTAATATGCACCGGTTCAAATTGAGCAGAAAGCAAAACGAGAAGCTGCTCAAAATATGACCCAGACTCAAAGTTATTGGGACGCAAACATGTTTGGATTGAAACGAGCAGGACTTCTTGCTCTTGAGAATACTTCCTGTGTTTTAACAACAGAATTGTATTTATTTGATAACTGATACAAACCTTTAACAGGTGGTTTTGGATGACAGTTGTGACGGATTTAGGTATATCACTCATTTGCCCCAAAAAGATGGCAGTACTCGGGGGGCTGTTTCGTCGCAGCACTAACCACAAGGTGACACCGGTATCCTAACTTCAACGCATGTTATTGTCTCTTTTATTCTGTCTGCTTCATGTTTATCCATGGTTATCGGAATTTTTAATAATTATGAAGGAACAGGTATTTACGTAATGTTACTTAGGCAGGTTACCTTCAAAAGCATTGTTGCCATCCTTCTTTCTGATCTAGTTTTTTTCAAATATCTGAGTTTTTGCTAACATTTAAATTTTTACTATTTTTTCTGTATTCCAAAGACACCCCCAGACAACACATCCAGAGGAATGACGCCAATTTTGAATTACCTTATATATATAGTTTGGTCAAACAGGTCGCACAATATATCCTTCGAAGCTACGCGCCTCAGGATATAAAAGTGCTCGGTATATATTAGCTCTCTTCTAGACCTAATACTATTAATAGTCGTATATACTAGTCGTATCGTCTATTAATAGTCGTATCACCGAAATAATATTAATATTATTTCGGTGATGGACATTTGTTTGTTTGTCTATTAATCACAATTCAAAAACCAACTTTCTCTGTCTCTAACGATCTCGCTGTTTTGAGGTATTGGCTTCATAATTAATTTGCCAACTCGGGTCGATTTCCTCGGAAATACATATTTCTATCAAAACTTTGCTTCTGATTGACAAAACATTTACCAACGACGGTTATCGAAGTTCCATACATCATTTCGAAAAATAGCAGTATCATTTCTATTCCAAATTGTTCAGTAATTCAGGATCAGTTATCAGATAATTCAGAATCAACTATTTTATTAGAGCACAGGGAAACTGAAGCTTCTAATCATACTGTCCGGAATACGCATCAAACACCAATGTTTGTCAGCAATGAAGTTGAAATTCTTAAGTATTGTCTGCTATAAGATATTTTTTTGAATTGCAATAGAAGTTTGTATCAATGTACAAAATGAGAGAGATCAAAGCTTTAACCACGTCAATTGGTCAAGAAAATACGGCATTGGAATTACTTATTATTACGCATATAATTGAGAATATGTGGAAGTATTACAAGGAGAGTAGATGCTTCAGTATCCAACACTGGAAATATATTATGCGATCTTCGGACAACAATTAGAAAGTATTTCGACCTCACGGTACATCATTACACACAAAACGAGAAACGTTATTTCGAAAAAACTGATGCCTTCTTAGTTGCCCCATTTCCATCTAACAAATACTTTTGTTTATTTTACAATGTCTAATTAATGTTATTTTCCAGTGATTTAGAAATTTGACGCTCTGTTTTTGCTCCGCCTCAATTTTAAAACTGCGCTTTTGAGGCGTCTAAAATTTTTATTCCGGACTATAGAAGCCAATCACTAGTGAAAAAAAAGAACATTTCAAATTCCCGATCTAAGGAAATGTTCGGATAATATTCGCGCGCCATTCTTTCGGCACATGGTGATAATAGTGGATATTATACGAGACGGTGTGCCCGGAATATTTTGGGGACCAATTTTTTTTACCATTTCACGCACGAAGTTCCCGTTGATCTCCTTGTTTGCAGGCAGGCTTTCCAGATGCAATAAAGGGGGTCATTTATTTCCAGTTCTTTTATTGTGGTCGTCTCGGTTATATAAAATGTTGCCGGTCATCGACGCTAGATATTTATTGGTTGCGCTTATCGCTTTCTGGGTAGCTGCTTTTCTTGCTTCAATTATTCCCATAGATAATAACTGAAAATTGAGATATTTACAAAAAAAGTAATTTTATTTACTACATCAAACATTGCAGTCGTAAATCTCACTTGAACATGCAACCTATTTATCACTTCAAAAATCCAAGCTCAGATGGAAACGAATAAGTTCCATAACGTCAGTTAAAGTGGAATGCGCTTGTTTTACAATCTAATCAGAATGTAATTCTAAACTGGAAATTATGCATTTCTGGGGATATAACTCCATTTTAAGGCATTGGCTAACTGACAGTAAAACTGTTACTTTTAAAAATGAAATTTAGCCAGTGGTTTACCTGTCTGCTAACCCGTTGTTCAGTTGTTCAAACGTATGTAGTAATAAGTTATAATTTTAATAAGCCATTCTTGTCAACCGATTTTCATTTGTAATTTGGATTTAGCAAGCATGTTTGTCAGATTGGGTTAGTAATATTTCGGGAATTATTTGAATTTTGATGTTTGGATATTTGTATCTCTCTCCCAAACATCAGCAGCTTTTATCATGGTTTTGTCTGGCAACGTGGCGGTTGCCCCACCTTCACGGACCACCGTTATTGATGGGAAGGGACGAGCAATGGACCTAGCAGGGTCACCCAGCGAAGGCGAATTAAGTACGAGAAATTGCCGAAGAGAGTGGATCATCGTCACCTTGACCACCGAGTTCGCCATATTCTGCTGTGTGGTAGATCTTGCCCGCTACTTGAACATCCGTTTGGGGTCATCAGCCGCCTCCTGGTTCCAGCCAGGAGATATTGAATCACTGAAATTTTGGATTGGATAGCCAGGGACGGTCTGGATGAGATCTGGACCTAGCACGTAGGCATCGACAGCACGTGGCGGCGACTTCATAGACTCGCAGGTGTTTGGGGCGAGCATTGCTATTAATTGTATATTATCAGCTTGAATTTTCTGGAAATTTTTCATTTGATTAAGTCATCAACGTAGATTATAGATCAAACGGTTAGCAGCTGTAGTTTCTGGTTGTTCAACCACCTTTCCTTGTTCGTTAATAAGCTTACCATTTTTCTTTGTTTATATCATCAATCAAGCCACTTTATGTACTATCACGGTAAAAGAACTGATTAGGTATTTCGGCTGCATTCCGTCGCTGAGTGTTCTAGCTTTGCTGCCAAAGCTAGTGGCGCTCAAACAAACTCACCCTTCGGGCTTTGCATACTACCGCCCTAAATACCCGCTCAAGGGAAATAAATTTTTTTCTCTCTCTCTCTATTAAATTGCAGTTATATTAGTTCATAAATCATTGTCATTTAAATCATTGCCTTAATTAAATAATTTTGATTAAAGGTTGATCTTCATTCTTTTGTTCTGTCCGAAATTTGTCGTGTTGCAAAATCTTCTTCTTCTCCTTCGTGTAAAAGGACAAAGTCCTGTCAATTCTGTCATCAGCTCTCCTGTGATCCCGATGTCCAGCTTTCATACCAGCTTATTGGGATCTGCCAGCTGGGCCTATTGCTTCCGCGTTTTGGCCCACTTTGCAATTAAGTGTGGACTCATTCGTTCTATGTGGTCTAGCTAACACCGGCGCCTCTCTCTCATCCATCTGACAACGTCCTGCACTCCCAGTTCTATTCTGGTGTTCTCGTTGCGTATCGTATCATACAATGTGATCCCTTTTATTGTTCTTAAGATGTGTGTCTCTGCTGTTCTCATTTTCCTTTTGGAAACAGACGTTTCAGCTCTTGTCTCGGCGGCGGGGGTCACTATGGGCCTGACGCAGGTCTTATAAATTCGTGTCTTGCGTTCGTCCAAATTATATCTCCCAAACATCCTGACACTTTTACGGCTTTCCTGATCTGGTTTTCCACCTTTTTCACGGTACCTCGCCTGCTCGATACCTTTACCCCAAGATAGTTGAATATCATCACCTGCTGTATAATACGCTCACTCACCACCAACTTACATCCAATCGGATCCTTGGATCTTACTATAGATTGTGCTTTTTCGATCAAAGTTTGCATATTAAGTCTCCGTGCTGTTATGTTGAATCTGTCGAGAAGGCGCTGGAGGTCATCTTCGCTCTATACGGTTGAAGTAACCACGGTTAAACAGAATACAAAAATTGGAACAAAGCAGAAAGAAGCACTTTGAGGTTAGGATAACTGTGCCACAGAACAGGATTTTGTCACTTTGCCCAAGGATGCTCTGTGTACTTTCCCGTCAGTGCTGTTGTGATCATAGACAAAGTAAAATTTTACTTCATGATAAACTAAAACCCCAAAAAGGCAGCAATTGAACCAAACAGTGGCTTTCTAACGAGTAATAATATAAGATTGTAAATCCAAGGCGCCCATACGAGCATCAATCCACCGGTTCTCCCTGTAAATAAATCACTACTGATTAATATAACATTACTGATTAACAACCAAGACTTTAGAGGTTAGGGGCACAAGTCCGCTTACTGAACCTCTTACGTGACGAGCTGCCAAAATACCCCTAGTCGGTTGTGTTGGTTAAAGGTTATGTATTAATTATCAATATCGATCAACTAAAATACAATAATTAAGTTGCTAAATCACCGAGGTTCGAAGTTCTGTCCGACATAACTCCAAATATGTTTGTGTCTCAATAATATTCCGCTAATTAACTCCTACTCAATTGTCGCGGTGTTCGCAAGCTCAGAGATTTAATGTGTCCTAGTGTCACATGTAGTATGTTAAATACATGATAAGAATGTAGCCCTTCCTCGGAGGAGTTTTCATGACAATTATCCGGTGCCTGGAAAAGTGTCAGTTGTTGTGCAATGTTCCGCGATTCCCTGGAAGGCTCTGTTGTAATTATTTTCAATTCCTGTACCTCTAGGTCTGGAACGTGAGCATCTCAAAATCGTCCACCATCTGCGTCAATTTGTGGAGCCAATCGTTTATTGTCTCTAGCTCTTTGCAGGTTCATAAATCTTCTGCTACGTTATTGTCGCATTCACCCAAAACTGCTCGTATATTCGCAAATTCAATGTTTGTGTATATTTTGTGAAAGGAGCTTTAAAGTAAGTCACAGTTTGGCAAATCCTTGTTATTATTAACAAGGTCTATCCCCTGTAACTATCTATTAATGACAAGAACATCATTGCCGCTGTGCCTTTTCATCAAAAAATTGTAGAACAGAACTTTTTTGATATCAAAATTTCTCGTAAGCAAAGATCATAATTTTTCTTTTTGAAGGATTAAGTATTTCAAGCTACCAATAAAAGATGGGACCATTTAAAAATAATACTTCATAGCAAAGTTGAGCGTCGATCTTCAGCAGTTAAGATTTTCTAGAAATTTTCTAAAAAACATTTTTTCATATTTTTCTAGTACTATCTTAGTAAGCCTCTATAGCTCCTTAAAAGGAATGACGCCAATTTTGAATCACCCTTTAGATAAATATTTTTTCATTGGAATGGATCTATGATGTACTTCGCAAATAAACACATTTCTAGGGTCAATTTCTCAGTCATCTACTCGGTTTGCTGTGGATTGGGTTTCGAAGTCTCGGGAGCTGATTTATGGTCAGCTCCTGCTAGTGTAGCCGCAGACCAATTGTTTTCTGTGTTTCCCAAAGATCTTAGTTCTAATTTGGAAATCCACGTTACACATTGGGTGTGAAAATGTGAGTTTTAGCCTTTTTAATTTGGATAAGCTATTACAAATCTTGGTTAATCATTATAATTACAAACTATACTAATATGATATTTAGTAATCTGCTTAATTTGTCTTTCTTTGTGAATCTGAAAATAATATTTATTATAACTTTGCATTATATCTTCTATGATGTTGAACATTGTTGAAATATGGATATGAAACTTTTTAAACCAGCTCTGTTACAACTGCTTTAGTGCTTAAAAGCTGACCAATATAAACATGAAAACTATTGTCAATATAGAGGCTTATTCAGTATTGGCGTCATTCCTCTGGAGGTGTTGTCTGGGGGTGTCTTGGGGGTACAGGAAATATAGGAAAAAATTTGATCTTATTAAAAACTCAGATATTTGCAAAACACTATATCAGAAGGATGGTGACAATGTTTTCCAAGGTAATCTGACTAATTAACATTACGTAAAAACCTGTCACTTTGTAATTATTAAAACCTCCGGTAACGACGGAATTATAAAGAAAGTGACAATAAAATAGACAAGAATAAACGGTAAATCCAACAGGATTCGTTGAAAATTGGAACGCAGTCATTAGAAATGTCAATTATTGTCATAACCTCGAATTAACATGTTTACAAATAAACACACATTTGTGTCTTTAACTCCAAACAAGTTAGTGCCTGTGTAATCACCTGATTATTCACTCTTCTCGAGCTCCGAACTCGTATTCGGTTAATTAACTCCTTCTTGCTCAATTTGTACCAGTGTTCAGTAAGCAATGCGTTTAATTTGTCCTTGCGCTGTGCGTATCTTACATACGTTGGAGAAGTATAGTCCTTCTATCGGTATTTAGTTGGTGCCTGGGAAAGTGTGAGTTGTTGTGTAATGCAGAGATATAACGTGTTCTAGTGTCCTGTGTATATTCCATACATGGTAATGATGTAGAACTTCCCCGAGGAAGTTATCAGGATAATTATCCGGTGCCTGAAAAAGTATCAGTTGTTGTGCAGTGCTCCGTGTTCTCCTGGAGGGCTTTGCTGAAATTATGTCCAATACTTGTTCCCCTGAGTCTGAAAGCCTAACATCTATTATCGTCCACTATTTTCCGGGAGCCAATATCCACTGTATCTCGTCCTTTGTTGGTGTGAGTTTTTGCACCTTCTGCTGTGTAGCTGCGGCAGTTCCCCAGAACTAATCGGGTATCCGCAAATTCGTTATCTCTTTAAAGTCAGTCACGATTTGACAAATTATTTTTATTATTGACAAGGGCTATCAGCCTGTAACTATCTGTTAATGACAAAATCAGTATAGCCGCTTTGACTTTTCGAAAAAAAATTGTCAAAGAGATCGTTTTTCAAATACAAATTTTCGTTATTTGACAAAAAAAATCGTAATTTTTCTTACCAACTAAACATGGGACACCTTCAAAATAATTCTTAGTAACAAAGTTGAAATTCGATTTTCAACTATTAATATTGTAACGGAAATGGCCTGGGGTACTCACGATTGGAATGGGGCGGATCGAAATTTATGGTATTTCAGTAAATGGGAGCCCCATTTACTGTCAAATATGATACTGACAAGCAGGAAATTTCGCACCTGGCCCGGAGATTTCGAGAACCGTCTGGGTTACCTGGAGAAAACTATATAAGCGGCGATGAGAAACATGGGCAGGGAGTGAAGTGTCAGGAGCGACCGGGTGCAGAAGAGGTTAAACCCCACTCGTCGGAAGAGCGAGTTTTCCGTCTGTTATTGTTTGTGAAGTTGACGGTAATTTTGAAGTTAGTTTCTTCCTGTTCCGTATTTAAAGTTGTACCGAGGTGAATAAAAGTTGAAAGCTGAAGAAAGAGTTTGATACTCGGCCATCCACGGTATGATATCTTCTAGAAGTTATAGGCAAAAAATTCCAATATTTTCTCGTAGGTACTCTCCCAGTGTACTCCTATTACCTCTTAAAAGGAATGACGCCAAAATCACCCTGTATTTTCAGGCGACATTAATAGTAATTTATTCGGACGTTAACTATCTTCATTAGGTTTTTTTATAACACAAAACAACACAACATATGTTAAATATTGTCTACCACCTTTTAATAAATCTATTTTGAAAGATGTGTGTGATTTGTGACCACAGTATCAGATTATTTGGCTTCGGAAAAATAATCGCAGTGAATTTTAGGAGAATTTTAAAAATACTTACCGCTTGTTAATTAGTTTTTTGTTTCTTTAATATTGATTGCAGTAATTATCGGAGAAATATTTAGTGATCAGTTAACAAAGTGTTATGGCTGGCCCATTCTTGCAAATTGACTGTCTGTATGGATCTAGAATGTTGAATGGTAATTAAGTCCCAGAAGGTAAGCACACATGCGAACTGGAAATTATAATTGATGACAGTTTGAAGAAAAATCAGTTTCGATGTGCATTAGCAAATTGCTTTTAGATGACAATATAATTTCCTGGTTACATTTCGCTCGTTTATTTAATGTAAGCACATTTATATCGAAAGTTAGGCACATAAAAAGCCTAGCTTTTAACGGATTAAATGCATGTTACACCTGCTATCGTGTTTAGTTTTATGCTAATTCATCATCATGTCAAATTTTTGCTCCACTCGTTTTACCGCGTAATATATTCTTCAAGCTTTTAGGATAATGGAATAATTATAGGAAATTCTGCAAGTAATTCGTAACGTGACCTAGGGTGATCTATCTAACTTGATCACCATTAAATACTATTTCTTCGGAGGTATCTTCATATATTCAGGGAGCCAGGCTATCCTATGGGCTATTCTTAGACGAGCTTCGTGAACAGCGAGTTATAATTTGCAAACTGAATAAAGTCAGTGTTATATTAAATAGTCATTAAACAAATTTTGAACCACGTTGAATACCATTTTTTATAAAGCCACTAATAAATTTAATTTTGTGGAGCAATTCCTACAATATTTTATAGCTATCATGCATCTATTTTCCAGCTTGCCAACATTAAAACGAATAATAAGAGTTCGGCGTTCTTGCTGAAATAAAGCAGTCTCAACTCAGATGATAAAAACATGTAAAAATTCACGAAATTTGCTGAATTGTTCCGTACATATTTATGATTTATGCTAATGATCTGCACTTGATCTCAAATTACTATTATTTTAGTGTTTCAATTATTTTGTCTTAGTACAATATTTTCATAAAACTTATCAGTTACTGATTTTGAGAGCACATTTTATCACCGTAAGAAACATTCCCCAAATCTAATGTGCTTTGTTATCAGGATTTAAATTGTAGATAAGTTCTATATTGTTGAGGCGGATTCATTTTTTTACAAACTTCTTTTTGGGTATTCCGCCTCAAAAAGTTTTGTCTTTAAAAAAGACAGAATTTCCTCCCGTCTTTTATTACAGATTAATAAATAGTGCTCCTATTTCGCAATAAGAACGAATTATTTATCAAAAAGTAATCAAGAACTATCACCTAGAGGGTA
>NW_026017110.1:33660354-33675755 GCF_020466585.1 Dendroctonus ponderosae | reverse complement strand
CTTTTTCTCTTGATTCGGTGTACTGAGGGTAGGTTGCGTATGTTTTAAGTCTATGTTAAACGTTATAGCCAGATGGTCCGATCCAAGTTCGTTAGTTAGGCTTATGTTATTAATGGCGCTAGTTAAGTTTGTTGTGTGCAGTAAAACATCTGGTGTGGAGTCTGGGTTTCCGGGCATCAGAAATGTTGGTGGGGTGTGCCGTTTTATAAAGTCCCAATTGTCTAAAAATCTTTTCAGTTGTTTTGTTTTGTTTTTGTTGAAGTTAAAGTCGCCCACAATAATTGAGTATTTCTAAAGACTTGCTTTGGTCAGTATGTTTCGTTCTAGGTTGGAGTGTGGGTGTATGTATGTCAGAAATACGTGAATTAAGTCATTTAAGTAGGGTATAGTAACATGTATGCAGTCGTTCAAAGGGTTGTTGAGGTGGGGAGGATTTGCTTTGCCTAGTTTGGCGATGGGTTTGAGGAGCACTGCGGCGCCGCCGCTGGCGTGACTGTCAGAATTGCCATGTCTACAGAAATACTGCCAGTTTCTGTACGTCGGTATCTGTCCGGGTTTGGTTTTCGTCTCTACAAACATACAACAGTCGATGCCGTTTCGTTCTATGCAATTGTAAATTAGATGTTTTTTGTGATTGAGTCCGTTGATGTTGGCATATATCCGTTTCAAGTTGAAGGTCCAGTGTTAGTAATTGTCTGTCTCAGTTGGTCGAATGGTTCTGTCGGGGAGCTTCTATCGGGTAATAGTATATCTATCATTAATATGTACATGTGGTTTCCGAAGAATACCACCGAGGTGTCAACATCAAAGTCATCGATAATTCGTTTGCGCATTTTTTTACTAGCTCTTCTCTATTGGTGTTTCTTGCATTATTCATTTGGTGTTTGTACTTGTTGATAATGTAATCATGTGTAGTGATTGGCGCAAGTATCCTACTTTCCGCCGCTACCGAACTTGACACCTCGGCGGTTTTCTCGTTTAAGCATCTTACTTTTACATTCGGAATTCCTTGTATGGCTGCCGTGGGACGTTTGGGGCATTTCATGCTCCAGGCGGCATGGTCGTCCGAGTTACACGAGTCACACCTGGCTGGAAGGGGTGACGTACAGGCAGAGGTTGGGTGATTTTCCTGGCATTTGTTGCATGTTAAGGGTTTCTTGCACTCCTCCATGCGGTGATGAAACGCGCCGCACTTGCCACACGGCATTGGAACTGGTGTTGGTGGTTTACTTTCCACTATTCGGAAAACGCGGCCAAGAAAATGCAAGGCTCTATCAGCAATTAATCGCTCGTAGGTCGCATGGTCTCCTGTAATTAGTCGAATCATTAGCGTTGGAGTTTCTTTTACGCGCGAGATCGAATTTTGCCGAATCGAACCCGGAGTTGGAGATCTCGCAGGTGGTCCAGAAACATCTTGTCTGTAATGCCCAGATCGACACCGGTGGCCACCACTGAGTACGATGGTGTGATGTTGCGTTTTATGTTGGTCATAAGTGGTGGTGTTGTGGTGTTAGGGTATACCTTATACGACGTAACTACGCCTTGTTGGGTGAGACGCTCTAGAGCTTTTGTCGTGTTGGCTTCGTCGTTGGTTTTGATTACAAATGTTGATTCATTTTTGATAATGATGTCTTTGTTGACTTCTTTTCATTTAATGGCTAGTTGTACTCTGGTTAGTGTTGGTGGTGCCCCAGGAGGAATGTTGATTTATATGTTGGATGTATTGGTTGGTGTTTTGTCACTGTAGCTGTGGTTGATGTTGTCGGTATTGTCTCCGTTTCGGCCGAAGTTGAACGAGTTGCGGGATGCAGCATCTCCAGCGCTGGCACCATCTGATCTTGGGTAGGTGTTGTTGGTGAGGAGGCAGGTTTTCTTCCCCTTTTCTTTGATTTTGGCTTTTTAAAGCCGTCCTCATGGGAGGCCGTGTCCGATTCGGAATGTGAGCTCGCGGGCTGCATTTTACTTTTAGGACAGACCCGGTATTATTGGTTGTCCAAGAAACCTACCAAAATTCCTCGCAGTTTGCGGATATCTTAGGTATTTATACACGCCCGCACTGGTACGTCCGTATGCTATCGAGGTTAAAGCGCGAATCCCCATTGACTATTTATCTGAAACTTTGAATTACGGTGTTCATTCACTATTATCTTAACCCATTACATTTGAAAGTGTAAATATGTGAGACATGAGCAGTACTGATCTAAATGCTTAATGTTGTAAGCATCTATTAAATAAAACCATTTATTTTTAGTGAAACAATTGAAGGATTTAAATTTCACAGCTTCCCTGTTAAATTTTCAGGAATTGCTTATTTATATAAGAATTTGCTCAAGAATTATGCTCATTTAGACGAATCGTTCATTTTCAAACCCACATAAGCAATTCTTCTGTTCGATTACCCGATAAATACTTTGATTTTTGATGATTACCTATTACGTAGTCCTATATATAAGATACAGCACATCGTGCAGTTTGATCGACAATGTTCCTCTTATAATTAATGCAAAGCGAAAAAGTCAACTCCACAAAAATAACATTTCTCAAAGAATATATCCAAACCTAAATAACGCAATGTGCGTCGGCTAAGATTAAGAAACCAATGGATTCAAATGCCCCAAAAACCCCCCGATTATGTGCCATCATTCATATAACGAAAGCCGTTTGTTAAAGACAAATTTGAAGAAACCGCTTTTGAAAATTGGTCTGAATACATCAAGACTTTTCACAGCTCGGGCATTTCGTTTGAGTCGGTTAAATCACCCTCCGTCATATAATCACACCCCTTTCGAGTTCATTACGCACATTCAGGACGAAACTCGATGATCAGTTCTTGGCGGTAAGAAAATGAATACCCTTTGTGTGGTTTATTATGCGCTTCGCCTTTTCCTCTGCTTCAATTTGCAGTGGGAGACGTGTCTCAAAGTCCGGAATATTGCAAAATGCTTTCACCGAAGTTTTCACTGTGGGTATAAAGGACCACACCCTATTGGGTAATTCCGCTTGATTTAAAATGTGTTATATATGAATTACACAACATTCGAGAATCAAAAGTCGACATATATTCCAGTATCTAGTGCTTTTTGGGGGAAACAGCCAACCAATCTTTTCAAATCAGTACGAATGATTTCTGTAAACACTCTAACCTGTTTCGTTGACATTCATCAGATTATTTCCAGATTTAACTCTTTCAAAGCCGGAATAAATTGCAGCAAGGAATTTACATTTACGTTTAGACTGAAAACATAACACCATTATGAGAATTTTTGCTGGCAGTAAATTGCATTAACTGAACAGTGAGTGAACAATCTGCCTGAAAGCCTGATGTGGTAACCATTAAAATTAAGCAGTGTCCATTAAAGTTCTATATTGAGGCAGGTTTACTAAAAGGACTTTTAATGCCAGTTAGGGAATTTAATTACTCCTAATTGAATATACATTGCAGTTAAATGGAACTTTGCAACAGATATAATTTGCAGGGATTTGAACCGAGTGTCAAGAACTAATATGAATTTTGAGAAATTTAGCGAATTTGGGATTATGTAGTGGAGCTTAAAATCCGCGCTTGGTAGCCAATACGTGAGTTTTGACACTAAATTTAATACTGTGGGATTATGCCAGTAAAAATGTTTGTAATTTGCAAGTATTGCTAAATCCATATAGGTAAACCTTTCATATAATTTTTCAAAAAATTTCGAAGAATTCTGCATTCCGACCTTAGCCCAAAAGAAAAATTTGGATCAGCAATATGCAGGACGAGTTAAAATTGGCGACATGCAGTATCATCAGATAATTGGCGAAAAAAATAGCTTAATGTTGGTTAGCCATTTTGTGACATTTAAATTTAATTCCCTTACACGTCTGGCGATATGTAATTAAGAAGATAATACGTATGATATTTGAAAGCAGTGCTTTCCTAGTGTAATAAAACTTCCCACTTTCCAGGACTCGACTTTCCCTAAATGTATTTATGCAGAACTTCGAGTTCAAACTAAGTCAAGCAAAAATTTTACTGAACGTGTGCTTACAAACTTCTGACCTGTACTCTTGGAACTGAGTGAACCATGTTTCAACAATACACTTCTAAATAAAGTTCTCGTGTGTTCGGTAAGCCTAAATTTGCAGCGCAGTGCCCATCTGAGATAACGGTATTAACGGTAACGGTAAGATAATGGTATTTCTTAAAGTACTATATGGGACTTAGTTAGCTATAAACGGGGCGATTTACTTAGATTTTGCATTAGAAGTTTTCCAACTTGCAGCTGTTTTAGAAACATCAAATTTTGTTTCTGGTCATAACGCGTCGTGCCGAAAGCCTGTAAAATGTTGAACATGATGGGAGCGTGCAGAATAATTTACTGTTTTATTGTTAGCAGAGTGACAAAATCGCCGGTCTCACTCAAAACATCCCAACGACCTAACTAACACCAATCAGGTAAAGCCTGTACCACGAGTTTCATAATTTTGTAGTAGTCTCAACATAAAATACATATAACCTAACTATAACCTAACTATAACCTAACTTCTTTTTTTTTAAACGCAAACCCCTAATTTCTTTAGCATTCTTGGATTGGCTTTTCAAATGCAAGTTTGGGCGGCCGTAATTTTGCTAATTTATCTCGTATAGTTTTTGATTTATCAATTGTTTAAAGGAAAATGCCATTATACATGTGTACGGGATAAGTTATATCCAAGGAATGGTTCTAAAGTCAAAACACAAATTCGGTAGGTAGTTAGCTGAAAGGCCCAGCTTACTCCCCATATGACTTTAAAGTAACCATTTTGTAGCATGTGGGTGTCACGCACCTTTCACATATTGACATAAAAAAAATTTGGTAGTTTTTTACTGGCGCCTACTCACTTTTTGGTCCTATTCAGTTTAGTTTTTTATTGTTTAAGCATAGCAAGATTTTCAAACAGGAGAAAATTGTTTGTTAGTGCCATTTAAAAAAAAAACTGATTATTTTTACATCGGAATCATAAAAAATATGCATTGAAAAAAGCAGTTAATGAAGTCAAAATTTAGATAATTATTATGGATAGATAAGCTGCTGATTGATGGGGAACCAAATTTACGGGGGTTCTATATCTACCACTGAATATTTAAAGTTGAAATACAACAAAAGTCGCTAAACAATAGTAAATGTAACGCTCTAAAAAAATCTATATCGAAATTTAGAAGAAAATGTAATGAGAAATTAAATTGTAAATAAAGGAAAACCGAGTAAAAAAAATGTTGTTTTCGAAACTAGAACATATCCCGATTGAGAATACAAGCCCCTTTAATTTACAAAGTTATCCACAGAAGAAAACACCAACAAATGCAACATATTACGTTCTAAGACCACAGAAAGTGTAATTCGCAGCAAAAACGACACTTCCCATATAGCATTTGATATTTTATGAATACCTCCGATTCGAAAAATATTCAGAACATTGCGGGAATATCCTGGAATTATTCCTAAAATTAATATATATCCTAGAATATACATACATTCATCAAACTCAAAGACAACATTCATCATGGTTCATAAAAGGTATATGCTAAGTATGTACTTATTGCGTATATGTGCAGATGAATATGGCTAATATGTTCAAAACCATTGTTCGGGTAATATACATGAATGTATAACCACTGTATACAGGGTAATTCAAAATTGACGTGATTCCTCTGGAGGTATTGTCTAGGGGTGTCTTGGGAGTACAAAAAATAGCAAGCAAAATAAAATGTTATCAAAAACTCAGATATTTGCAAAAAAACTAGATCAGAAGGATGGCAACAAAGTTTTTTTTGGTATGACCCCAATTATGAATCATCCTGTATATTCATAAAATGTACTATGGATATTTGGGGATTTCATATATATGTATATATTTGTCAGAACTATAAACATGACGATTCAAATATAAAATAATTAATTGTGCTAGTATTTCAAGATAAGTTAACATAAACTTGTTCGAAACGGAGCAACCGGCAACAAACTTACCTGCTACACAAAAGTTTCTGGTTGGCATAATTTCGTTAACAATTTTTATGTAATTTTACAGTATTTTACAAAATGTCAAAAGCAATCAATTTTTGTGGAAAATAAGTGAGAATTAAAAATATATATATGAGGCACTTTCTATGAATAGAAAACCAGCAAAGTAGTCGCGTACCGACCGTTGTCGAGGAAAGACCAAAACCCAAAACCGTCTTCCTGATTACAACTTATCCAAGGAATAAGCTTTTTAATGGTACAATTGACATCACTCAATCTCAAAATAACACGTCCCGTCAATTTTTTCTTGCCATAGGGCTCTAACCGCCAGTGTTGTGTTACTGGTTGCCCCATCCTGCTCAAACCACATGTCTTACAGATCATAATCTTCAATTTCTGTGAGTGGATTACGCCATTTTTTCGCTCATTACACTACATCTGCATTAACCAAGTGTAACACACGTCTCTTCATTTGCCTCCACATTCGAGCAGCAGTACCTTCAGACACATTTATAGTGTAAAAGAGAGGAGATTTTTAAATGTCTTTCATTTAATTTAGCTCATTAACGAATTTATAACTAATATTCATGCAAACCACGATTCCTTTTTAATGCCGGAAACAGATTAAAAAGTGTTTTTTCTTTATTCGGATTCGAAAATTCAGTTAAATTTTTAACCTTCTCGTTTAGATAGTTTTTTATCTTTTCTAGTCTTGTTTTATGAAAACCTCGTGGTCTTCAACAATAAAAAAAAGTTTAAAATGTAATTTTTGGCTGATGCTTTAATAGTTTTTGGATTAAAGCCCATTCTAGAAACTTCTGATTAATAAAATTAATTTTATTTACTTGAAGCAGACATTGAAAACAGAAATATAAAACATCTAATCTAAATCAAACACCAGTTTAACTTTATCTGATTGAGCTATTAAGCTAATAGTAATTAAAGCTCCACGATCTTCTAGTGTTTACGTTCTTCCTAACATTAACTATTTTCTATAAAAAATTAAAAATTATATCTGTATGCAACTATTATTTATTATAGTTCAGAAAAATATTCTTACTGCAAATTCTTAAGTATGCAAAGTAACTATCAAGTTAATTTAAAGAAAATCTGATAAACCAATAGAAATTTCAGTTTAAGTGCAAAGATAGAGTTCTATTTTGGTAAAAAGTTAATTTCTTATTTTAATGAAAATAAGGTGAAACATTGATTTTCGCAAAACAACTATAACGTAGTGCTTAAATATTTAGTTTATGTTTGATTAAAGCGTCCGGTTATATTTAGGTACTAACTGCTTTTTTATAAATTATGTTTAATGGTGTGGCCTGGCCTGCTCGACGTGACTAACGTCAAACACTAACACATTTTGCTTTAGCGAATGAAATTGAAATTTCAGATCTGGTGACTGGTGACTCTATAATACTTAGTCACCGGAATAACGTGAATACTATTGTAGAGTGACAGGATGTAGGTGATTATTATCGGGCACAAGGATTATTATTGTAACAGCTCTTAACTGGATTTTGAGAAAACCATTATTCGTTTAAACGTTTTGTTTATAATTTTTCAAAATACCCTTACAAAGTGAGCAACAACAAAGTTATTTTCAACACCTCTTGTGCAGTTCTCTTGCTCTAGTTCTTTTGAAAACATTAATCTGAGTGGATGGGTAAAAGGCTGAATATTTAAACGCTCTCTCGTAGTTTATTACTAAATTATTAAAACCCATTAGATTAAACATAATAGAGCGCATTACATATATCTTAACTATTAAACATCGGCCGTGACCCCTGAGTGCGCTAATTTTTATGTGAAAATCCAGATCATAGATAACTTTATACAACCTATAAGTTTAGAAAAATGTAGTTTTAAATCTATATACTAAACCAACTTGTAGAAAAATAAGCCGATGAAGACCCATGTAAAAATTTAATATTTATCTTGAAACTTGGGAAAAAATACAACCTTTACTTTTGATGGCATTTCTACTTAACAACCGGTATCAACTAAAAATCAATGTTCGTTTCCTTCAATGGTGAAGTTTATAATCACTCGTTGCTTTCATCTTATTTACTCGATAGTATTAATTAGCTGTCGGAAATAAAAGCTCGCATAATTTGTTTCCAAAAGTTACCCACGAGTTTTTGAATAAAAAACGGGCTTTCTAATCGATTTCTTGTATAATTTGAAACGTACCCCTAAAAGTAATCAAATCACTTTTTTCGTCTTAAATTAATTCGGATCTATATATCCAGGGTATATTTAATGATATTACTTTTCCTTTTTTGCGTCAGGTTTAGTTGATTTTAGAGCTGATCAGTATAAGAGCTTCAGGCAAACAAGATTCCTCTTTCAATTAATTTAGGCCTCTGGTTTTTGTTGGGTATTGAAAAACCTCACTTTTATAATTTAATAAAGTTTCACTCTAAATAGACGTTGGTTCAGGAAAACGAAAATACTTATCCTTGTTTACTTGTTTTTATAATGTTTTTTTACCTTAATCGGCACACTAGTCGATTTTGTAATGCAATTAGTAAGATTTATATTGTGGTAGTCCTCTAGGAAATTTAGACGGTGTAAATTTAAGGAAAGCACTGGAAAGTGAATAATTAGCAAATTAATTGCACACTTTGAACATGCATTTTCCTGAACATCGGCACTATTCAAGCTGCTGTTATTTTCAAAGTTCTTTTTATTCATGTGCTTGGGAATGATTTTACTTATTCTCTTTTTAACAAAAACTGTGATTATGAATATTCGTAGCCTCAATATCTATATATCAAATTATGCTTTAAGAAAATAATCTTTGTTATGCAATAAAATTCGTAAATGGTGGTTGGCTGAAAGGTCCGTTCTAGCAGCATTTAATTACTAAATCAAATCGGTAGAAACCAAACGTATTTTGAAAATGCCAAGTCATTAGTCAATGTGAAAAGCATCTCTAGATCTACATCCTATTTGTTCGTATGGAGATTATTTTGACACGGGGGATTTTCTTTTCCATCGTTTTAATAATAATTTCGTAACTACCCGTACCACATATACTGCTATTATGCCCCCGCAAAAATCCTCGAAATAAAAATTTCTATCTCAAACAAGCTGGAAATATCTCCCTTATGTGTATACATGTGAATGGAATTGTCTCCGACGATAAGCTTTACCTCAGTTTCGCCATGCAACAGGATAAAGACTGATAAGCTTTACGGTCTCTCAAAATGGTGCAACCGCCTAAATCAATATAGGGAAAGAATAAAGAACAGTAATCTAATTGGAAATTTATTATTTCCTTATTTATGGAAATTAAATAGTTTTGTTAGCAATATTGGCTGTCGTGTTCTTGATTTCAGTATGGATTTCCAAGCTTTTCAATTCCGTAACCTGGTTTAACTAGCAATGTGTTTTATCTTACTTTTACACCGGTTTGATTGTTTACACGTACGAGGAAGTGACTTGGAAGGAACGTTTCCAAAAATTATAAATAAATTTGGGGCTTTGCGTGAAGCACATTTTGTATTTCAAAAAAACTATCGGTCATACATTTTTACAGGGCATGAAATTAAATTAATTTTTTATATACCAAGGTTCTGTACAACCAACAGCGGAAAAGTGTACAAACACAACTAAGTCACTTAATGATTAAATATTTATTGCCATCACATATATTGCTACAACTATACTGGGCAGCACTGTGTGTATTTGAACTTATAACTCGCTCTATTTATTATTTGCGTTTTTATTAATTTTGGCATTTTTTAACAAAATTTGCAGTCTTTTTGACTAAACTGCTTTACTTCCTCATAAAATTTATATCATTTGTTGTTAAAAGCGCGAATATAATTGAACATTTATATGATGTGATCTTGCTCGTCGATAGATCATTTCTGCAACCATTTAATGATTGCGCTTTCGTCCAATCAGATGCTCGTCCTGTTGTAGTTTTCTTTAGAGAGATTGCCGTCAGCTGATATTCATACTCGGTATGGTCGGTATTTAAGGCAACCACTGCAGCCGTTTGGCGGCTTAAAGGTTGTTTTTGGTACCGTCTCGTAAACCTGAAAAAGTGGTTTGCGTCAGCACAGAACAGAAGAAGAAAGAAAGAGAAGAAGTGGCAATCCGTCAATATTTATAAGAAGATCTACTGAATTATTCAAAGTGTTATTTGATTTTTGGCTTAAACTGTTAAAAATACTGTGGAGGCACTTATTTCGCCCAAAATGATAATAGTGTCCGGGCATCACTGATTTTAGTTCAACTGACCTGCCTGTTTGAAGCAAGGTTCTTGCATCCAAAGGCACTCTTAACAAATAGGTTGTACTAGTTTTAATAAGTCATTTAAAGCAGTATGGGCTATGTTGTGCTTCATTGCCCATTCTGCCAACTTTGTTTCAAATGAGTTATTTCTACCATTACTAAAGGTAAAATTATCATAAGTAGGGTAACCTTCAAATTCATTGTCGTCTGCTATGGAATCAGTATCCTAATTATGGCATAAAATCTCACTATTGTCATTGACATAAGAATATAGTGATTGGTTCACTTGTTGTACTTGCAACATTGAGTTGTTTGAGCTGCAACCAAAGAATTGTTAAGTTTCTGTCTTTCGGTGGATCTCTTGGCCTTCATATAAATGATGTTTGTTTAACGTACCACTTGCACATATTGGCTTCATGCTCGGTTCATGGCCAACCATTTACAAGACCTCTTGTAGTAGACATCTTTAAGATGTCTTAAATACATCTTCAAATAACATACGACGTTCAGACATAATAACGGCATAAAGAAGACGTCTTAGAATACAAACCGTTTATGTATCATTAATAACTGTTATTTCAATTACTGGTATTAAGACGTATTCCAAATTCTTAAATTTTTTTATAATTGGTTTAACAGCACAGCATGAAGGCTTCTGTATTTGATGATATCGAATGGCAAATGTGTCACATGTCCTTGATACAGCTTTATCACATTCTTCATCAATAATAAATAAGATTAAATAATCTTCGTTTGTATAATTGAAGCGCCCTGGCCTGATTATTAATTATTTTCAAAAGATAACTGATACCTGTCAGCATTCCTTTGGCATTTGATTCTATTAAAAATGGCCACTTTCGTCATGGCAACTAAGAGTGACAGGATTTAAAAGAAGGTGCTGCAAAATAGCCATATGGAAAAATTTGATTGGCCATATTTCGAAAACTCAACATTTTTAGAATAGACATCGTTACCCAAACTTAAACTTATTTTTAATACTGAATATGACAAAATTATCAAAAATGTTTCATTTCAAAAACTGGGTTTTTATTTGAAAAAATTGATTTTGGGCGGTTTTCTCAACTTGTATTACTAGTTTTCAAAATCTTTCCAAACTTCCATTAAAGTAAGTCCTTTTCAACAATAAATGCGAATCAATTTAAGTATGAGAAATTTTCTTATAGAAAAAGTGAATAATTATTCGAGTGGCTGCACCTGTCATTTTTTACATAAAATTCCAAATATATCAAAAATGGTTAGACTTGGCGGCTACAGGATATTGTATATTACATATTTCGAATTTGGAGTAGAATTCAAAAATATAATAATAAATAGATTGTTCCATCTAAATCAGCCAGTTGATACCTACTTCCGGTATAACCGGAAGTGTGGCCATCTTAAAAATTAATGTTTTAGGACGCTTGCCCGCGCCCAATGACCACTCCCACAATACACACTCGCCAATTTTCAAATTTCTCTTAATTACAGTTTGTTAGATATCGATCGCGGCGGTTCCCGGTGGGACACCCTGTATATCCGTCAAACAAAATTGTACTTTTGTACTTGTTTTCTGAAATATTTCCCGATGGGTGGTAATCAATTATCAATAATTAATCAATGTAAAGAATAATAAAAATCAATATCTATTAGCACATTTAATTTTTCGATGAGAAAGCTCCAGCGGCGTCTGCTGCCCTCATTAATCGCGTTCCTGAATCTGGAATTCGGATAGGTATTTTAATTGAAAGTTTCCAAAACATTGGATTTAGCATGAGGTTCTGGGGAAACGCAATTATTAAAATGGCGTATTTTTCAACTGATAGCTGTTATCTAACATATTAAATCACTCCGTTTCACTAATCGTTTTGGTTTAGGTACATTTGTTAGAGCTTAACTAAGTTAAAGGAAATATAAATATTAAATTTGGTTTCCTCGATTTATGTAAAGAATATTTTGAAATTGCAAAATAACAATTTAAACTAAATTTTGTCATAGCGAAAAATAGATGGTAATTCGCAAATTGAGAATTGGTTTTTTGCAATTTAAACGAGGATTACGCCTGTTCTGAAATGTCGAGATAATTACAGACATTTCCAGTTAGACATGCTTACAGTGGCATAAACTTACATCCTAAAATCGTTCTAAATTCAAAACGAAAACTATCCTTTATGTGAGTTTTGTCGATTTACATAATTATCCAACTAGAAAGCGAAACAGTTTGACTCTATAAATTGTTTGAGTTCAACATCTCTTTAATGATATGCCTCACGAAATTACGAGTATGGATTTTATTCAATTTTAATTTCAGTTAAATAAATAAATAGAAAATGGGACTTTGTTTTGTGCTGTGATAATTATATTTATGTTTAATATTAATGGCTATCTCGATGCGTTCGAACAAGTTATATGTTTCACCATTTTACACCAGACCCTTTTTACATTAGACCGACAACACGTGGGTCAAATTGTAAAGGCTAAACGCCATTATACGGATAAATACAAACAATTCTCGGTAGTTCTGGAATGTATTTCTAAAATATCAATTTAGTACAATTTCGAAGATGTAGGACGAAGTTATCAAGTATTCCTTTTCATAAGTCAAAAACAGTGAAAGGAGGCATCAGGTATGCTTGAACAAAAACCACAAATTTTACAAACGGCTTTCTTTTGTTTATTTCGAACTCAACTAAAATGTAACGAATCGGAACCAATAACAGAATTTCTTTGGAATGTCGGAATCTTCATATAAGGCAACCCTTACAATGTTTATATAAGAGAATTCAGAAAAATCAATCATAAATAAAATACAGATATTAGTTCCCTTATTACAAATTAAAAAATAACAAAAATAAAAACGAAGTAGTGAAAAGCAGCCAATTAAAGGTTTTCCTCAAACAAAAATTTACACTGATGAAGATACTACAGGGCCTACATTTGGTATTTGGCCACAAACTGGGAGTTGGGCACAAACTGGGAGTGGTACAAAGTATCTTGGTTTAGATACGGTTTTACTCCCTTACTGTGCCTTATAATGGACCTACTTGACCTTAGGCCGCAAGAGAAGTGTTTGTTTGGGATGGCTGAATGTGATCTTTTCCCTTAGTGTAAATAAACATTTAAATCTGATTAGTTTTCTTCATACGGGTACGTTTATTCGCAATACTTTCGATGGAAAAAAAATGTTCGGAATTTGATTGGTTTACTATGCTGACATAATTTTTTTATCGCAGAATCACTCACTGAATTATTTTGGGAAGCAAAATATACTGGATTTAATTTCACAAGCAGGCTTTAACACTTCTTTTGACCTTTAGATTTCTTCGATATGAATGAAGTTTCGAGATCGTAATTCTTATACTATCAGATATATTGAAACGTAATTCTTACAATTTCATATATCAGAACGCTTGCACGCACGACTAGACCCAAATATGTAGAATTCAGCATATTCCTCTTTAAAATTTCTTTTGCAAATTTCTCCACACTTGGACAATTCTTCTGCGTCAAATTTTACCCTCCTCGTTCGTGATTTGTAAATCTATAAGCCTGATATCAGATTAAAGTCAGTTAGAAATCATTTCATCCAAAACCTCCCCGAAACGACCGACGTTGAATGATTGTGGGGAAGAAAAATTCAAGGGAAACGTAGCCACAGGCTCTTTGTTTATATACTCTAGGGCCTCGTCGTCAACTCACCCTATGCTCGTTAAAAATACGTATTACTTCATTGCCTAAAAATATGTTGGCACTCGAGAAGGAAAAAGTATCTTGGTTTAGATACGGTTTTACTCTCTTACTGTGCCTTATAATGGACCCACTTGACCTTAGGCCGCAAGAGAAGTGTTTGCTTGGGATGGCTGAAAGTGATCTTTTCCGTTTTAAATGGGCTGCCTGGAACTGAGGTAAATTAGTGTCCTATGTATATATCGCATATTTGTATAATATTTAATTAATTGTATGAAAATTGAACTGCAGCCGCACAATTATTAAGTGAATTTATAGCAATTATTGCTATATTACGTCTTTAAAAATTAAATATTTTCCAAAAAAGATGACTTAACAGTTTACACATCAAATGGTAAAACCGGAACAATGTCATTGTAAGAGGTTAACAATCTTCGTAGTAAGTGGCGTTTTAAGCCTAATTAATGTTTAATAAATTTTATTTACTTTATTTCACTATAAGTTTGACATCCAAACAGCTTTAGCACAAGTACATGACAAGTTGGAAGTTGGTGTACCTATATTATTGACGATTGGTCGTAATGGTATATTGTTTTCATGAAGTTTAGGAAATCCGCATATTACTGGTGCTTGGCCGTTACTGTGGTATAGTGTTCGTTTTGTTTCTTCAGTTATGTTGATCTGTTTAAACCAAAAAATTATTATTTTATTTAGTTTTGTTTGTATATTGTTGGTTAAATCTTTGTTTTCCTGTTTATATGTATTGATGTCATTTAGTAAGGCAAACATTTTTAAGCACAATTACTGTTTTATTACATTTATCTGCTGTTAGGACCCATATATTTGAATTTTTATTTAGGAATTGTTTTGTTTCACGTATCAGTCTGTCTATTCCAGTTTCAATACTACTTTTTTGTCGTTTTTTTTTATTTTTAAAATTTGCTAATATGTTAAAAAATTTGTTTCTAACAATAATTTTGGTTATTATAAAAAGGAGGTCATTCATGAGCTTAGAATTAATATGAAAAAGGAAATGTCATAGAAACGCTGAGAATACCTCATATTTAGACAGACCCTTGAAATTGAGATATATACCCTTTAATTACGTTGTCAGAGAATAGTGCTTTTCTCCAACTGACAATTTCTGCAGCATACTATCACGTAAAATCACAAAATAATTGATTTCCAAATCCGTTACCCCGTTTTAATGTAATTTTATTTATCTCACATACTGAAAATATCGCTATTTGATTAAACAATCTTGCTTCAGGACACCTGTTTTAGTTGAGTCAAGTTTGATTTCACTGTGTTTACTTTGTATGTATATTCAGCGATTAAGGTATGAAATATCAGACTATGAAGGCTTTCACGGCCGGTCAAATTACATTTAGGAATGTTTTCCGGGCTTTGAAGCCGTGGTCTATCGGAATTTCTTCCTGACGTTTCGTCCACAACTGCGGTGGACATTTTCAAAGGCGATGAGGCAGT
>NW_026017110.1:33657787-33660304 GCF_020466585.1 Dendroctonus ponderosae | reverse complement strand
TGCCTCATCGCCTTTGAAAATGTCCACCGCAGTTGTGGACGAAACGTCAGGAAGAAATTCCGATAGACCACGGCTTCAAAGCCCGGAAAACATTCGTAAATGCAAGGTATGAAAGGTTATGCATGTCCGAGGCAAAGATTAAGTAGCAAAGGAGCAATTCGTTCTTATAAATATAAAAATATTATAATATACAGGGTGATTCAAAATTGGCGTCATTCCTTTGGAGGTGTTGTCTGGCGCTGTTATAAGAGTACAGAAAAAATAGTAAAATAAATTAATAACACACAATAAGATAGACAAGGATAAACGGTCAACGCAACAGGAATCGTTGAATGACGGAACGAACTTTCG
Organism: Dendroctonus ponderosae; assembly: GCF_020466585.1. Taxonomy (NCBI): domain Eukaryota; kingdom Metazoa; phylum Arthropoda; class Insecta; order Coleoptera; family Curculionidae; genus Dendroctonus; species Dendroctonus ponderosae. Next base: position 33,659,953 of record NW_026017110.1, on the reverse strand, counting down.
AAATGTCAATCTGTTCTCATAATCTCTCTTAATTGGAGTTTATAATTAAACTGTACAACACCAAACATTTGAATGATTAACTCCAAACAAGCTAGTGCCTGTGTAATCTCCTTGTTATCCATTCTTATCAAGCAGCTTCTCGTATTCAGTTAATTGACTGCTGCTCCATTTGCATCTCCCGGTGCTGCGCGTATCGTACAAACATGGTAGGAATGTAGCCGGTATTTATTTGGTGCCTGGGAAAGTGTCAGTGGTTGTGTTCTGAGTGCCCCTGGAAGGCCCTGATTCAATTATGTCCAATACTTGACCCTCTGCGTCTGGAACCCTAACATCTATTGTCGTCCACTATCGTCCTGGAACCACTCTGCTCGCCCTTTGTTAGTGTGAGTTTTTTCAGCTTCTGCTATGTTACTGTAGCATTTCCCCTGAACTAAACGCATATACGCAAATCCGTGAAAGGAAATTCAAAGTAAGTCACAGTGTGACAAATTATTGTTATTATTGACAAGGGCTATCCATCTGTAACAATATGTTAATGACAAAAAATATCATTGCCGCTGTGCCTTTTCATCAAAAAATTGTAGAAGAGAACTTTTTTGATATAAAAAATTTTTGTAATTTGAAGCAAAGGTCATAATTTTTCTTTTTGAAGGCTTAAAGGTTTCAATATGCTTCCAAATAAACATGGAACAATTTCTTAATAGTGCTTAATAACAAAGTTGAAATTCGATCTTCAACTGTTACATCTTCTAGAAATTTTCGAAAAAAATTTTTGAATCACCCTGTATAATATGATATATAAAATTAAAAATATGAATCCTGGCGGAGTAGACGGACAATAGCAGGCGGAAGTCCAAACGCGTATGTGACTATCTTCGTTCCTTAATCAATTTTATGTTTCTCTATTTGACCTGTAGCCTTTAGCATGACATGTCGATTGTAAGCAAGTCAAGCTTCTTAATGAGTCAGTTTTTAAAAAAACATTAAGAAAAAAGCTTCATTTCAATTAGTCAAAATTTTATTCTAGGTAGCCAGCCAAATATTCGCTAACTGGGAAAGCGGTTCAAAGTCTATACTACATATATAAAACGATCCTCACACAACATATTTTAGTCGATGCAGATTAACCCTCCGATAGTCGCGTCACTGTCTCAGAGACCGGGTCATAAGTTTTTGCGCTGTAAAAGCCGGAGGGTGGAGGGGTGATTAGCAGGAATGCCTTCCACCCCCAATACCTTCAAAGTAATTTACAAATCCAATAACCCTGAAAAAAAATGTGTACGGCTAAATTTCCTGAGAGATCGCGACTGCACTTATTCTTCTATTGAAAAAAAGGGCAACACTTACCAACATTCCGAGAACAATGAAATTGCGGGTTATAAAAATAACTGAATCTGGCGAAGATTAGCTTCCGGAATGGCTACCTGCCGGAAGATGTACTTACTGCGGTTGGGAAAAAAATAGAAAAACTCGCTTTTCATGTGTGCAACGCGTATATGTGTTAGGAGCATATTATTGGGGTATGTCAAAACTGTAGAAAGCCTCTATGAAATTGATTAACATAATTTTTTTGTGATAGGATATGCTAAATATATTATCCTATTATTACTTAGATTGTTTTATATGTTATGTATTTAGTATATATGTTTTGGAGTCTGAAAAGTACATATTTGTTTTTTTCTCAATTTATTTTTAAACCTTGCAATTAGTGAATCAAAATAGATCAAAACTATGTTTTTTTTACTAAAAGAACTAATTTTATTTTATATTAGTATAGTTTAGGAAAATAAAGCAAAAAAAGCTGTTTTTAAATTTTTTTTGTACACCCGTTGTCTCAAACCGGCGCTAGTAAATTTTTCACAAAAAATCCCGCGACTAACGCAAGGTTAAGATGCTGCAAATCGTCTTTTACAGACTATTTTAACCACATAATATAAATTCGACTTGCCTACACCTAACAAACAGTACCTGACAGAGAAACAGTTTTAAATTAGTAGTAGTATATATATACAGGGTTGCTCATTAGTGAGAAAATTCGTCCAACGAAAGTTTTTCACGTTTAAAAGGTCCACATTCTAAAATTACTTTCCAATATACAGGGTGCATCATAAACGTATTATGGTAGTTACCAACTCTGGTTTTTTAAATCAAACCCCCCCTTTTTTT
>NW_026017110.1:33653867-33656788 GCF_020466585.1 Dendroctonus ponderosae | reverse complement strand
GAAAAGGAACGGTGGAAGGCCGGATTCCAGACGACATATTTTTAGTAATTTCATAAATACAACATTGACTCCTCAAAAATGATTTAAGTTCATTTCAAAATAGATTTTAAAATAACGTCTGATGTTTTTAAGTGTACTTGACTAACACACATACAACAACTGCTGCATGCCATTTTAATAATACCTGAGTCTCCGCCGATATGTATTTCCTCGGCCTGATATCATCTTGTAAGAATTCGATAGTACGGAAATTAAATATACATGAATGCCTGTTGAGAAATACTCCATTTCTGGTATTGGATTCTAGAATCCATGTTCTTCAGGAAAGGGGACTTTGTAAGCAAAAATATAAGGTTATTGGATATTGTAGACTGATAAGTTACTTCTAAAGAATCAGGTTGGCCGTTTACCATTGAATTATCGTAATCGTAAGTGTCTGCGAAACTGGTGTGACTCTCGACACCAGCGTTCGTCTATTTACATGTTTATCAGCAAAAATGGTGTTGGTCGAACACAATACTCTTGGAATGCCTAAGTAGCGACACGTTGTCTGCATAATAGGCTGAAAATGGATCTCCGTTTTTATATACAATTAAACTGAACCTGATCGTCATCTACGAAGAAATTAGATTATATTCTCCATTTGAATTCCACAATTTGAGTGACCTTATTAGAAATTGTGAGAAAAATGAAGACTAACGAATTTTATTTCATTTCTTGTTAGTTTGGCACTCTTATAAAATGTAAATAAGTATAAGTAATCAAATTTTTGAAACGTGGTTCCTGAGGAATATAGTTTGATTTTCTTCAAGCATTTTGTAACGTATTCAAGTCAACAATAACGCAAATAATTATCAAGAATTATGGACAATTTGCGAGCCCCATCAATTTGTACGTGTCCGCGGTTATTTTACAAAATTTAATAGTCGTTTATTTTTTTTCCGAAACCAGATGACCTGCGACCCTATTATCACCTCACTCAGTTAGCTTTCCTTGTTAAACTTGAAAATAAATTGGCCTCGAGAGTTTCATATTTAAATATAGCGTTACTTTATATTTTATTTAAGTATGAGACGTTACCATACTTAAGTCTACTATACGACTCTGCTTTAATATTTATTGATAAATTAATTACACTACATACTTGACGCCAAATTTCACAACATCGTCTTGCAAACATTTCATAATGTTTGCACGACGTTCTATTAATAGTTTACGATGTTTGTAGTAATAGAGGGCAGTAATATTAGCCAGCCATCTTAATAAAAATAGAGATTTTATATTGGTTGAAGATGAAATCATTTACTAGTTTCCAATTCGTTTCGATATGGCGGAGCAAGCAATATTTTTAAGAGAAGATAATAGATTTACCATTTTGAAAAACGCACTCGCTAAACTTCACAGGTTGATAATACGACTGTATTGGAAATAATCTATAGCTCTGCCCATTATTCTCTAGAAAAGACAGGGAGTTCAATTAAATTCGCTGTCATTTTGTTACAGCAGAAAATGTCATTTACACATGTAGAACTCACATTTTATACTCTTTAACGTTCCTAGTATGATCAGAAATGTTGAACAGTTCTTCAAACTTGTGTGCTGAAACGTTTTATCATTTAAAACGTGATAAGAGGAGAAGGTTTATAAAATGTAATCCCTTAAAGCGGTGTTATTGTTAAACAAATTTTCCGATTTTGCCCCATTTGAATTTCTGAAAGCGAATGTCATCATCATCATCATCATCATCATCATTGAAAGCAAATGTCGGTCTTTTTAATTATTATCGTTTCGCTCGAAAAACGACAGCTCTTCGCAAAATGACAGCTCTTGCTTGCTGCAGGTTGCATTTTGCAGAAGCAACAGTTTTTATGGCTTTGTCTCAAAAATGTGAAAGCCAGTTCCAGAGCTTTAGAGTTATTATTATTAGAACAAAATTTTACTTAAATAAAAGTTATACATTTTTTAATCAAATCATCAAAATCATATCAAAATTGGCGTTATTCGTTTTAAGAGATGCTATAGGAGCTCACTTATAGAGTACGAGAAAAATATTGAATTTTTGTTCGATAATTTCTAGAAGATATTAACAGTTTATGAACGAATTTCAACTTGGTTATTAAGCATTATTTTCGAAAGGTCCCATGTTCGTTGAGCAGCCTACGTAAGCATTAAAAAGGCAAATTACAATCTCTGCTTCAAATTCCGAAAAATGTTTACTTAAAAAAGTACTCTTCTCCTATTTTTTGATGAAAAGCCAAATCGGCAATAATGTTTCTTGTTTTTAACATGAAGTTACATATAGTTACATTTCCAATAATAATAAGCATTTGTCAAACTTTGAAGCTTTTTTACAAAATGTACAGCAACAGCGAATTTGCGATGAGAGTTGGGGAAAGCATTGCACAACAACTCAACTTTCTCAAACACCGGATACTTATTGTCTCAATAATTCCCCCGTAGAAGCGCTACATTATCTGAACTGTGTAGACCACAGTACCTATCTGATTCCGGTACCGAACACCGTTATAAATTGAGCAAGAGTTAATCAAACGAATACGAGAAGCTGCTCAAAGTGTGTGACAGACTTGTGTCAAGCGTACACGAAGAGTGACGGCACAAACATATTTGGAGTTAAACGGGCAGAACTTCGAACACTCCTTGTAATTTAACAACTTAATTATATCTTATTTGGCCAATAATATTGATCAATGGTACATAACCTTTAACAGGTCGTTTTGGATGTCGGCAGCGACGTAGGTATATCACTCAATTCCCCAAAAAGGTGACACCGTTACCCTAAACTCAAAGTAGATACGTTATTATCTCTTTTATTTTGATTGCTTTGTGTTTATCGATGGTAAACGGAGTTTCTACTAATCACGAAGGACAAGGTATTTACGTAATGTTAATTAGGCAGATTA
>NW_026017110.1:33651164-33653628 GCF_020466585.1 Dendroctonus ponderosae | reverse complement strand
TTTTACGTACGTTCGATTTAATTATACGCTTAGTTCTGTTGTGTACATTATCGACATTATATTTTGTTGATGTTGGCGAAACTTCAATTGTAAACAATTATCTGTATTAACTTCTTTTCAATGCGGTGTGTGGGACAGCTTTGTTACCGCACTGTCTAATTAGCTTTTTTAACACTTCCGTGTATTTACCCGTTCAATAAATATCATCATTGTATTTAGTTGAGGTTTATAAAGCAATGCGTAATTTTAATGCTTTCAAATTAAATAGACAGTTGATAGTTAAGTTATGAATTTTATTGGTCATACTACTGTGTATTATACAACAAACTGTAACAGTATTATTGCGATTCGAGTGAAGTTTTAAAACAGGGAATTTGAGGCATCTGGAAAATCTACTTGAAGTCAAAGAATGCTTCTATTTACACGCCCTGATGTTGAATTCTAGTTGACATTTAATTGTGTTTTAATTTAATTGAACTTAAAAGTTGCTGATTTTCTAGAGCTTTCAATGAAGCCTCACCACGTGATGCTTAATGTCAGAAAAATGCTTTTTGCAAGGTGGTTAAGTACGAGTGTCAAGCGCAATTATTCCAAGAGCGCACGCAATATGCACAAGTAGATAATTTTAGTTAAAATCTCATTGCAATTTTAAACAAGCGTGAACTCGCATTGAGCTCATCTGTCCTTGCTGAAGTGTTGTAAAACCATTTGCCCAGTCAAGTGCGTGTTAACGAGAAGCTCGACCTAAAATAAAACACAATGAAAATACAAATAAATTACAGGCCAGGTGTTTAACGATTTGGTTTTATAAATCTTTTCATATGAGCACTTTGCCCTACGTTTTGAAAATCACGATTATCGTTGTTATAATGTTCGTTATATTTTTTATAATATTTTTTTGTTTAAGACAATAATATTTCATCACATTATTTTATACGAAAGACCTCTGTGACTTCGCATACGATAACATCAATACGGCGATACAATAGATGAAACACATATAAAATAGCACATTCTCAAAAAATCAGTATAAATAAAAAATTACAAAGTTTCAATTTCATTCGCAAACACTGTAAATAATAAAAAGGTTCACTAATTTATCTATTTATATATATATAACTATTTATCTGATATTATTGCTCAATACATTTGTTGGACATGGAGTCCAAATGTTTTCCGGATCTCTTCGGACTCTTCTTCCAAGGAAATAGATCGAGGATGGGAAGCAATTCTAGTGATCCCCAATTTTGAAGGCCGAAACACATTTCAATAAATATTTTGACTGGTTGTGAAATCCTTCACAATATGGGATAATCTGGTGTTCATCTGAGAAATTTTTACGTACTTCGTTATTCAAGCGTGTTTGACCCCAATGATAGAATTGGTCACATTCAAATATAATCAAATCTTCCTACAAACAAAACGCTGCCTTTCAAAATATATGTTTTTGATTTTAAAACTTTCTTGAATAAAGGTGCGCATTTGCCAAAAATTACTGAACTTCAGTATAGCGTGTTTGGCTTGTGCCTGTTAATTTTTAATTTCCATCATGTTGTTGGTTTATCCAGTTTGCCCTCATATCGATTTACTTTAGTAAATTTTTTTTTTGAAAAAAAATTTACTAAAGTTTTTTTTTTCCCCGTTTCTTTTTTTACAATGTTCACATTCATATTTAGAAATGTTTTCCGGGCTTTGAAGCCGTAGTCCATGGGAATTTCTCCCATGCTTTCCTACTAAGGGTTAGATGGTAAGTACGGGAGATCACTTCGTCCACTGCCTCATCGCCTTTGATAATGTCCACCGCAGTTGTGGACGAAACGTCAGGAATAAATTTCCATGGACCACGGCTTCAAAGCCCAGAAAACATTTCTAAATGTGATTTGACTGGCCGTGAAAGCCTTTATAGTCTGGTTCACATCATTGTTACAGTAGAAATTTCTTACAATGTTCCACTCTTCGTGCTAGTTTCAGTGTTTCTAAGAAGGACACCAACAGATATAGCTAAATTAAGCTGGTTTCGTTTCCTTCTTAATATAATTTTCGGTCTGTACTTTCTCGTTGTGTGGGCGGCGAATATAAATATTGTTAGGGTATTTCGATTGATACATAGAACAAGGCTTATATAGAAACGACTCTTACTCTTGTAGAAAGTGTGTCGCTAAAGTGACGCGCCCTGGTGGCTGACAATTAAATAATTCAAACAAACCTGCATTATGAACCCACTACACTTACTTATTTTTAATTGTGCCGCAAGGGGCAGCTGATAATAGGGATAAATGACACAACTACACAAAAATACATATAAATATATATATTACTTGTTGTTTATTGTTTATATAAATACTTTTTATAGATAAGAAAAATCTTTGAAGCATTTTTAGGAACAACTTTAAAACATACGCCTTTTGTGATAGGAAGCCGTGCATTTTCTAACAGCCTTCAAGACACCAATAAACAGCTACCA
>NW_026017110.1:33649023-33650165 GCF_020466585.1 Dendroctonus ponderosae | reverse complement strand
CATCGACAGACATCTTGTCCATGACAAACCCATAAACAACAATGGGGAAGATTTATTTGACATTTGACTTGCGTTATCGCATTCATCCACAGGATATTTTCCTACAGTGGGTTATTTCATGATTTAAGCTGTAGCCCTTTATCGTCTATAGCGCCTCTGGCGACTATGAAATCAGTCGTTCTCGGTTAGGTTTTTAAGTTAGAGTGCCCAGGGCATGGATTGATAATTCAATTAAATCGCAAACGTGAAAAGGCCCCCGCCGTTTGTTTGCATCATCTCCACGATCAATAATAATAATCTTCCCTTTGCAACGGCACCAGCTGTGGCCCGCAAGTAGAGCCGCGCCATCTGCTGTCCCAGCCAAAGAGTAGCCCCGATGCTGCCACTCCGTCCTGGGTCTTGTCAGGAGTGGCTCATCGCAGTAAGGCCTGTCATGGATTCATCATTTGGATTAACCGTCACTAACCTAAAAATTTTAAGTTTGTTTTGTTTATGGAAAGTTTGTATACATTCGCGTAGGGTTGATGGCTATGGTATATACGTTTTTATTAGTTTTCCCTTTGGAAAGTTACTGAAACACGAAGACAATTATTATTAATTACATATCCTTATTATCCTTATTTATTGAATAAACAGGGCAAGCAAAGGAGTACCTCAGCGATAAGCGAAACGGTTTTACTATTAGTAATCAGCCAGGCTGGAGGCTTATAAAGCCCAATGTCTAGCATACCAACTCTAGTCAGATATCATTTCCTAAACCTCATTCATTCCAAAAACGAACATCACGAACAATATTTTTAATTCAAACAGTATTTGAATCGTGTAAAAATTATACATTATATGTTTGAATTGCGATGTTATTTTGTGCAAAGCACAGGTTATCAAACTTTTCCTAAGACAAGTTCAAATATATTAATTGGCGGTACCATTTTTCATATAGACACTCAGACAGATGGTTTACTTTGAATATATGTTAAACTCGAACTAGATATAAGATTTCTATGTTCATAGCAAAGTGCCTGCAAATTCGTATTTTGATCGGATCGAAGAATTAAAACAGTAAAATCTCAAGCAGTAAATAAATTTCTATGAACAGTTTACAATGTACTTTAGTAATTATTTTTGCAATATTCCTTGCCAGA
>NW_026017110.1:33640599-33648149 GCF_020466585.1 Dendroctonus ponderosae | reverse complement strand
TAAGATTAATAGATTATACTCTGAGATATTTTCTCAAGATTATTATAAATGTGAAATTTTTAGGAAAGAATATATACTTTATAATTAAACACTAGTGTACAAAAACTAAAATTAACTAAAAACTACTAAATAATAGATAATTAGCATATTACATAATTCATTCATTATATTTGCAAAAGTGCTGTGGCAGATGACAAAATTCGCAGTATGTACACTCAATTTATTTTATTTAAAGACCAATAAATAATTGTATAACTGAAAATGTCTTGAATGAAAAAACTTTTTTGAACCATGTTGATAAAATTTAAATTGTCAAACATGTAAAATAACTTAAAAATAACTGTTTCTCTGGTTGCGATGGAATACGAACACAAGATTGATTTAAATTTAGTTTTATATATAATACCTAGTTATAGTTAATAAGTTAAATTTACGTAAATATTAAAAGTACCTAACCATATAGACTGCAGAATTTAATATAAGCTTATGTTACATTATGGAAGTATGTATACTTGCAATAATTCAAAATTCCTCAATATATTTAATATTGTAATTGTGGTTTGTTTTTATTTAGCCTTTCCCCACTACCTGTTTTTAAACTAATTAGATTTTTAAATTCAATGGTCTTCAATTAAATTAGACTCTAGATAATTACATATTAATTCAATTTAAGGATCTATATAATCTTATCAAGCTTCATTAATTTACAATTACTTCAGATTAACCTATGTTGATTCCATTTTTTATCGAATATATTATCAGTTTTTTACTATATTTTCCACATTTTATCATATTGTAATGCCCTACGCTACTGCCAAAGCGGCCGACTGGTCGGCCATATGCAACCTCCATTCCGCTCGCACTGATTTGGGCGTATACTCCTTCCTGTTAATTTTATATTTAAAGGCAATGAGCCACTGGTCACATAACACCTCTGAACAAGAAATGACAACTCCATGCAAGTGCCCGAGATCGCTTACGCGCGCTCTCTACCAGGTGTTTACGTCCCTAAATTAAAAGGAAGCGGGAATTTCGATTTATGAATTACAATATGATTGTAACGCCTGTGTCCCATGCATCCGCTTATACGATGGAACGATGATAGGAAAGTCTTTCTATTGGTTGGCGGAAGAATTCGCAGATCTCCAACCAATAGAAACACTTTCGTATCATCGTCTCATCGTATAAGCGGATGCATGGGACACAGGCTTTACTTCTGTGAATTTATTATTCGTAGCAAGGTATATTTTTTTCCCACTAAATTAAAAGTCACTGCACCTGTAACAGCTACCTCTAAAATGATGTAACGCTGGCAAACACAAATTTAATACTGACCTAGAAACAAAATGGGAACATGTAGGTATATGTATTGACGTTATTAATAAAAAACACAGTCATAAATGATAAAAATATTTATTATAGCAGAAACAAGAAAAACACAGTCATAAATGATAAACATATTTATAATAATAGAAATACGAAAAACACTAGAAATGATGAAATTATTTATTATAGCAGAAACAAGAAAAACAGTCATAAATGATAAACATATTTATAATAACAGAAATAGAAAAGAACAAAGTACACCCTATAAACGATCAACACATATAACAGAAACAGGACAAACAGACGTATAAATGATAAACAAGTAAAAGTAAAAACTTTAAAAGCATGTAAAGAGCAAATAAACAAAATTATTGATGTCAAAACTGCCTTTCTACAAAATAATAATACAAAAACTACTTATATAATTTGGGTGAAAATTTTTGGATGTATTGATCCACTATAGCATTGTCGCGGCTATCTTTCTGCGGCTTAATTTTCGATTTATTAGAAGCAAAACATATTTTCACGTATTATAAATAATGCATTCCGAAACTGCCGTATTATTACATATATTCTTCATGCAAAGGGCAACAAATTATTGAAATGTTTAAAAACCTTTTTGACGTAGCTGCAATAGGAAAAATTTCTGCGCCCACGGTCTTCTATCATATACCTTCTAAACAATTCTAAGTTTTATTGTTTAAAAGATTACTTACGCTCTTTACCCCGAACACGTCTTTCCTGCAACTCTTCAAATTATGCTCATAACGTTTCAATGTCCTCCTCATGCTGCATAGCTTGTGAAATAGAAGTTGTTTCCTTGGAGTGATTTTGTTCCTGCTGGTTACTCCAATCGAATGAAGCAATTCGCTTCTCACATGCAGCGGTCAACCTATTAAATACTTTTAATTTTACTTTAGAACAGCGTTTTATTAAACTTAAGAAAAAGCTTGAACCTACTCTTACTGTAGTTATTACTTTTTAATGATTATTAACACTTAACGATTTAACTATCTACATTATGCGTAGGCATCTAAAAAGTTGATTATTGTTCCCGTTCGACAGAAGTAGAATCATCTTGAGAAGTTTATATACCTGATGAGTTTTTTATTATTCTAAAAAAAATTTCTGTCGAAACAGTATCCATACCTGTGTGCGGATTTGTCTCCGAATCACTAGCCGGTGGCATGCAAATGTTAGAAGGAGCTATAAAACTTTTGAGAATAACTTTTGTCAGCAGCGTCTTCCTTTCGGGAGTTTGAAATTGAGATACTATAACATGGTTATTGAATACCGAATAACACCTTCTAACAGTAGTATGAGCTCATTTAGACAATGCTGGATTATTCACTACGTCCATCCAGTGTTGAAACATAATCGCACCATGAGGAAACATGTGGAACCTCCCATTCGGATTCCCGTTACGATTTTCGCACGACAAAAATGCACACTTTTTATAATAAAGTCAAGGCATGATCTGAAGCAATAGATAAATAAGTCAGTGGTATCTTTTCCTCTAGTTATTTATATTTTTAGCACAACTTATTGTATCAACAACAAACTATGAAACAATCACAAGATCACTAGCAAAATCGAGTTTAACACGAGTTCTGCAAGCAGTAAAATGCAATACAGTAAAATTCTTGTTATATGGCAACTGCTACATCATACATAAAGACGTGCTGCTGATTACAGTGATGATTAACGACAGCCACATGACGAGTTTCATTTTTCTTCCCGCCACCAACGCGCCTCTTGCATTTGTTTACCGAACTAATTTTGTGGTTAAACCTATCCCATTGAGTTATCATGGGGGTGCCACTCGTGGTCTTGTCTACCAGTGTTGCCGCCGTGGTAGCACCCATCACCGAGATTGCTTATATTCTTGTTTCTCTTAAACAATTTTGTGTGTACATGTCTATAGGTACCTATGCATATTGAGTCAACTCAACTTTGGTTTCAGCATTGTTATTACTTCGTCATTGGTTTGGACAATTTTACTCTTAATTTTTTATCATTATAGAGCATGAGTTATTCATTTCTCACACCACTTCCAATTGAATTTTAGCGTTCGACTATTTCGATACTGACATTTTCATCTCATGTGCTGTCGGACTGGCACACGACTTGGAGCATTCTTGTTGACATGAGTACCATCGCAGATAGGAATCTTATTACCTCCGGTTTATTTGCATCCTTTGGTAGTGTTCAATTATGTTTTTACTTTGTTCGTTGTTAATGTGCTAGTTAGTACTGATTGCCAACAAGAGCAGTGAGTCGGACAATTAACTTTTTTATCTGTTGCTCACGCCTCATGGAACATACTTTTTAACGCAATATTTGTTTTAATCCTAAACTGTTAACATGCATTGTTAAGCTTTAAACATTTTTTTAAATCGACTATGATAATCAAACAAGAATATGTTATCCTATAAAACGGTATTCCTTTCCAATCAGGAAACTACTTTTCCTACGGAGCAACTTTGAATTAATTTAATACCAGATTTACAATATTTGAAATATTTGCTTCAGGATAATAATGATTAATAGTCTAATATGTTTTCTATGCCGGCGTTTTTATGAATTTATCCATACGAGCCAAATTAAATATCCTTCTTACGCATGCAAACTCTCCCACTGTATAACAGCATGAATAAATAAAAATAAAGTGATTTTCACCTCGAAAACCCCGACCGTGTTAATGTGCAACTCCGCGATCGTATCTGGAACTCGGCAGCGTTTCACCATAAATTGATTTTACGTGTTGACCCCCAACGAGTTAATATTACCCAAGGAGCGGATGGAGGAAGAGAGCAAGGAGAGAAGTGAGATATCAGAAAGCACAGATATAAATGGGCTATAACTTACGAGCATCTGATATTGTCACAAATCGAGCGTTGAAAATTATTCCACTAAAATTATACGGTTTGGATTAGGGCCATTTTCTGGCGAAGGTTATCGCAATTTTATAGGATTATCAATAAAGCACATTTTAGCATGAATTAGCTGAATGGGCCAAGATTAACTTATAGAAAATGCAGGTTCCAATCTCGCAAAATTGCGAAATTTGATGCAGTTCAACAGTATCGTAATCGACCTACATTAACTATGAAAGCTCAAAGATTTAATTGTGTTTTCAGAACATACAATCAAGTAAACCTTACGGCATTTTATTTGCAACGATTTAATCACAAAAGGATGAACCCAACAAAGGTTCAACTTCATTAGCCTATACACCGAAATCTTCTCGACCACCTAACTATCTAGTTCTAATTTTGAGTCCTCGAATTTAGGGTTCAATTTATCCGTTACGAACAGTCTTACAAAATAGAGCCGGTGCAAAATCTTTCCAACAAATATACGACGTCATTTGGGCTCTTGTGACCGTCAAAGCGATCATTTTCCGAATACACCAGTTTTCCGAAATCAATTCTAAAACTCGGATTCGACCATTCTGAATTGCTTTCTCTATTTTATGTCCCTCGTTCCATATGTCTTATTTTCGCTGAAGACCTGGAATTGGAACCCCGCTTCAGCTTGTAAATTCTACCGGAAGAGATCGATTGGTTTTAATTAAAAGTTATTGACCGAAGTTAAATGAAATATTTGCAGTGGTGTTCCTGAAGGAGGGAATAACTGAATTGCATTAAATAAGGTTTATTTTTTGTTGCACAAAACTGATCAGTTGGCTTAATGCCACGACCTTGCAGAAAATTTGTACTACATAATAGGAAGTTATGAGATGCAATCTAGATATTTTAAATGGGACACCCCTATATGATATTGCACGCATATTGGTTTGCATTAACAATTGATTTGTCAGCGTTACAAAGCAGCTGCTGAAATATTAAATTATAATCTTCGTTTTTAATTAAAAACATGACTACAAAAAATACTTACGATGCATTTCGATAGGTAGTAATTGTAAATTTTGTTGCAAAATATTTCCTGATGGAACCAGAATTCGAGTGTTACCCAACTGTTATTTAAAGGAAGCTCGACGCACTCTAGTTAGTTAGCTATTGAACGAGCTACGAATCAAGATTAAATAGTAGTGCGCTAGTTGTCTGATATAATCCGGGTTGTGTAGAGTATTACCGCAATAGTGCGGTAATAATTACGTCGATCATTGTCAAAGTTGTGTCTTAAAATTGCATATTTAAAAATAAGTTCAAGCGTAGGTCTGTCATCTGATATTGAGGACAAAGATTTTAATGTTGTTTCGGATCTGGTGTTAGATAAATCACGGAATAAATAAATGACAAGAAAGTTTTGATCTGTACCAGAAATCGAGCAGTCAACGAAAGATACACGCACAAAATAATTCAAGCACCAAAGGGATTCAGGTTTTTGTCTTTTAGCTACTTTCTTAAAATATGCTAATGATCCCCTCCCGCCTTGATAAGTTGAGTATCTAATTTATTAAGTGCAGTGAATGAAAACTAGCTGCATCATTTCTGTTACAGACCCAAAGCTGCTTATTATTTCATCCGTGGTTTTCCTGGCACCAGATCTGAAACAACATTAAAAGCTTTGTTCTCAATATCACATGGAAGATCATCGCTTGAACGCATTATAAAATGTGTAATTTTAAGACACAACTTTTACAATGGTTCTGATGACTATGACAAATTCTCATTAGAGCCTAACTGTGTTCTGTATTCACCTTTAGAGCTAATAATTTTCACTCAAATAATCATTAAAACAATAATCGTTTTGGGTGTAGACAAACTATTGTACGTCACACGTAGGGTATTATATTATTAACGCACTTAGGGCCCTATTATGTAACTTTTCCGTTAAAAGTTAGCGGTCGTTATAAAGTTTACGGCCGCTTAATTTTCCATTGGTATCCTCTAACTCGGTTGTCCGTTAAACACATAACCTAATTCCATTATAAATATCAGTCAGTAGGGTGGTTAGTAGTTAGGCCTGCTATTGAGAAAGTTTGGACACGGACTCCGCTAAAATATATTTTTTAACGAAACGTCAATAATTACGTATAGGGAATAGCAATGTCGATTTCGATATAACAGACCGTTGAACATGTAATTTCTGAAGAATAATTTCTTAACGAATAGTTTCAGAATAAATCCCTTACACCGTGCAAATATTCACATGTGTGTGCAAATAATATTCAGAGGCTACTGATTACGTAAATAACTATTCACAAGCAGAAGAAGTTAAAGAAATCTTTACAACGGTAAAAACGTAGTAGTATTAGTACGAGTAGCAGTAGTAGCAGTAGTAGTACTATTGTGGGGGACCCGATGTATTCATGTATCCGGCGACCGGGCCGCAAAAAACGTGACAGTATTTTCAAATTATTGATCTTATTGATGTGGCGCACAAGCAAATATTTTTGCCGAAAACACGGCGGGCTTTTTAGCAACATTCTATTAACACAATGTTTGTTCGCTAGTGTTATGTTGATTAAAAATTATGTCTAAATAAAAATGTACCTTTATTACCTTACCATTTTCAAATTGTGATTTGCAATTTGATTTAGAGTTTAAATTAAATTTCAATTTTGTGGCATCGTTGTTACTCATTATCAAGTGAAGTGGAAGTTATTTGTTCGATAAATAGCATCCCTTGATATTGCGGTTGGATCGCAATTTAGGTTATTTTTTTTCTGCTGATTGCTATTTAAAAAATTAATGTATGTATGTTCGACCGATCAAAATGTAAAAACAATGAAATTTCCTATTCCATAATGACTTGCATTCGACACCTTTGCTGTTGATTGCCTTGAATTTTATGTTTTGAATGAGGAAAGGTCGGTATTTAACGTAACCGCTAAAATGACAGTGATCCACACGTGTAACCTGAACCGCAGTTACACTTTGTCAATTTAACCGGTTGTTTTTGGAACTGTCTCATAAACCCGGAAAAGTCGTCGGCACCAGCACAGAACCGATGCCACACCGTCGAGCCATCTATCCAGTTGCAGCAGCTTCAGTAACCATCTGTCAATGGAAAATATGTTTAGTTGCACGTTGCCTTGATGATTGTTGTTGTGCACACCTTTAATGCTTTAGTGCGCTGAGGATTACTGCTTGCCTTTTTATTTCGGTTTTTATAGATTATTGATTGGATGATTGCTGATTTATTTATTTTTTTTATTATTGATTTTTACTAGATTGACAAGTTCACTTTTTTCATTGTTACACAACAACCAGAAAAAAATAAATGACTGACGCCGAACTGGCACGTTCAGAAAT
>NW_026017110.1:33629291-33639600 GCF_020466585.1 Dendroctonus ponderosae | reverse complement strand
GAAAACTTTGCTGCTGACTATGTAGCAACACCTGGCGATACATTTTTGCAATATCCCCAGTACAGGATGCTTTCTGGCTCTAAAGACAATAGAAAATAAATCTTGTTGCACTGTAGGCCCAACCAGAAGAATATCGTTAAGTGCACATCCACAAGAAGATTTGCTGGAACCATCGAAAACGACTCTTAACTTAGTAGTTTGATTTGAAGAGATGGTGACACAGTGATGTGGAAGGTAGAAAGTAGATTTGCCTAACAAATTCTGAGAAGTAACCTTAGACATGTGACCTAGGATTTCATATTCTTGAAGAAACTTTGAATATTCAAATTTTAACTTCGGATTCCTTTGAAGCTTCCTTTTTAGATTTAAAAACCGTTGTTTTGCCGTCTCAAATAAATCACCTAATTTGTGAGTCTCATGCTTCAGCGGCAAGGTTACTACAAAACGACCTTCGTCATTTAGGAACGTTGTGTCTTTAAAATTGTTTTCACATTTTTGTTCTTCAATTGAGAGCGGTTTAGGTGATGACATCCCTTCTATCTCCCAAAACCGGGCCAAATGCATATCCAGCAATTGGGTTGCACTGAAATTACAGGAGACAGTATTGTGAATAGCCCTGTTTTGAATACCATTGACGGTGCCTGAGATTATCCAACCAAGACAAGTTTTTTGCATTGTAGGCAAATTTTTACCTAACTTAATTTGTCCCGTGCACAATAAGTCCCAAAAGATGTCACAACCTATCAGAATATCGATTGAATTTGGCACATTGAAAGAGGGATCAGCCAGGATTAAATGAGAAGCAATTCTTAACTCAGATATGTCTACAGGCATACAAAGTATTTTTCGAGTTATTTTTGGCAGAACTAAACAGTTCAACTGGATTGAGTACGAATCTTGACGAGCTTGTATCCTCAAGTTTGCCTGACGTAAGACTTTAGAAGTCGTTTGTCCTATGCCATTCACAGAAATATTGGCGGTATTGGTATTGAAATTCAGTTTCTTACATAAACATTCGGTAATAAAATTTGATTCACTTCCGCTATCCAAAAGACCTCTGCAAGTCTGAGATTTATTTTTACTATCCAAAACGTCAATTAGCGCAGTAGACAAGAGCACCCTAGAAGTAGCGAAATCATTTTATACCGATAAACATTCTAGATTAGAGTTCACCAGTGATACAAGAGGTTGCGAGGTCGATGTGGATGCCTCATTGGTATTTGCACGATTATCTGAGGGAATATTTGTAGAATTAGAATTGAAATTGCGCAAAAGAGTGGTGTGCCTTTTAGAGCACTTTTTACAAGGCTGAGAACGACACTGCTCGGTGGCATGATTGTTTCTCAGGCAATTTAAACACCACTTATCCTTTTTTGCAACGCTATTTCTCTCCTTCAAACTCAAAGAGAGAAACTCCTGACAGTTGTAAACCGTATGATTTTGTTTACAAAATGTACAGATTGGTGAATGTACACTAACAAATGATTGTCGTTTTAATCTTGGTTGAATTTATTGAAAAGTTTCAAGTAACTTACACCTTTCATGCAAAAATTCTGTTAGAATATCAAGAGAAATGTCATGTTTCGCAAATTCTGCTTCCCATTCCTTTCTGGTGACTGGTTTAAGCTTTAATGACACCATATGAATTATTAGAGCATCCCAATGAGCTACTGGTTGCTTTAATACTTTTAGAGCACGTAAATGCTTATTTAGTTCCAAGTCAAACAAAGCTTTAACGTGGGTTCTTATTAGAATTTTTTCTTTTTCATACCTTTTTATTAAAAGATTCCACGCTATGTCATAATTTGCGGCGGAACATTCCAATCACTTTAGTAGATCTGCAGCAGGACCTGTTAAGGAGAGCCGAAGATAATGAAACTTTTGGACATTTGCTATTGATGCATTATCATGTATAAGCGAGTAAAAGGTGTCCTTAAAAAACAACCATTGGTCATAAGCTCYATCGAAGRTGGGTAATGGTATAGGAGGAAGTTTTACGTTTGTTGAGGCATTTAAATCGAACGGACCTTGTGATACTAAGTTTTCCACTGAACCAGCTTGACTATTACCGGTCAAACTATTTGGAGAATGACTTGATACAACTGCATTTTCAATTATATTTTTTGCCTTTGCCATACATTTAAAGTAGGTGTTTTCAAACTCTATAATTTCATTTTCATAACTATTATTATTATCATAACTATAGTATTTATCTCTAGTGCCTCGAGTCTGTCACAGACATTATTAAAGCTTTCTAAGGAAGGCTGAACCTCAATAATGCGAAGCTCAATCTCTTTTATTTCCACGTTTTCAGGATCTACTAGAGAATCAACAAATCGCTTAAATCTTGTTGGTTTAGATTTTAAGTATGTTTTATTATTTTTTAGTGTTTTGCACTCTATTTCACCTTCAGTCGCCATTGCTATTATAATGAGATGATTGGCTCTTTAAGGTGGAATTAATTATTGATGACCAACTTTAAAATTTGTTTAAACTTGAAACTGAAAGATGATAAGTCTGGGCTAGGAAGGAAACGCACTGACCTGAGTTGAGTCTCTTTTATGCCTTGGCTGTCTTCACTATCCAGATCTAATAGTTATATTTGCTGGTTTAAATTACACGGGATTCGCCTTGCGTGTAATTTCTTCTCATATCCGGCTCGAAGGACCATATGTTGTGCACACCTTTATGCTTCAGTGCGCTGAGGATTACTGCTTGCCTTTTTTTGTTGGTTTTTATAGATTATTCATTGGATTATTGCTGATTTATTTTTTTTTTATTATTGATTCTTACTAGATTGACAATTTCACTTTTTTCATTGTTACACACCAAACAACCAGAACAAAATAAATGACAAGACGCCGTACTGGCACGTTCAGAAATGTTTTGTCCGCGCCAATAATTGTGTTTATTACCTTTCGCCTATAAGATATGCTTAGTTTCGATGATGATATAAAACAGCATTTTTAATCTGTAAGTATTACTATTAGTCTGGGTAATTTAATGTTTTTGTTGACTAAATATCACGCGTAAACAATTCAAATGCTACTAGAAAAGTGGTGCCCCATCACTCAAAGGAAGTTCAGTTAAAAGATAGACAATAATAATGCAGTTTTCAAGGTTTTGACAAACTTGTTGCATAACAAAAACACAGGTTTATTAGCTTACTGTGCAAGACGCCCGATTAGTTTCCAAAACGAGTGCTATCATAAACGAGAGAAGAACTAGACTTAGTAAAAAGCATACGCAAAAATTATTCTTAAACATTTACTAATTTTCACCCTTTTAAACATACTCGCATTCAAAACTGTTTATATTGGATAAAAATATATGTTTTATTTAAGCGATTAGATTTCATTATCAGTTTTTTTCATTAAGTAGTTAATTGTTACCCATGTTTTGTTTTTAGAGTACATTATTTTTAGTTTACCAATGCTAAGCACAATTCTGTTAAATAATCTAAATCATTATTTATCTTCACGACCTCTACCAACATCATTATTGCGAATGTTGAATGAAAAATTGAAAAAGTAACATGATACTTTTGGAACCGCATATTGGAATCTAATACCAAAATGAAACTGAATCACCTGTTTACATATTGTACAATTTACCAATGGGAATTTAAAATTCCGTTTTTAGATGTAATTAAGTATCAAGAATCAATATTTTTTACTAACATACGCATATATTTTAATTTTACGAAAGAACCGTTTTGAAGTGTCTTCAAAAAGATGCTCTACGGTTCATGCTCTACAGTAGTCTACAGAGAGTTAAACGTTCAAAACCTTGATTTTGTCATTTGTCTACTTTGCATGCCGACAAAGTTCGAAGTAGTAGATACTCAATGGCAAAATTGATTGCAAACAAACAATCCACGATGTGCTATTAATATTTTGTGGAAGCAAATAGCTACTTATTACACTTTGTTATAGAATTTCATCGGTTTAGAAAGAATCTAGAATAGTGCAAGTCGAATTTTCATACCGTAAATATTTTGATGATAGTCCTAAATCAGTGGTATAAATAAAAACATTTATCAAAATGTTTGGTGAACATGTTTGTTCCGTTTAGCAATAACAGTAAAGTATATATGTTCAACTGTTGTGTTTCCCTCTAAATAATAATAGCTTTCAACAATACAAATTCAATTCCGAACTTATTGTCCTACTGCTATTTAGATTATAAATAATGTATCATAATAGGCTATAGGAATCGATAGATAATGCTGGATTCCAACAAATTGTTAAGTATTTTGTTATGTCCGGAAAATTACGGCTGCTATTCATAATATTGAGTTGGAAGTATATGTTTCTAAATTACATTATATAGTAATAGTTGATTATATTAAATTTGGAGACAGTTTTACATTCGACCTTTTACTCACGAGTGGTAAATTAAAAGGAGACACGAATGGATTTATTTGACTAATCATAGAATTTCAAGAACACGTTTTATTCTGCGTCATGCATGCGACATTTTTCCGGCATCCGGATATTTATTTATACGTTTTTTCAACCCCGCCACTAAGGTTCAGCTCTATCGAAATCAGTCTTGCCTCCACGTGAGAACAGTGCGTTATATGACCTGCTATAACACGGTTGCTCCAGTTTGTTATGGGCTAAAAATTATAACATCCTCAAAAATAAAGATAAATGGCCGAATAGTCACTTAAAACATTGCGTGTTTTGTTTTCAAATAAATTAATCATATAATTTGAAATGGAAAGCGTAGGCGACTTCGACTTGGAAATGTTGCTAAATACTCTCAAAGCAAAAAGTATAAAATATCGGTAATAACTGTAAAATGCATGTATCTTGAAAATACTTCTTGCGCAACGAATTTTATCATCCATTCAGATATTTCACATTAAAACCCAAATGCAGATTGTACAACACTGTTTTAAATGTCTACCAAGTTTGAAAATGCCTGTTATAATAAATAATAAAATTTAATGTAAGCGGAATAAATTGTGTCACAAAAAGCAGTTGCTGAAAAACTATATGGGACACCAACGTAATAGAACATATTTGCTGATAGTACCATAACTCACACCGAAAGACCAATAATTATTGAGACCTCAAGGTAATTACCAAGCTGTGTTTTTTAAATTTCTTCGTAAAGAGCCAAATATTATTCGGCTACTTGTAATATTAATATTTTTTTTGTTGGGAGTTTTTAATAACACGTTTTGATTGGATTGATGATTAGGAAGAATTCTAAATTCACTTTCAGCTGAGTGTCAAATAGTTCGCTGCAAGGCTAAAGAAGAACATATATGTTAACACCTTCATGCAAAATAGCAGAATTCTTAGCAACTCATGAACTAAATCTGACATAAGCTAAACCTTTCTCGTACTAAATGTGTACGAAGTTGATCAAACGTTTGTTATATGGTTTTCTAGTTTTTTTCAAAAACAATTTGCCCATATAAACTACAGCAACACATTCACTGAAATAATGCCATCCCTTCAAATAAAAATTAAATTTATTTGGATCCAGAATGTACTAGGTTATATTGAAAAACGCATTTTTGTAACTTCAAATTATAAATATTTATAAAATACCATACAATATTTACGAACATTGTATTGCGCTATGCAGATCATCAGTGCTTTATAAACGTACATATAAATGAAAAATTTACATGTGGATGTCTATATTTTAACAAACAAAAAGTGTTTGTTTTATATGGTAATTTTTATATTCAAGCAGTAATTTTTAAAATGTACCAATTCACTTTGTAGATTGTTATTTTTGGTCTAACCGTTTAGAAAGTTGCCTTGGAAATCAAGACCTAATTTACCTGAAAGAAACTTGCAGCCCTCATCATAATTTATCTAGTATTTAAAGTTTTTCTAGAAGCTGCTGGTCCTAAAGTGAGAAAGTGTCATCCGAAATTTTCAGCTGATAAATTATCCTATTGCTTTCATCGCAACATCTCATCACTTGCCGACAGAACCATACGGCCCTTCAATGACCTTATAGCTAGTTTTGTTTAGCAGTGCGTCATGGATTTAATACTTATACATAAGCGTCATTATTGATAAATGCCCACTTTTTGCAATGACGGTTCTCTTAAAGTTCTCGCTTGGGTAAAGCTATGTTAACTCGCAACAAACCATGAGGTGCCAAAATTGTTTCGCCGCTTTCTCAGAAAACTTCTTAATCGACTTAAGTTAAGCTTAGAACTACGTCCTTCAAGGGCAGGGTCTACGCTATGACAACCACACACGACTGGAATCCATATAAATTACAAATTGTTTGTAGTTCTGAAATTACCGTCTGGAAATTATGGAGTTTTATGAACAGATGCCTGTCATTGTTTAAGTTCAACTATAATGAAAACAATTGGCCTTTATGGCAAAGTCGGAAAAGGAACGGCTGCGACTTCTAATTAAGACAGCTTCCAGCTTCCTCAAGGAAAGAGACGCAAAGGAACAAAACGGAAACGTGCCCTTTTAATTGCCCGTGTCGTCGTATATAAGAGACATCTAAGATGAAGTCAATTCGCCAACTTTTCAACATTTTAATGTAGAACTGAAATTGTTTTCGTTTTGCAAAATTCATGTTTTGGAACACATCTGCATGTCAGACATTTAACGTTTTTTTTAATTTTTGACAATAAAGTATCAATGGTCTTTTCTTAAATTGTAAATGTGGGTTTTGGTTGGTGTTTGTGGATTTAAACTTTGAAATCTATTCTCAAAGTTGCTACTCACATATTTCTTATATCTACAGAAAGTTTATCACGAAAATTAAAGTTCAAAATGCTTTGCTTAAAATTGTCTTCATTTTATAGGAATGTTCGTAACTTGCGAAAATTCGATATACATACAAATATTTCACCACATGATGCTGTAAATTATTGTTTCCAAATACTTTGTAGAGTTGGATATTATGACTTGTATCTTACATATTAAATCAATCGACTGTCCTAAGCTATTATAGTTTCCATATCTCTTTAAGAGAAATGGAACAATTAATCGATGTATATAACTGGTGAGACATTTTCCATGACGATAATTTTATGAGAAACTCTAATGAGTTTGCAGAAGCATTTGCCATTAGTTTAATTAAGCTAATGCATCTATTCAACTTTACCGCGTTTACTCTGATTTCCGAACATTCTAAAGCGACCGAGAAATATTTGCATCAAAGACAATAAGTTGGCATTTTTACGTTTCCTTTTGTGTTTCTGTTAAAGCGGAGGAAATTTAATAAATTCAGGGTTTGTGTAGTTGCTTTGCAGAATTCGAGTTGGTGATCGATTGTTTTTAATTAGGCAGGAGGGGTTGGATGGATATTGCTCTGTGGGTCTGTTAATTGTTCTCTGAAATGACAGTCAAATTTACAGCTAATAAATTGAGGCTGTTTAAAAGGCCACGGCCTACAAATTGCTCATTAAACTTGGGGTGATATGCCAAATGGAAAATTTTCTGGAGAAAAAACCATAGACGTCTAAGAATACCAGGATTGTTTGTTTTATTGTTCCTTTCAAGCGGTTTAGGCTCCTTTCACAAATTCATTGTATTTATTGTCATTAATGCATTTTCTTACCAAAGTGTTATAATCTCAGCTATCATATATTTTATCTTTATTTTCCTACGTAGATTTGCTAATAAAACAATTATGTTTCAATTACAAAATGTGAAAAATTTAACATAACATAAAACATAACGTAAAATCGGGAAAAGTTCTATAAAAAAAGGAGTTTTAATAAGCGTTTGTTTAAATAAATAAAAACATACAGGGTGATTCAAAATTGGCGTCATTCCTCTGGAAGTGTTGTCTGGCGCTGTTATAGGAGTAGAGATAAAATAGGAAAATAAATTAATTGTTATTAAAAACTGAAGAATTTGCAAAAAACTATATCAGAAATTCAGCAGCAATGTTTTTAAAGGTAATCTGCCTAATTAACATTGCGCAAATACTTGTTGCTTCGTAATTATTTAAAAGTCCGGTAACCATGGAATTATACCGACTGACAATAAGATAGACAAGGATAAACGATCAATTCAACAAGATTTGTTGACGAAATGTCAACATGTTCTCATAACCTCGAATGTCGCTGTTTAAAAATAAACCATACAACACCAAACAATTGAATGGTTAACTCCAAACAAGCTAGTGCCTGTGTAATCCCCTTATTATCCACTCTTATCAAGCAGCTTCTCGTATTCAGTTAATTAACTGCTGCTCCATTTGCATCTGCCTGTGCTGCGTGTATCGTACAAACGTGGTAGGAACGTAGCCCTTCTTCGGTATTTATTTCGTGTTTCGGAAAGTGTCAGTTATTGTGCTCTGTGTGCCCCTAGAAGGCGCTGATTCGATTATGTCCAATACTTGTTCCTCTGTGCCTGGAAACCGAACATCTATTGCCGTCCACTATCTTTCTCTCCTCGCCCTTTGTCGGCGTGAGTCTTTTCCGCTTCTGCTATGTTACTGTAGCACTTCCCCTGAATTAATCGCATGTCCGCAAATTCGTGAAAAGAAATTCGAAGTAAGTCACAGTTTGACAAATTATTGTTATTATTGACAAGGGCTATTTACCTGTAAATATCTGATAAAGACAAAAAACATCAATGCCGCTGTACCGTTTCATCAAAAAATTGAAGAAGAGAACTTTCTTGATATCAAAAATGTTCGTAATTTGAAGCAAGGATCGTAATKTTTCTTTTTGAATGCTTAAGTATTCCGATATGCTACCAATTAAGCATGGACAAATTTCAAACTAATGCTTAATAACAAAGTTGAAATTCGATCTTCAAGTGTTAATACCTTCCAGAAATTTTCGAAAAAAAAATTTTCAATATTTTTCTCGTACTCCCCAAGGGAGCGCCCTTAAAAGGAATGACGCAAATTTTAAATCACCCTGTATGCTTATTTAATCGGTCCCCCAACACAAATATTTAAGTTTGTTTGGTTTCAAATATAGTTTAGAGTTAGTTATGTGTGTGTGTTGTGTGAGTGTTAACAATGTGGACTTCAATCTAAAACTTTTTAACGCAATGTAACTTTTATTTTTCAAATGGAAGTACTTGTATATTAATACGTCATTAGATAGACAATTTACAAAGTTACAAATTTGCATTTACACTTTAAGCTGTGAAATCATCCGTTTTCAAATTATAATTTATTTTATTTAAAAATTTCAAAAATTTGCTACATTTTGTAAGGTAGAGTTAATAAATAAGTGTCTTTAGTTAAAGTAGTGTGGTAAAATAATAATTCAACTCATCTTTCGGCCACAATTCTAATCTAAATCGCAAAGCATTACCTGGCTTGAGTTTAACTTTTTCCTTTATCATCTATAATCTAGCTATATATACAAAAAAATTCTGCAGCCAATTATCGAGCTCGCAATTTGTTTATAATAAACAAAATTTTCAGTCACCTTAGGATTTCCACAACTTGAAAATCTGGGAGCATTTCCTACCTCAAGTTAAGCAATTTTTGTATAAAAAAAAGCTATTCAAAGTTTTGCCAGATCAAGTTTTTAACCAACCCCAAAATGTGAGCGTAACAAGTTTGTTTTGTCTTATGAAGCATATTAAAAATGTGAACCCTCTCATGAGAATTGAACTAATTTTGAGTCCCTCAGTATTTACTCATTAACGAGCACTAACTAGCGTTATTAAAATGCCGTAATTATTTTTCTCGCAGAACGCTACAGACAAACTCTGACGTCGAAAATTATTCAACCCTTTATTTTTCTCGAGGAACAGCGACAAAGGAAAGAACACATATTCATTCTTAATTGGTAGCGTTGAGTTGCCGAGAAGAGAAAGCTGATTGTCGGGAGCAAGTTTGCGACAGTTTAGAGCCATTGGGCACACTATGTCAGTCATTAGTAGTCATCAAGAAATGCAACAAGTCACTGTAATTCTTTTGTGATACTATTGCGTTAAGTTTTTCAATTCTAATGCGATTCTGAACTAACAAATAAAGGTAACAAAAATTAATTAATGACTTTTAATTAATTTTTGATAACGATGGTATCAAAAAAATAGCGTTTATAGTATTGCATGATAAAGGCAATATTTTATGCGGCTTATATGGTGGCATGCTCTAAATTTAATTGCAACAGAGTATTCAATGCACCGTTGATCTGCAATAATATTAATTCGTTATCTGGCAACTAAATATTTCATCGATACACATATATCATTATTAGCCATTATTCCATATTAAAATTCTTGTACAGTACTACACTACCTCAAAATCAGAGACGGAGTACTGAGCAATCACCTGCAGCTAAACGCAGACTATAAGTATAAATTATCAATCAATAAATCAACAGGAACTC
>NW_026017110.1:33628185-33629241 GCF_020466585.1 Dendroctonus ponderosae | reverse complement strand
AATAAGAGAAGAGTCCATGAAATGATACGGATTAAAAAACATAACAATGCTATGAATTTCAGATCGGATACCGACAATCTTAGCTCAGTATATCATACATTAGTTAAATGAAATAAACATAGAATGTTAACTAACACCCGGTATATTGAAGAATTTTGCAAACCAAAAATAGTATTCCCAGAATTCAAAGAAAAATAGCGGAAAGTAAAAGAAATCAATATAAACAATATTTTATTCGCTTTGTGTCCAAAATGGACAAAATTAATACTCCAAATGTATGCCAAGGCTTAAAGCAGCAACAACGCTACACGTGTAAGTAAAAATATTTAAGTATCTGAACAAAGAATTCTAGTCTCTTCCCAAATTTGATAGTTCTGACCTAATCACCTGTTAGGCCTAATTAATTTTAGAATGTTTTAAAGTGTTGCAATTGTGATGTATTTTAATGTGTGATATGATGAGGCTGTTGACGAACTGTGATTGTTTTTTAAATTATTGAAATTTTTTTTTAACTATGTTATTTTAGAAAAACTTATGATGGTGGAGAAACGTATTTTAATTGATAAATAAAGACAATAAATGACTGAGACCCAGGAATTAATTTTGATTTAACTTTTAATCAAAAAATTGTAGAAGAGAACTTTTTTACGATAAAAAAAAAATCGTGCTTTGACGCAAAGGTCGTAATTTTTCTTTTTGAATGCTTAGGTATTTCAATATGCTTCCAATGAAACATAGAAAATTTTTGGGGGTAATACCACGAGTGCTTTGAAATTACCGATCATTTTTCACGATTGCATTTTTTCCATAATTTTACGAGTCCGAATGACGAGTAAAATTGGCAAGGAAAACTTAGCAGAGCAGAGTGAAAAATTATATGGTTAATTTTAAACTGGTGTCAAGTTTAGCGGGTTTGGGACGGTGAACCGAAACTCTTTATTTTCTTGAAAAAGCCTACGTTTCGACTATATATTTAGTCTTCCTCAGGGCTAAAAATTACATACATAGGATAGTTACAAATTGAAGGATTAGAATGTTACACTATGAAAAAAAAAA
>NW_026017110.1:33618190-33627876 GCF_020466585.1 Dendroctonus ponderosae | reverse complement strand
AAATACTTATACATTGCTTCAATTCAATATGTGCTGCCAGTGAAATCGCCAGTTTGTCTGCCCGTGAAAAACGTATTTATGTATACCCAAACCAGTGCAAAATTATTGGAATCCTAAATGTAGCTTTTTTGCTTTTTGGCGGACACGCACTGTACATTTGTCTGCTTTCCTCGGCCTTGGAGTTGGATCGGATGTAGCTCAGATGAAATATGTGCATTTGATAATGGTAAACTTTTGTTTTCAAACTTGGGTTGATGAGAAGTTATTCTCAGAAAAAATGTTAATTCGGATTTGGCTTTGAATATGTTTAATTCAGAGATTTCTTTTTGAAACCATCCATTACCTGAATGTAAATTAGTTTTAGGCTCTGAAAGAATAAATTTTAATTTGCTTTAATTAAAAAGGCTATGAAGGCGACTGCACACTTCAATTAAATTCAAAGTAAGTAATTGGTAATTTTGAAATATGTGTTTTTTCCCGTCAATGAAGACGATTGGACAGACTGCTGACCCCATGCAAATAAATAATAACGATAAGGTGATTCAAAATCGGCGTCATTCCTCTGGAGGGTTGTCTGGGGGTGTCTTGGAAGTACAGCAAAAATAGCACAAAGTTAAATGGTATTAAAAACTCCCATATTTCGAAAAACCTAGATCAGAATTATGGCAACAATGTTTTTCAAGGTAATCTGCCTAATTCACATTTCGTAAATACCTGTTCCTCCGTAATTCTTAAAAACTCCGGTAACCATAGATGAACATGAAGCAAAGAAAATAAAAGAGACAATAACATGAGTTGAGGTTAGGATAACGGTGTTACCTTGCGGTCAGTGCTGCGACAAAACAGCCCAGTGCTGCCATCTTTTTGGGGCAAATTATTATACCTAAATAGGTCACAACTGTCATCTAAAATCAGCGGTTAAAGGTTATGTATCATTGATCAATATTATTGATCACATAAAATACAATTTTGTTGTTAAAACACAAGTGTTCCCAAGAGCGAGAAGTCCTGCCCGTTTCACTCCAAACATCTTTGCGTCCCAATCACTTTCAGTCTGAGCTCATATTTTGAGCAGCTTCTCGTGTTCGTTTAATTAACTACTGCTCAATTTAAACCAGTGCCCGGAAGATCAGAGATTTAATGTGTTCTAGTGTCCTGTGCATATCACATACATGGTAGGAATGTAGGCGCTTCCTCGGGGGAGTTATCGGGACAATGTGTCCGGTGTTTGAGAAAGTGCAGTTGTTGTACAATGCTTCAAGTACTCCTGGAAGGCTCAGCTGCAATAATCTCCAATACCTGTTCCTCTAGGTCTTGAGACTGAGCATTTTTAGATTGTCGACTGTCTGCGTCCATTTAGAGCCACTCGCCTAGTCTGTATCTGTTCGCTGGTGTAAGTTCTTACAGCTTCTCCTTTGTTACTGTGGATTTTCCATAACTAATCGAATATTCGCAAATTCGCTGTTGGTTTACATTTTGTGAAAGGAGATTCAAAATAAGTCACAGTTTGACAAATGCTTGTTATTATTGACAAAACCTGTTAATCACAAAGAAATATCATTGCCGCTTTGACTTTATCAAAAAATTGAAGAAGAGAACTTTTTTAATATAAAAAAAATTCGTAATTTGACGCAAAGATTTTCTTTCCGAATGCTTAAGTATTCCAATTGGCTACCAATCAAACGTGGGACTATTTCAAAATAACGCTTAATAACAAAGTTGAAATTCGATCTTCAACTGTTATAATCTTCTTGAAATTTTCGAAAAAAGATTTTTGAATATTTTTCTCGTACTCTCGAAGTGGGCCCCTATATACCCTTAAAAGGAATGACGCCAATTTTAAATCACTCTGTATTTTCTATAATCTTGTTTCTCAAAGGTAATAGTAAAAGATGTAATTTAAGGAGCGTTCAAACAGGCGTTAATTGAAAAACTAACAACAATTTACATCACAGTCAACTAGTTAACAAGTTCAAGTTCGAAAAGAAAGAAAAGGTATAAACGGAATTTGAAAAGCCATTTCTGACCCATCACTTCTATTTCCACGTTTGGAAGACATTAAATATTTAAAAATCGCACATTAAATACTTAATGATGAGTATACGTATGATCGATATACATATACGACACTAAAATTTATGTTATACTTATTCTTCAAGATACGTTAACCTTCTGCTAAATTCGGAGAACTTTTTAAACTTCCGAATAACGACTACTAAATCAACGTTAATTGAGATTGAATTAATGCAAGAATTTAATTTGCAATATAATAATAATTCAGGTTAATTACAATGCTTAGGTTTTGCTATTCATATAAAAATATAAAAATTATGTATAATCAGCAATAAATAGTGGAAACATTTTATTTATTGGGTCAATCTTTGCTGATGGCTGGTTTCCATCAATATTTAAATATGTTCACCTATTAATCAATTTGGGCATATTTATCAACGTAACTAAAATAAAATTATAAGTAAATATTAAAATTATCAGTAAACAAAGCCGATTTATGTTAAAAGTTTACAATAACTGAAATGTTATTAATAATAATTCTATAATTTTTGTAGGCAACCAATGATGAATACATTGGATTTCACAATTTGACAATTAGGGCACTAACTTGTTTCTAATATATATATTTTTTTCTAATAATAATAACGATAAGAAAAATAACTTTTCGATTCAATTTTGAGAACATGAATATGATTTGAAAATTCGATAGCAATCTTGTTGCAAACATATTTTCCGAGATTGAAACTTAATTGATTAATTTACCAACGTACACTTTAATTCAAACTTTCACTAATTAGAAGTAATTATATCGCGCTGGTGGCGCTTATTTGGTGGCTATGAAGTATTTTTTCAGTGGTAAGGTTTTATTGTTAAGCTGTGTAATAGATGGTCGTCAATAAACTTTCGGAAACCGACTCATACCAAAAAAGGCCTGCCTATACAACGCATCCCACCGGGAACCGCCGCAATCGAGGTCTGGCAACCCAACATGTAATTAGGAGAAATTTGAACATTGGACAGTATGCCACGTCAAATTCTAAATATATTTCATTTCATCATAAGTAAGTAAAAGTAAAAAAAATGCTTTCAAAATGACGTTGAGAAAACCGTCCAAAATAATTATTGAACCTCCATTTTTGATAATTTGTGTTATTCAGTATTAAAAATAGGGGTAAGTTTGTGTAAAGTTTTTGATTCCAAAAGTGTATAAGTTTCGAAATATTGTCAATTTAAAGTTTTCATATGGCTATTTTGTGACGCACATGTCAGGTTAGAGATCCCCGAAGCTTGCACTATCTTACATGATTTCTTGCTCGGATATACCCGAGGAAATTCATATATTTATTACTTACTAATATTAAAAGAATTTTGATTCAAATCTTATTCAAATGGTTAGAAACATGCAATTAATCGATTTAAGGCAAGATTGTGAGCCACCATTGAACTTAATATTACAAGACTTAGAAATTTGGTAAATGCCTCTTGATATACAGGGTGTTCCGTAAATATTTTAACAGCGTGTTCTTCTAGTCACTTTAAAAGAGGGTTTTCCAGAGAGTTTTCTTAATTTGAGGTTTCATTGTTGACATATTTGATTTTCAAAATGGCAGAAAACATTAGTTTTTGTTGTGTTTCTTTAAAAGGGTTTAACGTATAAACTTCAATTTTGGTATACATGATAACCTAATTGCGTGCCATTCTGTGGTAGTGTTTTGTGGTTCTGTTTACTTTTATACAGGGTAGAAATGTGGAACCCCTACTTTTATTTTGATCAGAACTTTTTTCTATGCATTTAAACTATGATCAGCATAATTTTTGTAATTACTACAAATTATTTACCTACTTTTTTATCTCTTATTGTTTTTTCCTAAGACCACTAGTTTGCCCACAAATAAATAAAATAGTTTTATTTGCCGTTCTCAAAATGTGTGAGTACGTACCTAACGAATTTTTATTTAATAACGTTTGAATACAAAAAGTGCAATAAACAAAGTAGGCTGTTAAATATCGTTTAGTTTTCATTGTCAAAAAAATTACAGCGGCTGCTGACAGTTTCCAAGTTCTGTAAGTTTCGTTGGTCGGTTTCTTTGTTGTATTAGTTTTTATGTTAGACATAGAATATGAATAACATAAATAACTATTATAATAACGAAGAATATACAGACATGCATTTGATATACGGAGAATGTCATGGCAACGCTCTTACGCAGAAAGATTTCCTAATCGTCGAGTTCTTAACCATCCAACTTTTACCAAAATTCATTTAAGACTATGAGCCACTAGAACCCGTCAACGAAATGAAGGTAGAGGACATGCTCGACAAGAACGCACCGTTTTGGATTATTTTGGTAGCAATTCAAGAGCGTCTATCCGAGAAGCATCAAGGCATTTTAATATATCTGCTACTAGTATTTGGCGCATTTTATCAAAAACCGACTTGCATCCTTTCCACTTTAAACGAGTACAAGAATTGTTATCAACAGATAATGAACTGCGAGTAAGATTTTGCGCAGAAATTCTAGACAATCGTAGTAGAAACTCTCAATTCACCCAGCAAATACTGTTCACCGATAAAGCTTTATTTACAAGAATAGATGTTTTTAATTACCATAATATGCATGAATGGTCTGCCGAAAATCCAATTTCTTTCATCACAACAAAATACCAACATTGATTTTCTCTCAACGTCTGGGCTGGAATAATAGGAGATTTTTTAATAGGACCGCAGATCTTACTTAGACGTTTAGGAAGGGCTCAGTACTTGAATTTTTTACAAAACAATCTTTTTGAGTTATTGGAAGATTTGCCTCTCCAACTACGACAACAAATGTGGTGTATGCACGATGGTGCCCCTGCTCATTTTTCTTTGCTGGTTCGAGATTGGCTTGATCAAAACTTTCCAGACGTTGGATTGGGAGGGGTCAAGAAGCTCCTATAAACTGGCCTCCTAGATCTCCTGATATAAACGCGCTTGATTTTTACTTCTGAGGCCATTTAAAAAATGCGGTGTATGCAACAGAAGAGAATACAATTGAGGAACTTCAAGGAAGAATATTTAGTATTTCTAACGAAATAAGAACCTCCGTGCAAACTTTACAGTCTGTATCGTTGCGCATATTGTTACCATGGTATTATTTAAGTAAAATTTATTAAAATTTAATAATTGTAATTTGATCCGAAATACACATTTTCGAAAAAAAAATTTGGTTGTTAGTAATTAACTAATAAAGTTCTGAACAAAATAAAAGTAGGGGTTCCACATTTCTACAGTATAAAAGTAAACTGAACCAGAAAACAGTACCAAAATTGAAGTTTATATGTTTAACCGTTTTAAAGAAACACAACAAAAACTAATATTTTCCGCCATTTTGGAAGCTAAATATGTCAACAATAAAACCTCAAATTGAAAAAATGACTTTAAAATGACTAGAACACGCTGTTAAAATATTTTAACATATTTACGGAACGCCCTGTATATCATATTCACTTTGAAATAAAACTAACGCTATATTTGCTCGTTCTCTGACAATAAAACAATGCTATTGTTTCAGAAACAGAAGAAAAGTTTTCTCATCCTGTCAGTGGCCCTACTGCTGATCCTAATACCTCGCCTCAACACCAAACCTCCACAATTTTCAGCAGCTGACAATCCCACAGCAAGAGAACCAAGTGCGACTACAAGGTTTTTGACCTTAGCTTATCTACCTTTCGTGAATTTTTTAATATTGGTTTACCCCAGTCAATTAAGTTTCGACTGGGGAATGGACGCTATACCCAGAATACACAGTATCAGAGACCCACGGGTGTTTTATGCTTTATGTTTTTACACAGTACTTACAGTGGTATTGGGAGTTTGTCTCTTCGGAATTCTCGAGCCGAGGGGATGGTTTTCCGTTAGTTATGCAAATTTCATTAAAGCAGGTGAGATGGTTATAAACTGGTTCTGTGTAAAGAATATTTATTATGCATTATATTTGTTTTAGGTTGCATAATTTACCACAGAAGAAATTCGGATACTCATTCGCATAACTGCAGGATAGCAAATAACAACAATACTACCCATAATCACCACTTTCTTTGCGTTTGCACAGCGGTGAAGTTAACATCGCAAAAAGTAACATCGAGACACAGTGTATTATTTTCTTTATCGCTAATAGTTCTTCCCTTTCTGCCGGCATCAAATTTGCTCTTCTACGTCGGATTCGTAGTAGCGGAGCGTGTCTTGTATATACCGAGTGCGGGTTTTTGTTTGTTGATCGGTATTGCCAGTGCGAAGTTGTGGAAACTTAAAATGAATCGTGGATATTTATGTGCGGGCTTCGTTTTGGTGTTGGCCGGTTTTAGTGCGAAAACAGTGATTCGGAATTGGGACTGGAAAAATGAGGAGTCGTTGTTTTGTAGTGCAATCTCCTTCAATCCGCCAAAGGGTAAGTTCCATTTTATTTGATTGTTTGTAGTATTAATCTAAACAATTTTCCTGGGGGTAATTATTTACTCTACAGTCTGCTGTGGCACGCGCACATGCCCGCACGGTTCGCGCAGCCGAAAATTGCATACTGGTCAGCCATATTGCCGAACTGCCACCAAAGTAGAAAATCTCAATGAAAACAAAAAAGTAATTCATTCAAGGTTGAAAACTTAGCAGATTTACGTTCATTCAGGAAATAGTAGACGACACTGATAAGCTCATTCCTCCATCGCGCTTAAATTAGCCGGGACCCAGCTGATTGCAGCCAGCAGTTTGAAATATCAAATTAATTGTATTTGCAAACAAAGAAAATAAAATAAAATCAGTTTTGGTATATTAAATGGTTAATAATAATACATGATTTGTTTACATAAAAAGGTTAAGGAAGTGGTAGAGTTTAGAAAGTGGTAACATAGTACTGGCAACTACGCGAAAAATTTCGCTTGGCACGCCGGCGCAAAGAGCTGAACCATCATGGCGACCGTTGTTTTGTTTTGCAACTTGGTGAATTTCAGAGTGTGAAAAACGATGGGAAACAGCATTCGCTCGAAAAATGTATAGGAAAAATGTTTGTTACGAGATTTGCTATAACGTGAACAAAGACTTAATCGGCAAAGCGGCCATCCTAGTCATTTACTTCGCATTCACAACTATTTATTTTTGAAAATGTTTCGGTCTGTTTTCATCATACTCAATTAGTTTAAAATCGTCTAGGAAGTTGTTGCCGGGCTAAGTTTCTGATGCGCGTTTGCACAGTTTTCATCCTAAGTATAGAATGCCGATGGAACGCTTAAATTTTAAGGCCGCCTTAAGAGGACTTTATTTGCACCGTCAACATTTAATCTGCCCATAGCAAAAGAATGAATCCACTTGACAACTATGCCGGTTAAGTATAGATTTGGGAACATTTTGTTTTTTTTTTACAGATGACATGACACAGAGGTGTTCTGTGACCATGACATGGCGAACTTTAATTTTTGGCAAAAGAGATAGACTTTCGAGGCCATTCCTTGAAACTAATGGGTTTTTCGGGTTTTTCGGCAGTCATTCGGTAGAATTTCTTTTTGACGTTTTGCAAGCCCGAGCTCGCTTGCATCTTCAGAAGTGGTTTGCTTGAACGCTTACACGTGCCGATGCTATTTCTCGGGCGCAGTCCGTATTTATAAACCGGTTGCGATGATGTGGTTTGTGATGACGTGGCCTGTGTTGACGGATCCTGCGCATTCTGTTGGCTGTTGCTATTCTCCGGTATACTGCGATCTCTCTCCTGTCCTGAGCTATTGGTTTTTCTTGCTGTTTTTGCGTTGGTGAGTGCTGGGAACCATATTCTGTTTAGCGCTATTGTCTCTATTCGACGTCGATTCTTTCGAAATCGTCGTCGTGTTTGTAGATTTCAATGGCTTCTCGTATTAGTTGGGGGCGATACCCTGTTGTTGCCAGGACCTGTGCCTTTCCGAAATAGATGTTGTGTGTTCCATCGCCGAGGGCATGTTCGACGGCACTGCCGACTTTTCCAGATGCCCCAGTTTACAATTCGGTCGGTGTACTTCTATTCTTGTCGCAACCGATCTCTTAGTACTTCCTATGTAGACGCTTCCACAGGAGCATGGAATCCTGTAGATTCCTGCAGTTTCGAAGGGGGTCTTCTGTCTTTAACTGACCCTAGACATTCTCGGGTCTTTGTTGTGAGCTTGTAGATTGTTCTTATGTGGTGTTTCCTCAGGAGCCTCTCAATTCTGTCAGTAACAAAGGGCAGGAATGCTCTCAGAGTGGATTCACGTTTTTGAGCACGGCCCACTCTTCCAGCTTTTTTGATGTCCAAATGGGAATATCCGTTCTGAAGAAAAGCTTTTGACAAGTGCTGTAGTAGCGCATCGAGCGCAGCGGTTCTCGATGGGACACCCTGTATTAAGAAAAGAAAGTAGATTGAAAAAAAAATATATATGGTGTTCCACTCAAAATAAGCAAGTTGACACCCACTTCCGGTCTTACCGGAAGTGTGGCAATCTTCAAAATATTTTAGATCGCTTGCCCCCAGTGACTGTATAAATCCCCCTGAAATATATCAACTTTTTTGTTGGCCTGTTCAATCCTGGATGTGTTATCAAGCTCTCTTAGGCTTTACAGTTGCACGCGGAAGACCTGCTATGGTGTTTTAACTCTCCAATTATGAATGAAGCATCATTATAAACCATTGCAATTGACACATATTTCGAATGTGATTTCAAGATGATAGTCTGTTGGCTCACACAATACTTTGAATATAATTTAGTCAAATGTACATTTTTGCATGTAGCATAATTTTCAGTTTTATCCCATCATCATTTATCATTCTGACATCATCAGGCATCTTTAGAATCCGAACGAATTTGGGTTATCACTGCATGTCGTCGTATTTTGCATTAAGGCTATATAAAATCGTTCATTAGGACTTTTCAAATGACTATGTAAAATTTATGACTTTCAACATTAAGCTTTTATTCTGATGGATACTGCTTATGAACATGATTTGTGTGCTTTCTGGCAACATTGCGACGTAAATTCTTTATTTTGGTTAGTTAAAATATGGGGCATTAAAAGAACTATCAACTGGAATAAATCAAAATTTGTGTCGAAGAAAGCTGATTATATAATAAAATAAATAATTTCTAACAATTTTAAGATTTCTTTAGTTTTTGAAATTATTATAACAAAATGAATTAAATTTCACATTCTCCGAAATAAAAAAGCGATTACTGGCAGTTTTTATAAGTTCTGAATGGTAATTGTCGCGCTCACAAAAGGCTACCCGCTATTTGCGCTACGGCGGTTCTATTTCCAAAGAAATTGGTTCCGGGCTTTTCCAATACTGATCAATTTATTTTAAACAGATTTGGTTTGTTACAACTTACAACTTGTCTTTTTGTTAAATCAAACTGTAACTTCTCTAAACTGTCAAGTCACCAAAACGGAGACCTTTTCTACCTGCTCTTTTAACAATAGTTTTCATAGTTTCTGACATACTCCCACCTAAGGAACTAAGTGTATGATAATGTTGCTCAACAATAACAGGAAACATCAAAACTTTACAACATAATAATAAGAACAAAACTAAACATTTATGTTCAAGGAATAACGACAGGGATATTTTCCTACAAATATCTGATAGGCATTTTAGATGTGCGACCACTACGTGTAACCTCTACTTTTTGCCCTGACAACTTAT
>NW_026017110.1:33613989-33617191 GCF_020466585.1 Dendroctonus ponderosae | reverse complement strand
AAACTGGTTCCGGGCTTTTCCAATACTGATCAATTTATTTTAAACAGATTTGGTTCGTTACAATTACAACTTGTCTTTTTGTTAAATCAAACTGAAACTTCTCTAAACTGTCAAGAGTCACCAAAACGGAGACCGTTTCTACCTGCTCTCTTAACAATAGTTTCCATAGTTTCCGACAGTAATATACTATATTACCATAGTTTTGCTCAATCAAATCGCTCCTATATCAAAATAAGCTTTTAAAATCAACCGATTTCATGTTTGAAATTTGAGATACTGATAGGCGAACTGATAACAGGTACTGATGAAATATATAAATGATGATCAAGAATCATGAAATCTGAAATGTACACAAATATAATAATAAATTATTAATTTTATTTGCAGCTTATGGAAATCTTGGCAGCATCCTGAATAGCAAAGGGAGAATAGAAGAAGCAGAAGAAGCCTTTAAAAGAGCTTTGAAGCATCGACCTAATATGGCAGATGTGCACTATAATCTGTAAGTCTAAATATATATTTTATGGTTTCCATTTAGATATGGGGGCAACCTTTTTAGTATTTTGTGTATCTAACTATTGATAGCCAGTTTCTCAAATTACGTAAAATTTCTGGGTCTTAGCAAAAAGTAAGTTGTAGGTTCTAGCAAACCGAACAAATTCCGATTTCGACAATTGCTAAAAAGTGATTCGGTAAAAAATGCTAATTATCACAAGTTTTTAAAGATCGCAAAGAGGCACAAGATAATGCTTGGAAGTTTTTTTTGCAGTGTGCTAGGGTTTCAGTAAAATTTGAGCGTAATATGAAAAAGTATAATAATTACTGGCAATAAGAAAAACGAGATTGATGTCAACTAAATCAAATTTCATTAGCAATAGAAATATTTACGAAATGAACAGCTAAACCCATTTACCCCGGGGCTTTCTTAAAATTTCAACACTTTTAGAAAACAATAAATTATAGATTAGAATCAGAGGAATTAGCTATACGTCAGTAATGCTTTACAATTTCATGCCATGAACTAAAAGAATCTTGGTCACAAATTAATCAAGATATCTATAAGTGCTTATAAATATAACTGAACTAACATTAACCGTAACAGTTTCTAAAGCTGAATGATAGGAAAGCAAAAATGATGAAACTTAGCCACTTAAAATATATGTAAGAACTGATCAATATGGTTGCATAATCATATTTTTAATTAAAACTTAATTTACATTTCGAATCTCAAAATGTGTTTAAATCTGGGTTTCGAATCTTTTCGTTTCATCTTGGGCGTCGCCGTTTATTTAATCTTGCGAAGATGTCGTAAATCAGTAGTTTTTGTATGCCATTGAAATTTATTAGAGTTTTTCGTCTCCTTTTTATTCTGGCAATAAAAGGAGCAGTTAAAAAGGAACTGGGAAAATAAAAGAAAATTAGCTTTTTGTCCCGATAATCAAATTAAAGTTCGCTAGTCCCCTCTGAACAGTGGCAGATTAAGAAAAGAGTACAATAAATATTTTCTAATAATTTTGGGCTGTCCAATATCTCTGTGAACACTGGCAGAAGAAACGAAATCCACTCAAAATAAATTGCCTCCTCTGCGTCAGCGCGATTTCGATAATTCCGTTAATGTAATGAAAATTTGCCGATGCAATTATGAGAAGTAGCTTACACACTATAACCAGTCAATCACATGTCATTTTTCAAACCATTTTATCAATTAATTGAACCGGGAAACTGGTTAGTTATTGTCAACATTGTGAGTTAATGTAATACAAAATAAAGGAATTTAGGAGACATTAATATTAAGGAGGGATGGAAGGAAGCGGGTGTGTACAAATTGAACAAAATCCAATACAAAGGATGTAGATTTGTATTATAGTGTGTATGTTTCTGGGTGTGGTTTAATTCAATCCTTAAATATAAATATGGTCAAGCGCTTTCGACTGTCATGTCATGATCAGGGCCGCTGGATGCACAAAAAGGTGATGACTTAAGAGTCGAAAGCGCTTGGCCATATTTATATTCAAGGGTTGAATTAAACCACACACAAAATTATATACAAACTATAATACAAATTTACATCTCCTTTGATTAAGGGTGCTTATCTCTACATTTTGTGTTTTTAGCGGCCCTGGTGATGACTTAACAGTCGAATGCGCTCGGCCATATATATATTCAAGAGTTGAATTAAACCACACCCAGGATTATATACAAACTATAATACAATTTTACATCTCCTTTGATTGCATTAATGTTAAGCTCGTTTGTTATAAGTACACACATAATTTGAGGCAATAATGGCATTAGTTCTATTATTTCTGTATAGAGCGAATTAAAACGGAAATATTCTTTATTTATGGGATGAATAGCAGAAAAACTGAGACAGCTTCTTTATAAAACCCCCTAGTCTTACAAACCAGGAGACAATCCCGCTTTCACGAAGCAACCAAACCGAACGAACCAAGAGCTTATATTAGATTTTACTTTAAAGATATCATGTATGTGTACACTCAAAGGCGTAAAAACCGATTATGTCGGTAGACTGTGTTTCAGAAGGAAATATTTTGTATGTATACTACTGGTGAAATTAATAAAATGAGAAACTCGTTAGTTTTTATTAATAAGAACTTCTCTCACTAAGCTATGTCCCAATCAACCGGAAAAATATTAATGTTAGCCACCATCCCATATGTTGACTGCAGTATAATCCATACATCATTTGGAGGTAACAAATATAATTCTATTTGTCAACTGAAATATTTAAAAATTCGCTTTCTTTTAATAATCTGTTATGACGATTCGGACAAGATCAGGCTTCTCCGTCTAAATCTAGAAGTTAGAAAAACCGATCAGAAACCGTTGAAAGAATTTATTGCAAGCATAAATACGGATTCCCACAAATACCCAAGCCTTAGAAACCTTTGCAGGTATTGTGAGTTACGCCAATTCTTCAGACCATATTTTTTGTTCTTCTTTTCTAATGTATAATAAGAAAATAAGGAGGACTTTAATTTCCTAATAAATTCACTGTTTGAGAGACCCACGTCGACCCTCTAATAAATCATATTAAGTTTAAAAACCAGAAATGATTATGTCATTCCATTATATTAATGGCATTAATAATGCTGCAAACCAAAGTACATTGTCTTTGCTAATGGAGCAAAATATGACCTTAATTTTTACTCCAAATCAAAATCAATTCCTGGGCTTCAGT
>NW_026017110.1:33603447-33612990 GCF_020466585.1 Dendroctonus ponderosae | reverse complement strand
AATTGATTGTCCGGACTAATCACCTGTTAGACCTAATTAATCTTAGAATGTTTTAAAGTGTTGCAATTGTGATGTATTTTAGTGTGTCATATGATGAAGCTGTTGACGAACTGTGATTGTTTTTTAGATTAATGAATTTATTTTTTTTATTATCTGTTATTTTAGAAAAACTAATGATGGTGGAAAACACCGAAACGTATTTTGATTGATAATTAGAGACAATAAATGACTGAAGCCCAGGAATTGATTTTGATTTGGAATTGAAACACAGTCAGGAAAGTATGTACACTTAATTTTGCAAAAAAGATAATAGTTATTTATGTATCTAGTAGGATATGAATAAATTAGTATCGCACGCATGTGAAGATTTTCCCGACGAGGCCGTAGGCCGGGTTGTGTGATTACATGAGTGCTTTAGTAATATAATATCCGACGTGTTACGTACAATATTTTATCTAAAACTGTAGACGATTATTATTTTAATGATCATTTAAGTAAAAATAATTAGTTATGAAATGTTACCTAGGATCACTACTGAAAGTATTAGAGTATAAAACACCCCACCTATAACACACACATTGTAAATTAAACGCACGGTAAACCCAACGCACAGTTCTGTCATAATTCATCACAATATAAACATTGTATCTTGTATTAAAAAATATTCGCCATACTGGAAAGTGAATCTGATGGTTCAAGAGCAAAATCTCCCATATTTTGTCCGCACACAATATTAAAAGTTTTGGGGAAATTTTACCTTATTGAATATATGTTTATGAACGTATGACGTTTTAATTTATAATTCTGGACTGCTGACATTTTTTTAATCGCTGTAAAATCTGACGTGTTTAAAAATATACAAGTTTTTATTTCAGTTTTAGTAAGTTATTGCAGTCGTAAGCAAAGTATGGTACCACAATTCGAGTTGTAACGCATTTACGTACTCATAAAATTACGCACTCGCCGCTTCGCAGCATCGTGCCCAATTTTTCCATTCGACCGTAAAGTGCTCCTTACATCTCTAGTTATGTAATATGCTATAGAACAGAACCCAGGTAAAGAGAATTTGTCATTGTCAAAGTTGTGTCTTAAAATTACACATTTTATAATGAATACAAGCGATGATCTGCCATAAGATATTGAGAGGGAAGTTTTAAAGTTTTTTCAGATCTTGTGCCAGGAAGGAAAGCCACGGAAGAAATACCAACAAGCTTTTGATCGGAACCAGAGATCGTGCAGTGAACGAAATATACTCGACTGAACAAGCGAAAATAATTATTAGTATATTTTAACAAAGTAAGCAAAAGGCATAAACCCTCATCCCTTTGGCCCTC
Organism: Dendroctonus ponderosae; assembly: GCF_020466585.1. Taxonomy (NCBI): domain Eukaryota; kingdom Metazoa; phylum Arthropoda; class Insecta; order Coleoptera; family Curculionidae; genus Dendroctonus; species Dendroctonus ponderosae. Next base: position 33,611,656 of record NW_026017110.1, on the reverse strand, counting down.
GATGTTCTTTGCGTGTGTACCGTTCGTCCACTACACCATTTCGGGTACCGACCAAAGCTTCTTGGTATTTATTTCTTCCGTGATGTAGCTGCCACCAGATCCAAAACAGTATTAAAAGCTTCGTTTCCATATATCAGATGGCTAATCAACGCTTGAACTTACTTTAAAACGTCCAATTTTTAGAAGACCCAGCTTTGACATTAATCGACATATTTATTACTGCACTAGAGCGGTAATAAATTGAAAAAAGCTCTAGTGCGGTAACAAACATCATTATGACATTTGAAAGAGTGCCAAATCATAGTAATTCTATAACAGTTGTGAAAAAACAATTTTACGAAATTACGGCTATTCGACAAAAAGTAATTATCTGATAGGAACACGCAGAATACATTTTATAAAAGCAAATTATTAATGCGATTATCCTGCGATTTGATTATTGATCTTGCAAGATGATTAATCTTGCGATTTTATGACCAACCATTTTAAGCAATTAATTTGTTGTTGCATCTCAAGGCCCAGTTCTTATTTTGATAAACAGCGAAGACAATTTACTTTCATATCTAATCGTCTCAACTATAATAGATCTAAACCCGTTAAAAGTAGGGAACTCTTATGTATCAGTCAGTAGCTTGAGCGTATCACAAAATCCAGTTGTTGCTATACCATTGCTGACTGACCATGTGAAAATACAAGCAAAGGGTTTTAAATAATACAATGTTGGACATGTTCATCCAGAGTAGCAAAGGAATTTCACGTGCAATACCCTGAAATAACATAGTTTACAAGCAATTCTCGCACATTTTGCGAGCTCTTTTGCGCATTTTATTTTAACATCCATGCATTTCAATGGCCATAAAATACGGTAAAGGGGAATAAATTTCAAGCGAAACACGATTCCGTAGCAATTCGAAACTATGCGGTATTTCAAATAAAAGTTGATGCGGAGATTACTTCGCATTCGCAGAATTCCTATTCAGTTCAAAATCCAATATTAACTATTTACAAAGATTATTCTTCATCGCCGAAAAACTTGAAAACGCGCACCGATTGCAACTTTATCGTAATTTGCTTGAACTTTTTTCATCAGTTTAATTAACATGTTCAGAAACCTTGAGAGTTTCGCATTGTTAGAGGCCCTGTTTTGGGTTACATTGATTCAATTGATACAAATGATAGCGCATCTCGTTTGAAATAACAGAAAGATTAAAATCCGAGAACTGTTCTAGAAAAAACTGTTTGAACATAATGTCCTAATTTGGAAACATGGACTTTCTGTTTAGTTGCGGCCGATGCAAACATGAGGTTACAAAAATAGCCTGTTGTTGTCTAAAGTGCAGATCTGCTGCCAAATAGTGGCACCTTGTTGAAATAAATTACCCTTGAAATATTATGTAAATGGCAAAAGCAGATGGAACAGAAGTTAGAACTACGAGAATGATTTTGTTAAGTACCAACTGTGTGTAATTTGTATATGTATGTGAAATAACATAATTGTTGTCAGGATGAGAAGATTCAATTCCCCAAGACTTCCCTTACAAATATCTTTATCCTTTCAAGGAATAATTTGAATCTCCGAAATAAAAAAAAAATTGACAAGTGAAACAAAACTCTTTATTGCTAATAGTATACTGAATGTACAGGGTTATTGATTGAACTTTGGCCACCCCGTTTTTGCATCTAATTTGAAATTTAGAAAAAAATGTTAAATACAAAAGTTGTAGATACTAACGTCTAGTTTATTTTAAGATAATACCTATTGATACAGGGTGTCTCAAATTCAAGTGGCAGACCAAACATACCTTTTTTTAAATGGAATGCTGCACTTTTTTTGGCATATTGGAACTATTCGCACAGTTCTAGGCCTACTCGATATAAATGTTCTATAATTATTTTTAAATGTTTTTGAGTTAATAACCAATATTGATTGAACTTTGGCCACCCCGTTTTTTGAATCTAATTTGAAATTTAGAGAAAAATGTTAAATATAAAAGTTGTAGATACTAACGTCTAGTTTATTTTAAGATAATATCTATTGATACAGGGTGTCTCAAATTCAAGTGGCAGACCAAACTCACCTTTTTTTAAATGAAATGCCGTATTTTTTATTGCATATTCGAACTGTTCGCAGAATTCTAGGCCTACTCGACAAAAATCTTCTATAATGATTTTCAACTGTTTTTGAGTTATTAACTTATAATAATAAATAATTTTAGTTTTTGCAGCTAATTTTAAAATGTTTATAATGATTTTTTTAATTTCAGCGTCATTGGCGTTCTGGAGAAACTCTTGCGGTTTCTGTTTTTAATTATGTGATTCCTATTACCTATTAACACTTATTACTCATTTTGCAGTGATTACAATTTGCATGTTTTTCTCCTATCGAGAATCTTAAATGTTCTGCGTTGGGCGGTATTAAGTACTGTGTAGATTCAATGATAGTATCTTGTGTTGGATATATGATCCTACCACGATACTTTCAGCTCGCTTCTGAGGCTGTGGCTGATTGTGTTTTCTTGGCAATCATTGTTGAAGTGCGGCACTAGAGAATGAAATTCGTTTCGAAATGGCAGAGCAATCCTACAAATGTGATTGGAGAGTCACAACTTAGGACATCATTTTTTTTTTCACCATGAAATCGCATGATCAACCCCGAAAACCTATATTTACCAATTGCCTTGTTCTTATAAAAACATTCCTGTTGTAGTCTATTGTTTTTCTAAACATTTGGTTCAAAGCGTAAATTGTGGATATTTTAAATGATTCAGCTTAGGGCAAGCTGCTGCGGCACCTAAAGTGCCGATGGCCCATTTGAAATTAATATAATTTCAGTTTATTGTAAAACAAGATTTGCTTTGCTATTCAATTGCTATGTCAATTGCTATGTTAATGTAAAATATTGTAAGTTTTTATTATTCGCTGATGATTTAAAGCTTTATTCAAGAATAACTTGTACTGATGATTGTTTAAATGTACAAGCGGATTTAAATGCTCTGAATAACTGGTGTGAAGTAAATTTTATGCAATTGAACATCTCTTAGTGTAAGGTTATGCGGTTCTCCCGTCTAAAACAGATAATTTTATTTCCATACATGATAAAACAAGTTGAAGTCGAATCCGTGAATTGTATAAAGGATTTGGGTGTGTACTTTGATGCTAAGATTTCATTTAATTACGACATTGATATTACCAAAAACAGAGCCTTAAAAATGTTGGGATATGTTAAACTAACAACTAAACACTTCAGAAGTGTTAAATGTATAAAAGTGGTGTATATGTCTTGTGTCAGGAGTATCTTGGAGTATGCCAATATTGTATGGTCGCCTAGTTATCATGTACATATAAATAAGATAGAAAGTATTCAAAATACATTTCTAAGATACTGCGCCTACCAGGCATCTATGCCTTTAGATGATTTGGTTTACCAACAATTATGACATCAATTAGAAATTCAAACTCTTGAACATAGAAGTGGAAAGTGAAATGATATTTTTATTTAAATTAATTAACTACTATATAAATTGCCCTTATTTGCTCAGTAAATTGAATTTTCATGTTCCTAAGAAAACGGTGAGAAGTCAATTTATATTTTACTTGGCAACTCATAACACCAATTACAGTCACTTTATGATTATCGACAGAGTATGYAGGACTGCTAACAATTTAGATTTGTCATTTTTTAATATTTGTTTGGCAGCATTTAAGTCCGAACCAAAGCTGAAGGYACCCACGTAATTTATTTATTGATTATTTATTTGTTATTGTTATATGTTAATTTTTATTGTATTTTAATATTTTTATACGCATTGTATAATTCGCCATGGATTTTTTCCGTTTAATAAATTTGAATTTCAATTTGAATTTATCTTGGACTCTTATTGGCAGTACAGCGGTATAATTACCTTAAGTTAAATATTTAATTAAATATTTAAATTGTATATTCAGGCACCAGCATGAACACGTTGGTATGAAAATGGTTTTAAATATATGAACGACTAGCAATTTTTATACGATTTAAGTAATTTGCCCTTAGTGAAGCATTTTAGTAGCTAAATATTATAAATCTCTCTTTATCGTATCGTATTTGTCAAGTCGGTAGAATTAGGTCACTCAAACGTACCGTGTAATCAAATACTCCTCTGATTCTAAGAAGGTTAAACTTAGAACCCTGAGCAAACCCAGTTCATATGAAAATTAAAGGTCTGTAAATAACGGTGCTAGACGGCATTTGCTACTAAACCTTAACCATAATTTACCTGCAAAATATTCAAGGGTAGTTTGCTTTCTAAAACCGACCGGGGTAGTAAAGGAATTTCGGCACCTTTGCCATTAAGTTTTGCTCGCGTTGCGTTACTTGAGGGCTGTTGCCGACCTGGATGCTGCTGCGTTTGAAATATTGAGCAGAAAGATTGTTTGCCGACATAGCATAAATATTTACATGAGTTGTACATTTTGCTAGTACTTAGTTCAAATCTATTTGCTCCTCACGCATTTCCTCTTCCGTGTAAATTACAATTTGTTCACTTTTAAAATTCAACACTCGGTATCTGGTGGTTAAATGCTCTTAGCTCTTGACGATATCATGTCCACTTTGCTATTCGGCAATAGTCTCGAGTTGTTCAAAGACTATTGAAAAACTGCTAGTATGTACCTATCGCTAACATTAGAAGTTAAACATTGCAAAGCTTTCTTAAAGATAGGCAATTTTACCTGTGGACAAAATACTGTACATTTTTTTTATGTGTAGCAAGAGCAACTTAAATGTCAAGGTGAGATGTCTTAAATGCCAATTTTAAATACGTTTAATCTATCAGTTGTGCGTTTCGGAGAGTGCTACAAGAAAATTTAATCAGATTTACAAGGCAATCGGAATCTTAGTAATTTTACACGTGCTAAACCAGACATGTTCGTTACGAGCGAATTAATTTTTCTGAAAAATAAAAATACAGCTACCGATAAAATGTCATATTGATGAAAATTCTCATAAGCTACGACTAAATCTGTGTATAGGTTTATTTGGTTACAAAGTAAAACAGCTGTGGAAAATAATTTCAACAAAGTTTTACGTTCATGTTTCCTCATGTTGAGTTCTTTTAGAAGCTCTGTACCTGGTATAGTTGACGAAGGAATCCTATTGATCCATCAAGTTAGTACATGTTTGTCGAGTTAACAACGTGAGTAAAACTTGTTGACTATTGTGTGAGAAAAACTGAAAATTTTGAAACTGAGGCAGCTTGGTCTATAACTCATGTAATGCATATAAATAGAGGTGTTTCTTCAATGCTCTAAAACCTCAATCAAAAAATCAACTTTGAAAGATGGAATCCTTTACAACTTAGGAGGATAGTGTATTCATAATTTTATCAATAAAATGCTTTAACTTGTTATTTGAATGTTTGTTTTACCTGTTACAGTTGATCGTTTACGAGCAGAGCAGAAAATATTTAAAATTTAATAATCAAAACTTTATTTGTTGGGGCAAACCTGTTTTTTATAATTTTTTTGAACACTTTTCTGTAAGTACCTTATACAAAGTGATTCAAAATTGGTCTCATTCCACTGGAGATTTTGTCTGGCGGTGTTTTAGGAGTACAGAAAAAAAGTTCAAAACATTAATTGTTATTAAACACTCAGAAATTTGGACAAAACTCAATTGGAAAGACGACAGCAATGTTTTTCAGGATAATCTGCGTAATTAAAATTACGGAAATACCTGTTCCTTCGTAATTATTAAAAACGCCGGTATCCATGGAGTTATAGAGAGACACATATAAGTGACAATAAAATAGACAAGGATCAACGGTAAATTCAATAGGATTCGTTGACAGGGGAACGTACTTTTTGGAAATGACAATTATTGTCCTCATAACGTCGAATTTGTGTTTACAAATCATTATACATTTGAGCCATTTACTCGAAACAAGTTAGTGCGTAGTCTACTAATTATGCACTCTGATCGAGCAGCTTCTCCAATTGGGTTAATCAACTGATGCTCAATTTGTACCTGTGTTCAGTAATCCATTGGTTTACGGTTTAATGTGTCCATGTGCTGTAACCATGTAACCTGTAACTATCTGTTGATAACAAAAAACATTATTGACGCTTTGACTTTTCATCAAGAAATTGTAGAAAATAACTTTTAATATCAAAAATTTTCGTATGTTGTAGCAAAGATCGTAATTTTTCTTTCTGAATGCTTAGGTATTCCAATATGCTACCAACTAAACATGCAAAAATTTCAAAATAATGCTTAATAACAAAGTCAAAATCCGATTTTCAACTGTTAATATCTTGTAGAAATTATCGAAAAAAAATTAAAATGTTTTCTCCTATAGAGACTTATAGAGGTAAGTGAGCCCCTATTACCCCGCAAATGTAATGACGCCAATTTTGAATCACCCTGTGGATACCCCGCAGAATACCTCCGGAAGATTGCACAATTTTGATGTTTGATTCTTGTAATTGTCTCATTTTATACTTTATAAATTAATTTCCTTCAAGTCTTCTGTTTACACGAGAATTGTCTCTACACCGACGCTTATCGGTTTTTCTTGTCTCTTTTTGATTTACTAATTGGGATCAGCTGATTTCCATTTACATTAACTTTTGTTTATTATCTTGAGCCACTGTTATAGTCCCTTTACTTCAATACTAAACGAATTTCTGTACCTACGGCTAATTTTTTTGTGACATTTTGGCCACTGCTTTTGGAAAGAAATACATTATTTTAATAGAATTTAATTTTCCGTTTTCAGGACCAGTTTTGATTGATATTTAAGCAATAAACTCTAATCCGAAAAAAATTCCTAAAGTAATTCCAGTTTTACTTACGCAAAATACAGATAATTAAATTTGCATCGCAATGAATCTTAGACTTTTTCTCTTTAAGGAAGTCAATTGCATCATTAAGGATTTAGTTATTTATACATTATGTGCTGCAATTTCAGCAGTATAATTTCACTTTTTGGATTAGATGAAACGTTACGTTTTTTTCAATCCTCCCTGTGAACAGAAATAAATTAAATAAGTTCAGGGAGAAATGGGAAACAACATAAATATTAAAAATATCAATACACAACAGCTCAAATACAATAAAAGGATTGCAGCAATGCACATTGTTTGTAGTTACAAAGTTTAAATATACAACTAGATCGTGTTTCAGCTCCAAAACATCAGACCAAAATTTCTCGTCGAAACGCCTTTAGTAAAGAAAAGTAGTTTGGAACATAATTATATTAAAATTTCAAAACAAAATACCGACAATGGGATCTCGTTTAAATCTGAAAGTTATCCGTGTAAATCTGCTAAAGAGAATCAAATTGCCCAAGGCATTTCTGTTATTTATGGTTAGAAAATTTAGTTGTTGCGATAAATATTTACAGTTAGCTGAAAATAATTGATTCACCTTAACGTAAAAGCGAAATATTTAATTAAGTTTCAGACAAAATATGTTAGTATTTTCAAAAATGTTTTAAAATATTTTTAAATTACTCAAAATAATTCGTAAGTTGGTTGCTTTATCAAGGTTACTATGAAAGTAGAGAACTTGATTTAGAGCTACTATTATTGAAAATTGCACAGTATCTTACATTTTTTGCTCCAATTACATTGCAGTGCATCAGTTCTCACTTGGTACAGCGGCTTGATAACTACATGATATTAGAATAATAAGAATTTATATTGTCGGCGGTGCAAACGAAAAGCGTAGCTGAAGATAGAAACGCAAGCGAACGAACAAATAGAAAGACAAATTTATGTGCACCAAATAAAACCGATTGTACGAGTTATACATTAACTATAGTAATAAGGAAATTTTTCATGAAATGTAATGAGACACGTTTCTGCTATCAACTGACTGAACTTAGACAACATTGAGACTGCATAAAACTGATTACCATAGTCAAGACTGTGCAGGTGTTCCATAAGAAGTCAAATAACTCTAGCAGTCTAAATTGCTATTAACTTGTTCTAATCATGAATATGACAAGAAACGTAGAGCGATAACGCAAATATTCCAAACTAAGAATATCACATAGGAGAATAATTAACTGGACTAGAAACACAGTAATTGACATAAGCAGTAAAACTTTGTTAAAACATAAACCACCTTCAAATATTTTAATATATCATAATGTGTCCCTGATTATAAGTTTAAGGTCCGGAAACAGAAACTTGGGTTCAACTGAGATCAACCTCAACTAAACTTAGC
>NW_026017110.1:33591367-33603397 GCF_020466585.1 Dendroctonus ponderosae | reverse complement strand
TTAGCAATCGGACAATCTTGTGCTGTACAAACCAAAGCGGTCAACATTAAACGAATTTCGTACAACATAAATCTACACCTGAACCTGCCTTGAACTGGAATTGAACTATTTTATATATTCAAGTTTAAGAAAAAAATGAGGTGTCATTAAGAAACGTCAGATAGTTTATTTCTACCAGTTGTATGTTCGTAGCCCCCATTTGCACTCACAACTACTGATGGCAGCAGTAACAGAAATATATGAGTATCTCATAAATACATATATCTAAACAGGTATCGCACAAACGGATTCAACTTGCTGATATTCAAATTACGATTTACAATGTTTCAATCAACACAAGCTTTAAATGAGCCACAATCCACTAATCCAGCGGTCGAACTTCGATAATCTACTTCAGATTTTCCGCGGAGTTTTCTTGCTGTAATCCAGAGTATCGGAATTATCGCACTATGAGCTCACGTTACTAATTAGCAGAAAGTTTGCGACTTGCGCTCCACGATCGACATTTACTACTTGTCGGTTTCTTGTTGTGCAGGAAGGGTATAAATCCACGCTATATCCGGAGATATACACTTAATTGCTTCGTATTGGGGAGTATAACAGACAGTGGTTAGAAGCCGATATCGAATAATCCAGAAAACAAATGGTAAGCTGAGAAGTTTTGGCAAGAAATTACCAGCTTGAAAATTAAGAAAAGAAGGAATCACTTGTTGGTTTGGTTGCCTGATAAAATAAATTTAGAGAAATGGGGGACAGAACAAAAGAATAAACATAATAATTATATTAATAGGGTTTAGACTACCATATCCGTGTTTTCTCTTTTCGTCAAAACGTGTGTTTTAATTTACATCATTTTGCGCATATTAATATGTTAGTGATAATAATTAAGTAGTCAAACTGTATAACATTTTCAAGAGCATTAATTCGCTTTTAATCTGCTGGCAACATAATAATAAACTAACATCTACATGTTTTCAAGAAGATTTTTAAATCTGCTAAATTACCATAAATATATCTCCAGGTTCGAGCTAAATCATAATAAAAGTTCTCTAGTAAAAGAGACGTCACCTCTACCATGTGAATTAATTCTGCATAACCATAGATATCTCTTTATAATTTTTTGAAAATATGGAGCCTAATGAAAGAAAAATCTGCTACACAGTCAGCTAAGCAGCAGGACAGTTATTTGAAGAAAAAGTTATTGATCGGGAAAAGTGTACTGATGTATTACCATAGTCAGTTCTCAGTTAGTCGCGTGATTAAAATTATAAATTTCTTTTTAATCTGCTGTAAGCATATTCCGAAAGCACTAAGAGTAAAACTTTGTATTGGTTTGAAGTCGAAACAAAATAACTGGCTTAAGGTCGGAAATTTCTTTCAAAATAAATTATTTAGTTTTATTTTGAATAACCGTTGTGTGAATACGTAAAATACGCCATATACTGAGGGCATAAAAGTTATGCCATATTTGTCTAATCAATGTGGATAAATATGATTAAAGTGGACAATATATAATTGAGTAGACCGATGGTACTTAAGCTTTTAACGGTAATTTTTTTGGGAGAGCAACGGAAAACCGTGCAAGATGGGTTGGCGCGTGTACAAATTTTCCCATCCTAAGTTGTCATAGGGAAGCGATTAGGGTTTTAACAAAATGTTCGTATTCTTTATAAGCATCAACCGCAATGTATAGAACTGCTTAAAAATTAAGAGCTGCAGTAAGAGAACAGTAAGTATATTCAGTGAATCCGCCCAAACAGTAAGCAAACTCAATATAGCATATCTCTCTGACGACTAACCGAAATATTTATAACAACAGAAACAGAAAAAACAACTACTAATAATATTCAAGACCAAGACAAGACAAGTCTAAAAATAATATACTGCACGCAGCAGAAAAAGTACAAGGCGAGAACAATCTTAAAGAAGGGGAAAAACAACTACAAAACATGAGGATGAGGCAGAAAGTAAAAATATTGTTTTCCCTTCTCAGTTTTCACTTTTTTATGTAGAAAGTAAAAACACAAAAAAATTATAGAAAATGGAACCTGCAGTACAGATGCGACGCAATAACAAATAACGGCTATGAAGTTGTAAGAAGCAGGGTTAACGAAAATATTAACAGGATCGAAAGACCCGACTAAGAAATGTTTTCAAGCTACATGGAACAAGATTTGCACCGAGAGAAGCAGAAACTTTTTAACTGAGAAATACCAAAAACCGATAAATAAAAGGTACTGAATACCAGAGTTAGGGTTGCACAATTAAAAAGACACTTTGGAGAGCTCAACAGAAGCAAACACACTAGCACATAAAAAGAGCACGAGGAGAAAAAGAACAACTAAACCTTAAAGTTCTATCGCGGGGAAAATAGAGTTGCTGACAAAATTGAGGAGAAGACAATCTCCTGGAGCTGACGGAGTCACGAATAAAATGATCAAATACGGAGGTAATGCACTACTGAATGAGCTAAAAACGTTTTTTTTTTATATTAAGAACCAGAAAAGGTGGCATCCGAATGGACAGAAAGAATATTGATAGCACGATTCGAATGGGGAAAAAATTTAATCCTCCAAAATATCTAGGAAGCTTGATGTGTATGGGGTTAAAACCGTTCACAAAGGTTTGTGAAGAACAAGTAGCGTCATCAGAATTTGTGAAACAGCAAGTGTTCAGAAGCAACAAGAGCTCCACCATGGAAGCAATATAATAATACGTTAGATGACAGCAATAGAGTATAATAAGACCGCTTTAATGTGCTTTGCAGTCCTCACCCAAGATTTCGACAGAGTACGATTAACTGATATGATACCACGACTGCAATGAACAAGCATCCACCCAAATGTAATAAAGGTTATTGAAGAATTGAACCCTGACAACTACACTTTTCACTTCCTTTTTCCATTTCACTTTCACTTCCTATGAAAACTGGAACTAGCTAAGAGGACAGCTTAATCTCAGCCTTCCATAATATGCTATGGAAATGATGCGGTGATAAACTCAGATTGTCTAGATGACCTACCAAGGTTACTGTATTCCAGCAAGTAGCGAAAGCGCTCAGCATGCAAATATCCGTCAAAGAAACAAAATACCTTAAGTGTCCACGAAACCAAACAAAAGTGTGGATCCTACCTTCAGAGTGTGGAACAAATAATGTCATTCCAGTATCTAGGGGTAACAAGCATAACAAGCTGTAAACTGGGAAGAAAGAACCCAAAGCATCATTCACATCAGGATATTTCAGAAATATAATCTGGGGAAATAGGCACAAGTACCTGCCTATTTCTTTTGTGCTGCATTTGAAAATTCTCAGTCTATTTTAAATTAGTGGTTTTAGAGCACACACATTTTATAAAAATTGAACAGAAATACAATAAATACAAAAAGTTGTCAAATTCTGCACATTTTAAAACCAGACGACTTGATTTTCTGCGTTTGCAATTCAACCCAGGGACATTGGGTTGAATGATAAAAAATGTTGATGTGGATTTGCTCCTATACGAAGAGGTTTTTCGAGTCGTGTAAACAGCACAGTTTTTGTCTAGTAACTCCTAGTCTTTAAAACCGCATATTCCGTTTTGCGATATTTGGCTTATCAAAAACGTTATGGGAAGAATTAAATTGGGATTTCAGGTAAATTTTCATCTAGTGGCAACGTGGAGAAACATTTTTTTCTGAAAAATGTATAGATTACTCAGCTAAAACTTGTACCAATTTTCAATTTAACCCTCGAAAGAATGTCCAGAATGGGTAAAAAATGATAAGAAAAAAAGAAAGTGTGATGAGCTGTAACTCGGCAAATATTCGGATTTTTAATTTTTGGAATCTGACTCACTACTACTATTTTAGCCGGTAGAATAACTCTTAAAAATTTGCTAATACATTTTTCGAACACCCTGTATAAAACATGCGGAAGGCCAGTGTTAACGTACACAACAGCTAAACGACTTTTTAGAACAACAATGATAACAATGAGATCCGTGTCAAGATATATCTTACATGACCGGAAGAGAAGCAAATAAATTCCAGACGCATGTAAGGTACAAGATGTACTAAGATCGACCAGAAGCAGAAAAGGAGAATGGAAGACAGGATGCCAAACAACTGGTACCCAATTCTCGAGCTCGAGATAACGTGAACGCCCATCGCCGATGTGACCATTCCCTTCCCCGCCCCTTCTACTATGGTTCGAAAACCGTATTCTCGAATGCATAAGAAACGATGTGAGATGCGTTCACGGAAAGCATCAGAGAATCAGAGCTTAAGCTGTTATACCAGGTAAACAGAAATATATTAGAAGCCCTGAATAAATCAGCATAAACTTGTGAAATTTTATTGAAGACCGTTTGAATGAGCACCTCCCGCGGACTTCCAAGCTTTTGTTCTAACTGCCGATAGCCCTCTAAGATTCCTAGAAATTTTTGGCGGAAAAGTGTCTTGCGGTACCATTATTTCCTGTTTGAATTCAACATCAAAATTATGAGCAACAAGTAGTGCCTTTTATTGTGTGCTAATGTTTGAAATTATTTATGAGGTGAGTGTTTCTCACATAGCATCGTCTTCGACCGTATTTGAATATTGATTTTCTATAATATTGACTTTACCTTTTTTTATATTATATTTTTAAATGTATTTACCTTCCTCAAAAATAAACTGGTTTTCTTTAATAGCTCTCTAAATTTAAAAACGGTTAATGCTTCATATAAAAGATTACACATTTGCCTGTATTCATTAATTTATTGTTATAATGATCAATTACATATATCTATTGTTGAACTGGTTACTCAATTACTGTTTCTATATTCTTTTCAGATCTATATTATCTCGACCTGGGGTGGGACTGAGGTGGGACCTCACCACCTCTGTTCTCATTAGAAAAATATTGTTTTACCGTAAGTGTTATTGGATGATGAGGATTTTATTTTTGTTCCTCTGCATCTAGAAGTAAATTCAGTAATACTAAAATAGTTTCTAGTACAAGACACGATTCCAAACACAAAAACTTTCCTTGAATCCTTGAAGATTGATGCGAATAATTCCATACAAGCCCGCTCTACTCCCTGTTAGGAAATCTCTTAAATTGCTCATTATTTTATAAACACTGTAAAAAGTCAAGTTTATTTAAGAAATTCACTACTCTCATAAAAACTGTGTAGTGTGTGGTTATAAAACCGATCAACGATGGGTTCCCTTGAGATTTGGCAATAAAAACATGTTTTACTGCCGTTGCGTCATGGTAGTCACTCGATTGCGTTCCAGAATAGCAATATTCGCTTCACGAGAGAACCACGCCTTTCTTTCTCATGTGAACGCCGTTCCCAGTTTCGAGAATTGGGCCCCTCGTTACTCAACACTGTAAAGGAGCAACCACCAAGCTCGGCCCGACCCCCTGGATCGATGGTATGTTGGGATGCTGGTCCTCAGCATCCCAACTGCTGCTAAGAAGCAACTGAAAAAATAGAGAACTTAGTCCTAACGTAACAAGTAGACAAAATGTCGGGTTTAAAAGTCGCACTAGATAAAATCAATACATTTAAGAGGGTCACAGAATGTAAATCCAGAAATAGCTCATTCATTCCCACCAATAATAATTATCGGAATAATGGATACTTTCATAACTACGTGGAAATCAGTTAAGACTAAATCCTGCTGTGTCACGAATATGATGAGCCACGAAAACAACTATTAATTAATACTCCAGTAAACACAAATAACGTTGTTTTTATTCCTTATATAAAAATATTTACATAATATTCTCTTATTTAAATACGGTTGAATTCTTTTGTGAATGCACAAATTACACCAACAAAATATGCAGGTATCCACCGAAGCACACGTTAAATAATTTAGGTACTTTCCTTACCGTGAAATAAGGTTCAATGAAAATGATTTTTAAGCGAAAAAGCGAGCAACCTAAATCAGCTAAAATAGGATTTATGTTTAACTAAACGCTGGAAAAACTTGCCGCTGCACCTACATAATTTTTTGCGACACTTTGTCCTTACTCTAAATTCCGGGCAATGGAATATATTTCGGTTTTCACCTAATTTTGAATAAACGATAAGAAAACACTAATCCGGTTTATTTTAGAAATATCTCCTTGAGCCAACTGTATCCCTTTAAAAGGGTAAAAATACTCCTTTATCTGTGAGAGCCAGAAAAGCTTAATGGAGAGTTTGCCGAGTCTACTGGACAATATAGTATGAAAGAATCGTTTTACTTTGTGAACGTTTTTTCGGTGTTTTCAGAAAAGTATCCGTATTTGTGTAGCGGGATAAACAACAATAGCTTTGAGTTATTATGCTTTTTTCTCTCAACATATTTGAAGAAATGAAATTGTATACAAAATGTTTTGCGAAGCAAAATGCTTAATATACATATAGTTATTCACAAAGAATGTAATTGTGATGTGAAATCAGTTTGTGAGAATTGGCACTTCAATAATGGGAAAAAATCGGTAATGGCGGAACAATTTTAGAACCGGATCTCAGGAAGAGAACAGCTTTTGTACTTGGACCGATATTAAAAAGTGCAAATTATCGAAACTGCCAATACCCGAGATGGTGGATGTGAAAATCTACTCAATTTCCTTTAGATAGCGAATTGTACCATTGCAAAAACTGAGCTGATGCCTGATGAAACCCTGATAAAGAACTCCCAGGATCACAATGGGCTTAACAAACGGCCCCGTAAAGTGAACCCTGGCGGTTTATTATCTAGTGCAGCCGATTGACCCTTCATTAGCTTTCCTGCTTTCTGCTGATAAAGTGGTGAAAGGATTCCACCTATTTTGTGCCTTTTGCAACGGACCTTTGCCAGATTAAGCAGTAACAAGTAGATGCAACCTCTGGAGGGTAAACATTTTTTACTGACCAAATTAAACATATTTAACAAACTTTCTAGGCCCAATGTTATAAAATTAGCTGTTATATTTAAATGCGCAGTTTTAACAAGGGAGAGAGTTTAATTTTCGAATTTAATAGTACTTTCATTAAAGTGGCTACTGCGTTCTTAACTATTACATGTTACAGTTAACTATGACATGTTTAACAAAATTTAATTATTGTAGAGCTATTCTTGAGAAACTTTAGTATAAGAGAACTCTATCGAATCAATATTAGATCAATGTTTTACGATTTATTTATGCTGTATCTTCTTGAACAAACATATTTGTATATCAGACTTTTTTTGCCTTTTGCCGATACCTATTAATAAAATTGTAAGCAAGAAGAATGCACCTTCTTGAAAACTTGGTTTTCCGGTTCTAATTAGAATTGTAACTGACTTACAGAATTCCGAATTGGATATCTTGTGGCAAAAGGGATTTAGAATTAGTGTGCTAATAAATAGGAATGACATTTACTTTATAATGAGTTGAATCAAAAGAATTTGCAAAAAGCGTTTATTATGTGCCTTAATTTTGATTTATTTTCCTGTCTGCGTGTAATTGTTATTATTTTCTTATTATTCCTGGGTCTCAGTCAAGTGTGAAGTAAAAATTTGAATATCGTTTATTTCATTACGTTTCGGCGAGACAACAGCGATGATGAATCAGATTTCAAATTTACACATACTTCAAACACCAACTCGCAATTGAAAAATGTTTTACAAAAACTATAATTTATAAAGCGTTAAAACATTCATCAGTTCTTGGGGGAACAAATCCTTCCTTTTGGGAGGGCAAGACATTTGAAAAACTTACATGGGTAAACATTACGCTCTTTTAGGTCTTTGCCTTATATATGTCTTAATATAAGAACATTCCATGCAATAATGGATAATGCATGACCATATATAAAAACTGAATAGTGTTCACTAAACGTTTTCAAAACAATTTTACTTGTGAACTCATATCACGAAAGATTGAAAAACTATTATGTATTTATAATAAATTTTCAAAAAAACTATCGGAGCTAATCCAATTTTCTGACAAATACGCATTAACTGAAAAAGCTTTTCAAAAAATGTGTTATACATTAATTGTGAATGATAATATGGACTTCCACTGACTCTCTTACAATTTGTTTTTAATATTGAAAAAACACGCACGGCAGCACAAATGGAAAGGTCGTGAGAAACGTGCATATTTCGGAGCTTTGCGAGAAAAACTAAATTACACAACATTTAATAATCCCGCATCGGAACTTATAACTGCGAAAATTATACTAATCCTAAAAGGAAGAAAAGGAACCATTTAATTTTAATATTGAGATGAGCTAAATTAAAACACTCATTGCGTCAAAGTTGCTATTAACGAAATCTGATTACTCATATTAAAGTATCGTCCAACATTTTTGTTTAAAACCATCAATGGCATTATAACTTTGAGCAGTATGCCTGCTTTAGTAGGATTACTCTAACTTGATTGATTTCAACTTTTGAATTATGCAACAACCTCCTGCAACAATAAAACCGTAAAGTATATCGGCGGGAAGCAACTTGATCGCGACTGGTAATCCAGAGTTGCTGCCCATAAAGTTCTCAGTATAGGAATTACACTTCGGCAACTCAAGCCACTAATTAATTTTGAACTTCGAGGGATTAATCAGACCTTATAGTAATCTGTTGCTTTATCAAAGGATGAAAGTCGTTGCTTGAATTGTTGGGCAAGTCCGAACTGATCGAAACTGGCTGTAACGAAGTTTTCTTATTTATTTGATACGCGTAAGGGCAAAATCCTAAATTTCTTAAAATTATCAACATATGTTAAACATGTAGAACTGTCTCTATCTGGTCATAACGAGAACCTAGATAATCTGCCTATATAACCTAAAAAAATCTGCATCGACTTTAGAAGGTTTTACTTCAACTTTCGTCTAAATCTAGTGACTCTCTCTGTAACTTAAATATGCTTCCACTTGGTAAATTCAGGTCGTAACTAAACCATTTGTAATCCGGATACTCAATTAAAATTTAACGAAGCGAGGTGGAGAACGAGAGCAGCTTATTGATTAAATGTCAAATCAGGGAAATTGGAAAAGAATGGCTTTATATTAAACGAAAAGTTTTAAATTCAATATTTGCGGGAAATGGGAGATAAAGAAACAGAATTACTTTTTTACCTTATGCCATATTTCATCATATTGATATTATTTTTTGACGGGAGCTTATACTTGAAAGAGGCAATATATCATTCTTCTTTACATCTAAGAACACAATAAATGAGATTCTTACCAGACGGCTTACTGACCGAATATTATGTTTGAATAAAGTTATTATATAGACAAACACATTGTCTAGCAAATGCTGCAAAAAATAACTGTTATTGTTTTATGTTGCGTGTTAGATAGTGATAAAAGTAGCTTGTAGTAATAGAAGTTGAAGTTCTAGTTCCACACGCTATAAATATCAATAAAATATTGATAGGGACATAATTAAGATACTGGGAGCAATTTCTCGAATGAATCCACTAAAATATACCACAAACAAATTTAGTACAGTTCATTCCGTTTTTTTACGGCCGTTGTGCTTAGAAAGTTTCACAAAACAAACAAATTTCTATAGTAGTTTGTCCTACATCTAGATTTTATTGCACTTCTGAAAATATTATTTGTTTACCAGCCTCATTTCCAAGCTAAGTTGGGAGGCTAGTCACTTTTGTCTGTATGTATTGTCTCACGTAGAGTTAATAACAAATGCAGCTAAACTGAAATTTTCTATTAAACTATATAAGTAAACCACGCCTTCAATCGTTAATTTGGATTAACTTTTACTTAATTATGATTAGCTTTGCCAAGCTGGTCGCATTTTGTCCCAGTATATCCAATGTTAAATTTTTGCAGCTATTGTGTAATTTTAATGCACTATGTTGGTTACTCAATTTAATTCTCATTAAATTCAATTTTTATGTAATGTTAATTTAAATTGTATGCAGGGATTTCTTTGAGTTATTTGATATTCAGCTGATGGATAAGCTTATTCAAAAATAGGATAAAGTGTAATAAAGTTAATCTGTTATTGTTGATCTAATAAATCCTCAATTAGTAAAAAATTAGAATGGAGAAAGATTACGTAAACGTTTTTTCTGATTGAATTACATTAGACTAGTTTAATGTCTTAGTCAAAAACTGCGCAAAAAGAGTAAAAGTCGACAATTTAGCTCCTGATATATTTTTATTTGCTTCCAACTTAACGCTACTAACATCTCTTTAATATAACCATTAAATTGCCGGTTTGATATTTCTATTGTGAACGAAATTATAACCTCAGAAAAACAGGGATTCCTGTGTATTCTAGCACGTTTTTAGTTCAGTGGCTGTTGCTGAAATGTATGCTAATTCCATCGTTAGTGATTTAAACGATTAGTTCCCATAGTAAAGATTTGAATTCTTGGAGTTTTAATAGTCATGGATCTTGTTTGTTTTTGATTGTTTTCAGCTTTCTAAAAAAATTAACAGATATTTTTAAATGTTGACTATGACACTTTAATTATATACATGGCTGTGCTAAATCAGAAAAATATACAGCATAACATTTTTTCTCCTATAACATTGCATCCTAAACACAAACAAACATTAACCAAAAACAATTATTAAAAAAAAGTAAACGGCAATGGCGCTCGTTGAAGCACCATGCGTTTCGTCCCGGGCAAACCCATTGGACTCAGGGGTCAGTAAGGCTTAGGTAGGCCCATGGTAGACCCTAGCTTAGACGTCCGATTCAGTATTTAATATTAGAAGTTGTATTTGAACTGAAACGGCGCAGATGTGATGTAGTGAGATATGCTACTTCAGAATTGGCGCATAGAGTTCGCCACACGACTTTCTCTGAGTCTCGAAATAATCGATCTACAGAGCAAACAATTTCGAACACAGTGGAAAAATTTTAAGAGACTGGTTATCGACCATAGATCGGTTACTGATATTGTAAGGCCTGTGAATCATGGCAACATTCGTTAAGCTGAAAATATCGCTGTTGGTGCTCAAAGGGTAGAGGAAGACCGGAATTTGTCGATTACCCGACGTGCTCAACATTTGGGCCTGTCTTACGCTTCATTGTGGCGAATTTTGCAATTGGATTTGAAGTTTTATCCGGAAAAAGTCCAACTGACTCAAGAACTTAAGCCTCAAGACCATTGGCAACGCAGAATATACGCAAATTGGATGATTAAACAAGCCGTTGATGGTGATTTTTCGAACCGAATTTTCCTCAACGATGAGGCTCATTCATCGCTCGGTGGATACGTGAATAAACAGAACATCTGGCAATCTGTCCTTCAGAATTCTTCATTTGCAGGAACCATCTCAATGACCCATGTTCAGTTCGAATCAAAAACTTCTTTCCATATAAGTACCGGTGAAAATGCTCTACCGACTTTACAATTGCCAAAAGCTGTTTTTCTGTTACACAATAGTTCCTTTCTGGTTTACTCAAGACTTTGCTGTAGTATCCGATGACCTTTTCCGTTCTAAATTTGAGATAGCTCCTAACCCGTAGTTGCTAGCATCGGTGTCATATATGAAAAATTCATCCCTTATGGGGTAGGATAGAATCGGGCTAGAGCACAGGGCCGACTTAAGTCTTTGGAACGCCTGTTGACATTCGTGCCCCCAAGAAAATGGTGACTTATTTTCTGTTAATCTGTGCAGGGGTTTTGCAATATTGGCGAATCCTTCTACAAATCTTCTATAGTACGTCCATAGTCCTAGGACGCTCCGGACTTTGTGTTTGTCGCGGGGAACAGGCCAATCTTTGATGGCAGCTTTTTTACTCTCGCTCGTGTTAATTCCGTTCTCTGAGATGGTATGTCCTAGGTACTCAACTTGCTTCTGGAACAGGCTGCAGTTCTTGTAGTTTAATTTTAGATGGGCTTTTCGTAGTTTCCCAAATATCTCCTGCAAGTTCTGGAGATGGTCATCGAAGTTCTTGCCCATGACAATTATATCGTCCAAGTAAACAAGGCAGGTTTTCCATGTTAAACCTCGTAAAACCAGTTCCATTAGTCTCTCAAAGGTTGATGGAGCATTGCACAATCCAAATGGCATAACAGTAAATTGGTAAAGTCCAGATCCGGTGGAGAAAGCAGTCTTC
>NW_026017110.1:33577546-33590368 GCF_020466585.1 Dendroctonus ponderosae | reverse complement strand
CTACTCGCGGGTTTATCCTCTTCTGCACTCAGTCGCGGCTGTCACTTTACTTCCCCCCCATGGTTCTCGTCGTCGCTTATATAGTTTCCTCCAGGTAACCCAGAAGGTTCTCAAAATCTCCATCCCAAGTGCGAAATTTCCCGCTCGTCAGTGTCATATTTGACAGTAAATGGGGCTCAAATGGGGCTCCCATTTACTGAAATACCATGAATTTCGATCCCCCATTCCAAACGTAAGTATCCCAAGCCATTTCCGTTACAATATATTATATGCAATATGTGCCGAAAAGTCATCAAAATTACCTCAAAAGGATTGACGCCTGTAGGAGGTCCCGCGAAGGACATTTAAATAATGTTGTTTTTCGCCTATAATAGCAAGGTTTAATTTTTTTATAGAATATAAATTTTTGTCTCCATCTGAATATTTTGTGTGGTTTTTTTTACTTTACTTTCCCAAGCACAAAATGGATAACGCTGTATTTTTAGTTAAATTATATTTCCGTTATGAAGGATCATTTACAGATCATTAAGTCCCGCACAAGTTTAGCGCAATTTGGATAGCCATGTAGCATATCTTATTTCCTGGAGATCAGACTCGGCCCCAACAGACGTGAACTAAAGTGTTTGGGACCGACCCGGGGGGTTCTTATAGACGACATTCCTAGAAAGTGTTAAATGCTGTAATTTAAAGAGGCTATTGAAGTCAGGTTTCCATGATTTTCTATTATGACCTTTTTAGGGGAATTAAGTGGAACGGCTCTTTCCAATGTAACCATTATAAATTTAGCAATAAAAAATAAGTACAATTTTGCAACTTCCTGTTTGAAACTCTCACTACTGTAAGGTAACAGATAAAATATCGCAGATGGCACTGACAAACAATTTGTAACGTAATTTCCATAAATACATTTTTTTAAGTTGTTGCTAGCGGTATATCAATCACTGCGACCTTGCTCTGCCTGATGACAAGTGGGTAAAGCGAAAAACATTAACAAATAGGCAAAACTGGTTACTCATAAATCCCGATTTTGTTGGGAGTAAGATTAAATAGTATAGATCGGCGATTTATCAATGAAAAATAGATGGTAGAGATATGAATACTAACAGTTCAAAAAAGCGTCAAATCACAGCCATTATAGAACAGTTGCAGATAAAACATGTAAAAATTACCTTTATTAATAATTAAATTAACTGTTTCAATTAATTTGTTACAGGGGTATCTTGACTTTGCCTTAAACATAATATTACTCGACCATACCTCTAAATAAGGTTACCACTAGAGGCGTGCTAAACGGTTATTTTTCTGCATCAAAGTTGCAATTTCATGTTGCTATTTGGTTCCAAAATGCCGTTGCAAAAGAAACATGTTACTTTTTACTTTTTCAAATAAAACTTCGCAATGATTATGATGGTAGAAATAGTGATGATAAATAAATGACTTAGTTAAAAAAAACAATTCTTAAGATTGGTAAACTAAAAATAGTTAATTCTGAGTACAAAGACAAAGCATGTGTCATAAGTAACTACTTAAAGAAGAACGGATAATAAAATCAAATGGTTTAAATAAAATATACGCTTTGCATTCTAAAATGTTAAGGAAGTTAGTTATGATGTAAAAATGAATAAACACTTAAGATAAAGTTTTTTTGCGTATGCTTTCTAGTTTTTCTAGTTTTTCTAGTTCTTCGCTCTTCTATAATAGGACGCGCGTTGGAAAATAGTCCATTGTATGGAACAGAAGGACTAATATACCTGTGGTTCTTTCTTTTAAACAAGTTTGGCCAAATCTTGACATATTGAATAATCTTCTTTTTGTCTATCTTTTAACTAAACTTCCTTTGATTGATGGGCACCACGTTTTTTGTAATAGCATTTGAGTTATTTACGCGTGTTAATAAGCCCACAATAACATTAGATATTCCACAGGGTGATTCAAAATTGGCGTCGTTCCTGTAGGTCTTGTCTGGCGCTCTTCTAGGAGAACAGAAAAAATAGTAAAATAAATTAATTGTTATCAAAAACGGAGAAATTTTCAAAAAACTATATCAGAAATATGGCAGCAATGTTTTTCAAGGTAATCTGCCTAATTAACATTGCGCAAATACCTGTTGCTTCGTAATTATTTCAAACTCCGGTAACCATGAAATTATACAGACTGACAATAAGATAGACAAGGATAAACGGTAACTTCAACAAGATTTGTTGACGAAATGTCAACCTGTTCTCATAACCTCGAATATTGGTGTTTAAAAATAAACCACACAACACCAAACAAGCCAGGGCCTGTGTAATCTCCTTATTATCCACTCTTATCAAGCAGCTTCTTGTATTCAGTTAATTAACACCTGCTACATTTGTATCTCCTGGTGCTGTACGTATCGTACAAACGTGGTAGGAATGTAGCCCTTCCTCGGTATTTATTTGGTGCATGGGAAAGTGTCAGTTATTATTTATTATTTATTAGAAAAGCCCTGATTCGGTTATGTCCAATACATGTTCCTCTGTGCCTGGAATCCGAACATCGATTGTCGTCCACTATCTTCCTGGAACCACTCTCCTCGCCCTTTGTTGGTGTGAATACTTTCAGCTTCTGCCATGTTACTGTAGCATTTTTTCCTTAACTAATCGCATATCCGCATATTCGTGAAAGGAAATTCAAAGTAAGTCACAGTTTGACAAATTATTGTTATTATTGACAAGGGCTATTCACCTGTAACTATCTGTTAATGACAAAAAACATCATTGCCGCTGTGCCTTTTTATCAAAAAATTGTAGAAGAGAAGTGTTTTGATATCAAAAATTTCCGTAATTTGAAGTAAAGATCGTAATTTTTTTTCTTGAATGCATAAGTATTCCAGTATG
Organism: Dendroctonus ponderosae; assembly: GCF_020466585.1. NCBI lineage: Eukaryota > Metazoa > Arthropoda > Insecta > Coleoptera > Curculionidae > Dendroctonus > Dendroctonus ponderosae. Next base: position 33,587,507 of record NW_026017110.1, on the reverse strand, counting down.
CTACCAATTAAACATGGAACACTTTCAGAATAATGCTTAATAACAAAGGTAAAATTGGATTTTCAACTGTTAATATTTTCTAGAAATTTTTTTTTCGAAAATTTCTATATTTTTCTCGTACTCCCCCAGGGAGCCTCTATCACCCCTTAAAAGGAATGACGCCAATTTTGAATCACCCTGTATATTAACAGAAAAACCTATAGACTGAAATGCTGGATAACTGAACGGTAATTCTTAGACGAAAGATGATAAACATAATCATCAACGCAACGCGCAACTGTACATATTTTCCGTTGACAAATGGTTACTGAAACTGCTACAACTGGATAGGCTCGACGATGTCGCATCGGTTCTGTGCTGGTGCGAACCACTTTTTCGGATTTATGAGACGGTTCCAAAAACAACCGGCAAAATTGGCAAAGTGTAACTGCTGTAACTGGTTCTAGTAACTACCCCTAGTTAACACTGCATTATTACCGATTTTTTGTTACTGCCCCGTAATTAAAGCAAATAATGGTCAAAACTTCTGTATCGTCAAACTGTAAACTTTTACAACCTAGATCGGAAACAAAGCATTTTCGACCCTATATATATATTAACATTTCCTCATACAATAAGCTTTTAATATAAGCATAAAATATGGGTTTTGAAAAAATTGTAATAATTGTTATTAATCCACTTAAGATATTAGCAAGTAGTAAGGTGAAAATTGGTTCATTTGCGGAAGGCGTGAATAACAGGAACGGGTGCAACTTGATATTATTGTGATACATTTATTTTAATTTTTTAATAATTTATATTTAAAACGAGCCTTTATTCAATTATGAGGTTAGTCCTCAAGTTTGACCCTCCAAAACTAATCCCTTTATGTAATACAGAATGGCTTTTTCGGCCCTAGATCACAACATCTAAACGGACACCAAATTGTTCCCGACCTGTACCTTTCCTCATCAAGTTAAGCTAATTTCACGTCGACCTTAATTCAAATTACTCAAAAGTTTTCAACTTTGCTCTGAAAAGCTGTTTTTGTTTGCTTAGTCTTTTTGTTAGTTTTTCGAGAATTAGGCAGATAATGAAGTTCAAAATTAGATTTGGCGAGAAGAAACCCAAGTAATTTTCATTCTTGTGTTAATGTGCTGACAAAAAAGTTTCTCATTAATCTTAGAGCTATCTAAGAAGTTTACCAAACGAATTCTTTTCAGATTGAAAAGTTTTGTTAAATTAGTTTTCTTAATTAAAAATAGAAAGGAAAGCGCCCTCCATAAAAGTGCTACTTTATGTCTGTTATAAAGTAAAATCAAAATGAAGGCAGATTTGATTTGTTATATTATGTGAAAGTTCTAAATTTTGTCCTCAAATAAAATAAAGAAGAGCTCCCATCACCCGCAAATAAGACAGAAAACGTACATGTTCTATAGAAAAATACTTTGAATAATGTTTTGAGAGGCAGAGTTCTAATGCGATTACTGACTATTACTATTGATCGTAAACATTTTCAGAGGCATATTTATACAGTAATAGTAATAAAGAAAGTTGAATAAATTAATGTGTATTCACTTGGTGTTTCATCTAAAGAATGCTGATTTAAAATAGCTCACATGCCGCTGTAAACTAACTGAATCAACAGGATCATCGTCTTATTTAAACTGATGCATAAAAAGCAGACTCGAAATCCAATAACGCAGCCCAACACTTCGAATTTAATTTTAACTTGACAATATTAATCGGAATATAATAAACAATCTGCATTGCAACAAATTAATATTCCGATAGATCTGAGTTATAGTTGCTGTTAAAATCTCTGATTAATTTGATTTGCAATCGGTATATTTCACGGTTACTAAACTATGGCGGTTGGACGCATTAAAATTTCGTGACAAATGCAAATGTGATGTGGCAAAATGGCGTTTAATAAATTAGGTCGCAAATTTTTTTAAAAGCCCTACACTCGCCGCAATGCGCAGATTAACTTGAACGGAATTTGTCTCTTACTTGGTTTACTATTTAATAATGAACTGAAATCTAGTAGGTCACCCCACAATATCAGTTAGAAAACGTTACATTTTTCAACCAAACCTTAGCACCAGCTATGAATTAAGAACCGGTGTTGCATAAACAGAATGAAACCAAAACATTAGAATTTATGGGCATTTTTGAACTCCAATGTGGTTGCCATTGCTAAGCAAGGCTATTACGCCGCAAACTACTTCAGCTGAAATAGCTTCATTTATAAAACTATTAACACCTAAAATACCTGTCCCCATGTTAGAATTGCAGTAGGAAGTCATGCCATTTAATCTGCTTCCTGAATCACATCGATATTCATAAACACATGTTTTTTATAAGCATTGCAACAATTATTCCCCTAAACTAAGAATCATTTTCATTGAACTATTTTAAAATTGATTTGTTTCCTTTTCCATGAAACGAAAGATGATAAACATTATTAAGTAAATTTCCCGAATGGACAGGTTTATTGTCTTCATATATCGTCGTACGTTTGAATATTTGACTATATTGCTCCCTTTTAACTCTATACGTAATATTATTTGCAAATATGGGAAATGTATACATTTGTACGCAGGGTTCCTGAAGGAGAGATGTCTTTTTGTTTGCTTGTTAAGATGAGTTGATTCACACATTAATTCATTCATTCATACCTCGGCAAGTCGTGGTGAAGTGTTGATGGCAAAGATGGAAAACCGAGATTACAGACTATATAGATTTAGAATTAGTGACCAGATTCCTCTCTTTTGAAACTTAATTAAAAGTGTTAATGTGTACACTTCCAGTCCAGTAAATTAAATGTTGTGATTTTTTATTTATGCACACTTTTGGCTCAAGATTTTTAAAATCAAAAATAGTATTTAATTTTTGTGCAAATGAGAGTATAAAGGCCAATTTTTGAAAGCGAATCTAACATGGATTAGGAGCTTGAAATGGCTGCTCTCCAATTGAGATGCTTAATCAATTGGATATTATGAAAGAATCTTTTGTGATGCTTCTGTAGTGTCGCGGAAAATTTAAATTAATAAATGTGGAGAATTTATATTTTAAGTCATTTTTTATTTTATTTTTTTCTGACATGTTGCTTTAGCTGTGCCGTAGTGAAARCAGAGTTTGCAAATTGGTCAATGACAACTTAATAAAACTTAGTTAATTTKTGTCGAATCTCTGTAATTTGATTAAACAAATTAGACGCAATATCAGAAAGACTTGAGGAAGTGAATTTTCCGAATAACCTGACATTTTAAACATTTTCCAAATTGTATAATTGAAGTTCCAATATGGGTAGAGTAATATTTTTGTGCTCAAGTTTGCTGCTGTGTGTTTCTGCTCTCTATTTTGATATCATTGAATGGCAAAAGGCACAGGGATTTGGCCAGACTAATCGTTTTTTTATTTTCCACATATCCAAGGTAATTTCAAATTGGTGTCATTTCGCTGATTGGATTGTATGTTGGTACAAGGATGAACGGTTAATTCAACAAAATTTGTTGATTGTGGAACGTACTTTTCAAACCGTCAATTATTGTCCTCAGAACCTCGAAATGGTGTTTACAAATAAACCATACATATGAGTCATTAACTCCTAACAAGCTAGTACCTGTGTAAATCCTTATTATCCACTCTTATCGAGCAGCTTCTCGTATTCAGTTAATTAACTCCTGCTCAATGTGTACCGGTGGTCGGTAATGCATTCATTTAATGTGTCCTTGTGTATCTTACATGCGTGGTAGGAAAGTGATAGGTATTTATTTGGTGTCTGGAAAATTTTCAGCTGTTGTGCTCTAGTACTCCTGGAAGGCTCTGTTGGAATCAGGTCCAATCCCTGTTCCTCTGTGTCTGGAACAACCCGAACATCTCTTGTTGTCCACTCTTTTTCTGGAGCCAATCTCCAGCAGCCTCTCTAGCCCTTTGTTGGTGTCAAATTTTAGAGCCTCTGCTATAGTACCGTGGCATTTCCTCAGAACTAATCGAATATCCGCAAATTCGTGAAAGGAGCTGCTACTAAAAGGTTATCTACCTACAAATATCTGTTAATGATCAAAAACGTCATTGCAGCTTTGACTTTTTATCAAAAAATTGTAGGAGAGAACTTTTTTAACATACATTTTTTGTAATTTGATCCAAATATTGCAATTTTTATGGATTTTATGAACCATTTCAACATGGAATAATTTCAAAATAATGCTTAATAACAAAGTTGAAATTCTATGTTCAAAGTTCTCAAATTTTCTAAGGTGCCTAAATCAGCGTTTAAAGTTATGGCAATTCAGAAGAGCGACTCTGATTTGAGACTTGGAAAGGGTTTTGTGCCAAGTTATAATAACTTACGTTCTTTCCATGTTTACTAACAATGTAACAAGTTTTCATTTAAAATAATTAAACTGCTCGATTTAATGTATTAGACCTACCAAAGCGGACTTTAATTTTTAGTTGAAATATTATATTGAATGGAAGATGATAGAAATGCAGAGAAAGCTAATTCATAAATTAAAATTAAATAAATCAGTTTTTGTTTTAATTGGAACAAATATTCCAAATTATTTGGAACCCTCCGTAAAATATCAGACAGATACATTGGAGGCATTTTTCATCAATCGTCAAGGCTCCACAAGAAATGTGCAAAATATCTTGCCGTCACAATTAGGCATAGCCGATATCTGACTGTAAAACTATGTTAAGCCCAATCAGAGGAGATAAAACACCTTCCAAAGAATACAATAGCTTTATTGTGGTCATTTTTCCATTGGAATAACAAGAAACCGTATAATTTTCTATGCATTCTACCAAACACTTGAATGCCGAAAGAAGCCATCGATAAGAAGTAAATAACATTACTTTCACCTTGCTTTATGAATATTCTTCAAGGTTCTAATATCCGATTTCGTGGATCACGCCTTGTTGATATTCAGATAATAAACGCCCCTGGCATCGGGGATGAACTGACGATCAGAACATTGGATATCAGCATGGATGTGGAATTCACGAGTCGCAAACACAAAATTATTGCCGGGTATTTTCTAGATTGAACAGGGATATCGTGACAATATCTCCTCTCACGGCAGATATACTGTTAAACGGTGCGCCCTGAGTAAACAGCGTGAATTCTCGGTTCTCCATTTTCATTTTCAAAATCGTTTCCGGTTTATAGGAAGCTTCTGAATGAATGAAGGAATTCATATGGAGATACAACGCTTAGAAAATACATAAAACTTTAAGGAGTTTTGCCCGTTTAGTTTCTTCAAATAGACAAGATGTTTACACAGACATTCAAACTATTTGCACTTGGCGAGTGAAATATAAAGACCTGTTTATTCTGAAATGACAAATACTGATTTAACTTTGGTATCAATCGTCATTTAATCTATTAGCTTACAAAATGTTAGAAGCAGCAAATTCCAAGTTCAAAATTGCATTTCGTGATTACACTTACGGACACTTTAGAACGAAAGTGTCGTTTCATCATCGATGGAGTCTTTGGTCGGATGAAGAATTTTGGACGCATTTTTTAACGGCTCATTTTGCGGATTCATGGTTGGTCGTCAAATCAACTTTAAAAACCTATAGAGCATAACCACGTCTAAAAATCCTCTGTGGTTTCCTCTTCTTGTGAAAAGAAGATAAATGCCACTTCTTCTTGAAGTGATATATTAATTTTCATGATTGATGCATTTGAATATGTAATGTATACATACGTTATACAGTAAAGCCAAGACTAACGGGAAAACCGTCAAATATTTGCTTTAAACAAACCGAGGAACTATGACAGTTCCCTAGGAGGATAGGTAACTATGAAAGATAAAAATGTTGTCAAATTGAAAATGTTATTCGGGAATTTCTACACCTCAGCATATAAGCTTGGTCTTATATAAATAACGTATTTCATATTTATATTTTATAAGCACAAAAGGAAATGTACCAAACTGTTTCAGTTTTTTTTTATAGCTTCACCTATTTATTTATTTAATATTTAATTATTTGTTTATACCTTGGTGGCAGCTAGACCGTAAAACTTTGTGCAAAGAATAATTAAGCTCTTGCTGATCTATACCAAACTAATACTTCTTAGGCTTGTAAAACTCGTTTTGTTTTTACGAAGATAAGTTTTTCTWCAGACGCGGGTTTCCCATTTTGTTATATTACGAACAATYCATGGTTCGCGTAATATCATCAAAGATATATTACATGCAATAACCACTTAGYTTATAATATACTTATATCAGTTTCTCTAAATAAATGTTTTTTGAAAAAAAACGTGGAAGGACTTTTATTGGACGTCAAAAGGAAAAACCGTCTGTGTTATTAAAGCCACGAAGTGCATAAATCCGGATTTGAATATCCTAAATTAGTATTTGTTTTTGATACATTTCCATACTATAAAAATAAGTCAATTTATCATTTATTCTTAATGATTTATTTAGATGCACTTAAGAATGTAAGGAATTTCAACAGAATTTCTAATTAAAAATCTATGTGCTATATAAGACGTATGTTAACTTTCTCGAATAGGAATATATTGCCTATTTGGAAATTCACGTCACTCTATTGCGAAGTTTTTGAATTGCTGCACCATTTGCGGTAAATTTACTTTTGGAAATTTAACGTGCTAGTGTTCGGTATAGATCAATCGCTAAAATAATTTAAATAGTGGCTTCGCTTGCAATACATTTGCAAATGCAATATATTAAACACCAGCTTGTAATTTTCTCCACTTTTCACCAGCAAATCGAATACATTTTGAAGCGGGTCCAAATTGAAGAATCATTAACGAAGTCGTTCAAGATCACGCAGAAATAGTGGCGACAAGTTTGCATGGATGATCTATTCGATGTATGTTAGGATCTGAATCATTTTTAAAATCTCATTGTCGCCCTCTCACAGAATTGTGCCAAATGTTGCATTAATCCAAAGATGATGTTTAAAGCAATTACTTCTGTAAAAAAATTCTTACAATTTACGGCGGAGATTCGTAGGACAAAGTTTACGTAAATTTTGAAACATATTTTTCCTTTCAGTGCTGAATAACCAACGAATCTATGATTGTTATTTTCGATAAATATCACAAAAGTCCACTTACTCACTCTATTAGTAGTCATTCCTGGTACTGTGTGTTCGTGTCAGAAATGATCACAGAACTCATTTGCTTGTCCGTAAAGTTGACAGTGCACGTACCGTTACAAGAGCATTAAATTCAGAGACGTTCGTTTAGCTATTGTTCACTTGAAATAATCTGATGCAAAGGGTTGATAGGTGCACTTGTTGCATTAAGCTTGATCAACGATCTGCAATCGCCTCCAATCTGCTAATTAAGCAGACCAGTAAATTCTTGGAAAATATTAATCAAATATTAATTAGTGAAAACAACTTATTGCTGTTCTGAGGCCTGCTGGGTGGAATATATTGTTTCAATTTCCAGTGCATTTCTCAATCACTTTTTTTTAAGGCTTCCAAATAAATGGCCTTATATGGAAGTATGCACAGGACAATTTCTTGTAGAGCTCATTTACATTTTTGAAATTGGCGATATAGATTGGGACCTTACTCTACTATGAACCCCACCCTCTTACTATCCAAAGTCGAGTCAAAGCATACAAAAGGCCAGACAAGTGATGTGAAGAAGAATTAATGATTAAAAAGGGTAAATGCTGACACTAACGAGAAAGGAAGCACTTTTATAAGGCGCTTGAGGCAATTTTTCCCTACCGAGGCGATTATAATTCAGTTAGCTTCACAACATTGGCCTGAGTAATTAAGGAAATTGAGTCTGATATTAATCTGGTGCCGGTGTTTTGTTGGCTTTTGACTTAAGGCTTGCATAGTTTAATTATGCGGATATCGCTAATTTGATATATGAAGCCTTGAAAGTATGCCTGTATTTTGAACCGTTTTTAGAAAACAGGTTAATGTATAGTCACAGCAATTCAGACGTATTTCCTATTTAATCGATTTGCTGAAATAATTCGAAAACAACAGATAGGAAGACAATATGTTGTTTTCTTTGTTTGCTTATTCCAAATTGAAAAAAACTAGGTAATTGAATTGAATTGAATTCATAGTAATTGAATTGCAGCCCACAAAAATTATTGCTGGGGCACTCAACTCAATTGCTCAACCAGGAATATGTAACGTGTGTTCTTTGTGTATATAATTTTCTTCCTGTGAAGAGATTCGAAGACCAAGTCACGACCCCACTAGTTCCGAATTTAAGAAATGTAACATTTAAATTAATTGATATTAGGTAACGTTGATTTAAATATTTTATTATAAGATGTATTGAGCAATCTGACATATTACCAATTAATCATTACCTGTAAAAGCAGAATTATGACTTTCGGTTTTATAAATATTTGCTTTCAATCTTGGAAACCCCTGGCTACAATTTGGCCGATTAATACAAGTTTTTAATATAGATTTTAGTTGTGATCGAACCTAACAGTAGACGGACTTTGACTAACTTTAACTGAATTATTATGGCTTCTGACCAAACATCTAATGACTGAATTATCGTGTCTACCGTGGCTACTTTTATAGTTAAATGGTCCTGATCGTAGGAGAAACGATACTACGTCTTATTTTATAAGAATAGGCGGCATAAGTGACCATATCATTCCTCCCTCCTTAAGTCTGAGAAAATAAAGGATTTATTTTCGAACGTTTTCAAATTTATGTTCGCTTTTACATTTTGCCTTCTTTTCTATAATAATGAAAATATTCTAATACACATATCGATTATTAAAATTATTGTTATAATTAGTATTAATCACATACTTTCATGAGTAAGACTCAATTTCTTAATAGTTAGTAAAGTAATTAAATTCCATGCATTTATCCATGAATTAAATATGAAAAAATGTAACTCTTTGCATCTTCTAAGTAGTAGTTAATGTTTTGAAGGTCAATTTCATTGATGTGGAATCAGTCCATTTTCTCGATTAATTTTTAATTTATTACAAGTTTTGGAAGCTTTAGCCTTAATCTGAATGTACCTGATTTTTTAAACAACTTTCTGATGGGTTTAAAGATTGATCTATTGATTTTAATAAAGTTTTTTCAGTGACATTATTTGTTAGTTAATTGGAATAGGGATACTGTTGCACAAAATTGCAATATCATTGGACTAGGGATTTTAATCGTTAGGTCGACCTATGCAACTGCGTGGTATGTTACGATCGTGTCGAAAAGGATTYGCGTGTCAAAATTTCATTTGTAAACAATATTTTCAAGTTCACGATATCTGACATCACTGTGATGAATTATTTTCCTGTGAAGTTAATTTAATCGTKGTCTGAATGGCATTAATAGGGCGGACATTGACTTGGAGACTGTCTAGTAATAAGAGCCAATACGCCGCAATACGAGTAGACTGAACTTTATTTGAGATTTTGTTGACTTGGTTTTGAATTTCTATCTGTGTCATATTAGCACTAGACAATTGCGTCTATGTCTTTTGATAAACGTTTAACAAAACGTTTGGGTTGCAATGAGGTCATTATCTGGCGTATTCCGATTTCCTTGGAGGATGTGTTTGTAGTTTTTGATTTTTTCTCCATCGTCAGCGCACCTTTGTGCTTTAGTGCGCTGAGGATTACTGCTTACTTTTTATTTCGTTTTTTATAGATGATTGATTGGATGATTGCTGATTTATTAATTTATATTTATTTATTATTATTAGATTGACAACTTCACTTTTCCATTGTTACACACCAAAAACACCAGAACAAAAATAAATGATAGGACGCCGAACTGGCACGTTCATAAATGTTCTATCCGCGCCAACATGCCGCCCGCCTTGAAAGCCTCAGGTTTCAATGTCCAAAGGCAGTATGCACAGCTTCCTTGCAGGTCGTTGAATGGTGAAAGTAGCCGTTCTGACTGTAGCTGCCCTTACAATACCGTCCGACCCAGGTTGGACAGATATCACACGTCCTAGCAACCACTTGAGAGGTGGAAGCCC
>NW_026017110.1:33540907-33576547 GCF_020466585.1 Dendroctonus ponderosae | reverse complement strand
CCTTTTTATTTCGTTTTTTATAGATGATTGATTGGATGATTGCTGATTTATTAATTTATATTTATTGATTATTATTAGATTGACAACTTCACTTTCCCATTGTTACACACCAAAAACACCAGAACAAAAATAAATGATAGGACGCCGAACTGGCACGTTCATAAATGTTCGATCCGCGCCAACAGAGATATTTATTAATTTTCCCAATGAAATTGAATAATCCTCTTTCGTTCTGTTGTCCTTATTTGTTCGAACAAATAAGTTGTTCTTGAAAATTATACGAAGAAATTTAATTATATTCGGCCTTAATGAAGTGTGGAATCAGAATCCGGATATTTTTTTTTTTAATTTTGAAAATTTGGGAAGTGTATTTATTAATTATTTGGATTTTTCTGATATTTCGGGTTAATCTTAGGGATGCTGATTAAATGATACTTACTCCAGACATTGGTTGAGGATTTTGTTACTTATTCTGATTCGGGTTTTGGTGCAATTCGTGGTTTTGGTGTCTAAATGGATTTGGATTTTTGTTTTGATCGCTTTGAGAATTCATCAGATCGTTCTTGAATGTTTGGATTTTGATAATGTTTATTTAAGAAATTGTTTTGAACTTAAAGTTTGAAATTCGTTTTTGTTTGATTTTAAACAAAATTATTTTTAAAGAACTTTGACTTGTAAGGATTTCATAATTTGTAATGATATCAATTTTGAAAGAATCTAGATTTTGTGTAGTTACTACAGTCATAACTAGAAAATCTATGTTTAAAGTTAATGATATAACGTTAGGAGTAACGTTACTTGAATTGATTGGACTGAATTAGTTGATTCAAACCAAGAAAAAAATATAAGGCAGTTGTTTCTGTTCAATTGTCAAAAAAAATTTGCATTATATTCATACAAAAATAAAAGCTTCAATGCCTATTTGTTTCTGTTTCTTAATTAACAGGCTGTCCAACTTTCAGAAATCACAATTAAATAACTGAATGCACACAATAATTTCTAGTCTCTGGCCTATAACCGGACAACAATTCGCTGAGCAGATACACTGGACGGGTCGTTGCTGCCTGTAGTGGACACTAGCGCTGAGCCAAATTGTCCTACTGCGATCGTTGTGGCGGTCCTGAACGCGAGCCAAAGGTGCCTTCGTGGTGTTGTGCTTTTTTTATTCTTCCTTAGCTGTTGAGACAGGAGGGTGCACTGGTTCCTACTGTTCGAATCACTTGTGCGATGCACGTGATATTCCGAATTTTCGAAATTGCGCTAATATTATTGCTTATTTTGAAACTTGCGTTTTTAAAAACACTTTTATTTCAAAATTTACACAACTTTTTAATTTGTATTTTTTTGTGACCGAACCTAATCGTAGACTGACTTTAAACTTTAGGCTTAATTCTTATGACTTTTTACCAAACATCTAATGACCAAATGATCGAATTCTCGTTTCTGCCGTGGCTACTTTTAAATTATGCTGATTCTAGCAGAAACGATAGCACGTCTTATTTTATAAGAATAGTCGGCATAAGTGACCATATAATTCTACGTATTGGATTCTGGTTTTAGGGTTACGTCACTACAATACACCACAAAATAAAAAGTACATATTTCCTATAAACTCCTTCAATATATTCTTTTTAATCTTGTTTTTGCAAGGAATTGGGTTCTGTGCACACTATTCCGTCAATAGTATGACTTAATTGGCCCTCGGTACGTGTTAAGTATTTCTGTTAACAGTTTTTTCAACAGTTCCAAGTTTCAGAGCTCAATACTGATTAGCACGGGTACTCAATATTTGGAAGTTCCTTTACATACAGTTCATATTGTAAAATGTGACGATAAATTAACGATAATAACAGCAAGGACTTAAAAAACACAAAACTGAAGCGACATTTACATTTTATGGTCGTTGAAATAGCTAGCACTTGACCCATATTTCGTTTATTACTTCAGGAAATTAAAGCCGCACTCGTGTTTAATGTAGATTAAAAGATTGATTAAAACTCGTTAACACCTTGATTCGCTCAGTGAACTTTCCTGAGGAAGTTGAAGCCAAGTAAAGAAAAGACCTGACAAGTGATATGAATAAGAATTAATGACTTCGAGCAAATGCTGACACTAATGAGACGAAAGTGCTTTTATAGGACGTTTCAACAATTTTTGCTTGCTTGGATAATTATGAGTCAGCAAAATGTATTTAGATGCATTATATGCTGTGTTAATGAAGTGCAAATTTGGTAGGAAACTTTGTTGTATCAGCCGCCTTAACCGATATGCTTCGTGTTTAAGCAAATTTGCTTGTTCTAGAATGAAAACGACGGATGCAGTTCTTTGAAGGTGCCCATCGACAGGCTAATAAAGATTGATTTACTTATTTTAGGATGGATCTACATTGCTTCTATACGAACTCTATACAATATCATAGAACTTGTAAAATTAATATTTGTATGTACAATTCGAAATCGAAAAGGTTCAAACTTTAGGATATGAAGCCGTAATTCTTGCCTAATGTATACCAATTCGGTATTATCTTTTTACAAATCTTGACGAATAAAACTGAGATATTTCTAATGCGAAACTCGTTTGCTTGGAAACGATATCAAATATAGTAACCAGGTGTTGTCAGCGGATGTTTTTGAAACCGGCATATAAAACGGAGTTTAATTCAAATATTTTTCTTTTCAAGACAAATCGAGCGTAAGTTATTCCCTTAAACTAAAGTCCTTATTTTGCATTTAATGCTCTCGCAGGATTTTCTAGAATAAATATTTTGTGATGTATAGATAAACACGCCCATCGAGATGTAAACTGATTAGAATCTCGTAGTTCCAAACATATTGATTGATTTTTACAACTTTGCATCGGTTAGCTAATGACAGTAAAAACAATACAAGTATGGTAATGTTTACAACATAAATCCGCTTTAGGGCTGTAACATAAAAAACAGAGTGATTCAAAATTGGCGTCATTCCTTTGGAGGTGCTGTCTGGCGGTGTTGTAGGAGTAGAGAAAAGCTAGAGAAAAAATTAATTGCTATAAAAAAGTGAAAAATTTACAAAAAACTATATCGGAAAGACGGCAACAATATTTTTCAAGGTAATCTGCCAACCCAACATTACGTAAATACCGGTTGCTTCGTAATTTTTAAAAACTGCGGTAACCATGCAATCATACAGAAAGTGACACTAAAATAAACACGGATAAATAGTAAATTCAACAGGATTCGTTGAACGTCGGAACGTAATTTTTAGAAATGTCAATTATTGTCCTCATTACCTCGAATTGATATGTTTACAGTTTACAAATATACATACATTTCCGTTTTAAGTCCAAACAAGTTAGTATCTGTGTTTATTAACTCTTCTCGATCAGCTTCTCGTTTTTGGTTAGTTAACTCCTGATCAATTTGTACTGGTGTTCAGGAAGCCATTGTTTTAAGATGTCTTTGTGCTGTGCATATTTTACATACGTGCTAGGAATGTAGCTCTTTTTTTCCGGTGAGGTTTGGGAAATGCTCTTTTATGCACTCCCAGAGCTGGTGGTCTGTCGCTCTGGTATGTGTGGGACTCCAGCTAAGCTGTTTACCCACTAAAACCCTTTCCTCACCGCCGAGGTGGTGTTTGGCCTAGCACCGCGGGCATTTCTGTCCTATTGTGCCCTCGTACTTTTACTCCCTCATTATCCCTGTATATTCAATAAATTCCAGAAGAGTCTTGAGGGGAGTTCGCATGATCTGGTCTGGTGGAATTTCATCCCCTCCCAGGAGTCTTCGTCTACCTGTTGCATATGTCAGACGTATCTGACCGGCCTTCCCCTTAACCGCCACCTGGGGACGCGCCCGATAGGTAGCTCAACCTGCACGGTCTTTGTGCTGTGCGTATTTTACATACGTGCTAGGAATGTAGCCCTTACTCGGTATTTATTTGGTTCTTGGGAAAGTGCGAGTTGTTGTGCAATGCCCTGCGTACCCCTGGAAGGCTATGCTGCAATAATCTGAAATTCTTGTTCCTCTGTGTCTGGGACATGAACATCTATTGCCGTCTACTATATTTCTGAATCCAATCTCCACTGTCTCTTACCCCTCGTTGGTATGAGTTCTTACTCCTTCTGCTATGCTACTGTCGCATTGCCTCAGAACTAATCGCATATCAAAAAATTCGTGAAAGGAGCTTCAAAGTTGGTCACATTTTGGAACTATTAAATTCTACTATGGAATGTCTCTGAARCAAAAATAGTTAAATTTATTTTTTATATAAAAATTTTTGTTTTTATTATTGTTATAAACAAACATGCTTTCCAAATGTATTTCAATAAAATAATTTTTGCCGATCGTTCTCTTTATATAAATTAGATACTTTTAACATGCTTTTTTTTTAATTGGCAAAGATGTTTATACTGGGATGTTTTTATTTTATGTCGTCAATTTTGTTTAAATGGTTTTTTAAAATTAAGTGAAAGTTAAGTCGATTACAGAGCATTTGATTTATTGGCAGAGCAAAATCATTTTTCTCATTATTCCAATTGCTTGAATATCAGCTAGTGTATCTCGATTGCAGTTTATTGCTCAACAAAATAATTACATAATTTCCAGTTCACATTTGACATTCGTTTTTCTGCCAAGTCAAATTTAATAGTTTAATTGTGTTGCATGTTACACCTTGATTCCTGATCCACAGGATGCCACATCCTGATTTTCTAAATTTAATTGTTGGTGTCAGTTCCATTGCACGTTATCGACGAAACGAAAAGTGGCCTGAACATTAAAATTTTGTTTTGTTATGCAAATTAAATACAAACAAATATTTTGCATAATAATATGGATCAAATAATTCGTTCTAATCGATTTCTTGAGTTTGCCATGTGAAATGGATTACTTCAATTAACTGGCAAGAAAAATATTCTGAATTTCACACACAAAATGTAAATTAAATATACGCCTTGTTGAAAGAAAGTTGTGCTGTTGCATATTGCATATTTAAATTGGACAATTTAAATAATAATTCTCCTTTGCCCTTTCCTTATAAATCTTATTTTAATTAAAAAGTAAATGAGAAATTGCCGAGATAGCATCAGTTATAACTACGATGAAAGACTTGTTGGCATAATTGAGTTACGAAGCAATTTGTGTGTTTACACCAATTACTACTGGCAAAGAAAGCTATCTGATCTACCCTGAGTCTTGAAGTTATTGTTACCTTGTACGTATACAATATTCTAAATTAACATATCAAACACAATTTACTGATTATTAAAAATTTTAATTAAAATTATCTTTATTAGTTTAAACAATGAGATTAAGTCAAAGTCACATAATTGACAATTTGCACTGGCGAATTATCAGAACGCATTTTTACATATTGTATTATCTTACAATTGTTACAAAATTTATTGACATACTCTTTTAGGCTGATTTAGGTTCCTTTGATAACGATAGCAGCAAATAGCTATTGAAACGTCAAGGTAATTTTTCAAAGTAATTTCTTTGCTAATTGTAATTTTCTTTTACAGCTTCAGCCTAAGTGCGTTGCAGGATACCCTCTAGTTTATAGTTCTTGAGAAAAATACGTCCTTATTGCAAAATAACGTGAGAAAATTATTTCTTAAAGACAAACATTTTTGAGGCGTAGTTCCCAACAAACAGTTTTGCAAAAAAAGTAACATACTTTAAGGTTAGGATAATGGTGTCATCTTGCGGTTAACGCTGTGCTGCCATCTTTTGGAGGCAAATGAGTGATATATCTAAATCCGTCACAGCTGTCAGCCAAAACCATCTGTTACAAACGTGTGAAAATTATGTATAATTTACCAACCCATTTAACTCCTGCTCAATTTGTACCGGTGTTTGGAAGATCATAGATTTCATGTGTTGTGTATTTTACATACACGGTAAGAATGTAGGCCCTTCCTCGGAGGCGTTATCGTGACAATTAAGCATCCAATTAAGGTGGTTGAAAAAGTGAAATTGTTGTGCAATGCTTGAAGTACTTAGCTCAATTATCTCCAATATCTGTTCCTCTAGGTCTGAAATCCGAGCACCTTTAAATTGTTTACTATCTGCGTCAATTCCTTAAGCCACTCGTGCAATATCTAGCCCTTTGCTGTTGTAAGTTCTTACAGCTACTGATATTTTTCTGCGGCATTTTCCTATAACTAATACTATATTACTCCTAGTTCCCTTGATATTAATTTGACAGGAAAATTTCAAATAGCAAGCTTGTAGAAAAATGAATTCTAAACAAAATGGCATACGACGTTTCTCCTAAGTAACTGTCATTTTTGACATATGACACAAGTTTGAGTTTTTTTAAATGGCAACCATACTTGCTTTATCGAATAGATACTACGATTTTTGCGATATATCACATCGTTAGGCTTTCTTCGAAAATAAAGTGTCTGCAAACAATTTATACTTTTAGATTTAATTGATCGAAGTTAGCCATGGAAAATGGAATAAGATATACAGCATAGTTTCCATAGTAATAAATAATAACAGTATGCTTCAGTATTTATTTTGACAACCAGTTTAAAGTTGGCAATATCTTTAACCCGAGAAAAATTTTATAGTAAAATATTTTCAAATAGTCTACGATTATTATCCATGCAAAGATTGCAACGCTTTAAAACTGAATAAGTTGCTTTCCTTCCATCAATATTTTCAAATGCTCTATCAACAGCTTCTTTAAGTGAACTTAAATTGGAATATTTCTTTTTGTAAACTGTGTTTTTACGGCTCCCCATAAAAACAAACCCTAAGGTGATAGATCGGGATATGAAGGTGGCCATAAAATAAGGCCGTTTGCTCCAATCCAAGCACCAGGAAAAGTTACGTCCACGTGATTCGGCATTTGAAAAAAATTATGCGGAGCAGCGTCATCATGATGAAACCATTTCACATTACGCCATATTTCTAAATGTAAGTTGTCCAAGATAAAATCCAGGTTTATTCCGAAGGAATTAAAGATACCAACTGCCATTTAAGGTGTCTTCAAAAATAAATGGTCTAAGAATTTTTGAATCTATCATTCAGCTTCAAACGTTGAACCCTAATTTAACTTGTGGTCTCTTTTTCTCAACGTGGCGGGATTTGCTTGATACCAAAGATGTTCATTGTGTCGATTAAACATATCATAATTTGTAGATCGAGTTTCATCGGTCCACAATATTTTATAAGGAAATTAAATGTCTTATTGATATTTGTTTCGGAACCATGTGCAAAAATTCACACGCAGCTCCTCATCCCCTGGATATAAAGTTGCGAATACTGATAATCTATACGGGTGGAATTTGCGTGTTTTTTTAACTTTCATCACGGTGCCTTGGAAATTCCCGGATTCTGCTACGATGTGTCTGGTTGACATCTATGGATGCTGGCTTACAATGGCCAAGACTAATGTCTTGACTTCCACAGATTCATTTATTGCTTTATCTTCATTTCTTGGCTGCGTAAAACTTCCATGAGTGCCCAAATTATCGTATAATCGTTTGAAGGTTTTCACGGACGATTGACAACGATCAACATACCTCTCAAAATAGTAAACAGAGGCTCGTCTAGCATTTTTTTCACATCTAATGAAGGTTTCACTCATGTCGCTCTTTTCTTGATTGGAATAGTTCATTTTTACAATAAAACTAACTTTCTAAGTTGAGTTTAAACCTGAATGTAAAAAATTGAAAGATGTTATTATTTGTTGTTATGGAAACAATGCTATGTCATACTACTTTTCACTGCTAACTTCGATCAACTAAATTGAAAAGGTATAAATTGTTGGCACACACTATATTTCCGAAGAAATCCGGACGATGTGATATAACACAGAAAATGTCATAAAATGCTCTATTTGGTAAAGCAATGATCAAGTATGGTTGCAATTTTAAAAAACTCAAATTCGTGACATGTCAAAAATAACAGTTATTTTGGAGAAATGTCTTATGACATTTTGTTTGAAATTCAATTTTCTACAAGTTTTCTATTTAATGTTTTTAATGTTTTTAATGTTTTTAATGTTTTTAATGTTTTGCTGTCAAATTAATATCGACGGAACTAGGACTAATTTGAAAATTTACCATAAATAAGTTTTACCCAAATATCTCTTGACAGCTGTCAAATTGGAGTAGAGCATCCAAAACTACAATTCTTTGTCCATTTAACCTTTCTCGTAACTGTTATAGTTTTAAAGATTCCTGTACTGGTCATCGAAAAAAACTCACCCTGTATATTCATTACATTTAAGTATTTGATATATGCATAAGTTATTCGGAAACGACTTTACCATTGAATTCCAGATATCTTCCGGAATGAAGGGTTTACGACACTTGACGGCTCTAAGCACTTGGGCTGCAAGCTGGCTGGCTTTAAGCATATTTGGAGGGTTGTAGTTTTATTTTCGAATGCTTAAGTAATCCAATATGCCACCAATTAAACATGGAACAATTTCAAAATAATGCATAAATGCAAAGTGGAAATGCGATTTTCTACTGTTAATATCTTCTAGAAATTTTCGAAAATTTTGTTTTTATATTCTTTTCGTACTCTATAAGTGAGCTTCTATAGCTTCTTAGAAGGAATGACCCCAATTTTTAATCACCCTGTATCTACAAAATATTATCAATTCACATGATAAATGACTAATCAAACAACCACGACCTATAAATGTAATGATAGCGTAGGCAGAGAACTTCAAACAATTGCACTTTATAGGAACTGGTCTCCATAATTATACTCATAATAATATCAACTTCATTAGTATAACTCCCTAAAATTTTTGTTTTGCACGAAGTGTTCATATCATAAATATCGGCGGTATACAACAGATCGTGACCAAGTCTTCTGATAGTAGTATTCTCAGAAACCTTACGTCATATCACCTTATCTTATCCTTATCATCAGCTTATCTAAACAATTGAATAACTAGGTTTTCTATTCGAATAGAATTTAAGTGAAAACGGAAAACATGCTGCTGATCAATTTCTTTAAAAAAAAATCTGAATTTACCGGACATGGACATAGCATAGAAGAAATTGATACAGTTGGTCATATTCTTTGTATACTAGCTATATCTATAAATATTAATATTTATAATATCTTACACGTGTGCTTTTATCCCGGAAAAAAATGTCTTGTTTCTTTTGTGCAGATATTTTGTCTATATTTTTTTAATACGTAGAAATTAGGGCAACTTAATTACATTTTTCTAAATTAGGGTCTATAAACCTACATTGTTGATTGGTGTGTTCCAATTGTGCAGTTGATATTGCGAGTACAAGTTAAAATTGTACTGCCAAATTATTCTGCTCAAAAAAGACGCTCTCACACATTATTAAGCAAAAATGTCAAAATCCTGTGCTATTAATAATCATAGCTGTTCATCAAAGTAATATTTTTGTAATAACGGAAACATATTAATATTGATTTTAGTAAGTGCTTCTGCTATATGCTATAAAGTATATACTCATATATTATAAAGTATAAGACTGTCGCACCTTTTCGCATTGGTCAAGGTGTAAACTCGATAATGCCTTGGTAGGAAATTTTTTTTAAAAGGTCGAAGAAGAAGAAGTAGGTCGTAGAAGCGAAACTTGGAAGACGATAAAATAAATTAGAAAAGAAACGAACATAAATATAATTTCGCCAATATCAAGCAAAGAATGGGACGTACACTTCAAAAACTTTTTAACGGAAGAAAGAATGGAATTTCAAGAAGAAGAAATAAATGACGCCTTTACAACGCTATAATCTGCAATACCGTTAACACTGCCTGAAGTTAACGTATGCACAGCCATAAAAGTCGGAAAAAGTACCGTACCCGGAAATATCTCGGCTGAACTTATTAAATGTGGTACTGATGAACTGTATGTGAGGCTGCGAAATATTTTCCAAACGTGTGGAAAACATCATATACAGGGTTATTCACGCTATACGGCAAGGAGGTTTGCGGCTAGCCCGTTTGTTTTTTGCAAAGTATTATTGGATGAATCCACAGACGTCTATCGGGTGCACATTTTAAAAACATTTTTGTAATGTGCCGAGTGTCCCAAAAGCCCTAAAAGTATCAAAGTTGTGTTTTACACAATTATAAAGGTACATCTGTGACTAGTACGCTGTGCAGAATTTACGGCAAAATAATGAGAAATAAAATGGAAAATAAGTACAAAAAAAAAAAAAACAAGATGCAGGCCGGAAAAAGGCCGGATTCAGGGCAGGTAGATCGACTGTAGATCATCTGTTGTGTATAACCCAAGTTATCCAACAGGAAATGACATTCGGACAAGAGTTGTATTTATTACACGTAGACTTACAAAAAGCAGACAATAGCATCCCACTTAATTTACGTTGGAAGGCTTTGGAGAATACAAACATAAGCGTCCAGTTCAAAGTGGGGTTTGGAGGTCAATATAAAAAAGACGGAGAATATGGGCATTGGTGAAATACAACAAAATCTAGTGTTAAATACAAGACCGCGAATTAAGTCTTGTGACGAGTATAAATACTTAGGGCTAAAAATAACAGCGGACGGAACACTAGACAGAGCTATAAAAGACCGAAATCTACAAGGAAGAAAGCAATAACTTTAATAAATGGAAGACTTTGGGACCAAAATATATCGAAACAGAACAATATGCTCATACATAACACCATTGTAAAGAGTATTGTTACGTACAGTTCAGAAGTCTGGCCAATCAAACACAGAACAGAAAAAATGCTGCCTGGGACAGAAATGGACTATTGCATAGGAGCAGCAGGCCGGTCAAGGAGAGAAAGAGTAACTAATAAGCGAATAAGAGAAATTATGACAGTAGGTGAACGCACGATAGATACGAATTGGACGAGATAAGAACAAAACAACTGGTATGGCATGGGCATGTGCAGAGAATGGAACGACCACCTAAACAAATACTAAAATGTAATCCGAATGGGCGAAGAGAGCGAGAAAGACCATGGAGGAGCTGGGTGCAAGGAATAGGCAGCGAAATGAGAACTAGGGGCCTGGATGACGAATTATGGGCGAACAGAAAGGAGTTGAGATTGGGCATCGGAAGGCGGCAGACGTTATAAAACCGATTTATAAATATATCCTGTCATTTCAACTCAGCTGCCACATTTATTTAATTCTTGCTTCGTAAGAAAAATAGCTTTCAAAGAAATTTAATCGTCGCCTGTCATACCATATTGTTTATTAATTCAACTTTACCACTTATAAATATCTCCCAAAATTTTTGCTAGTGGAAATTTATATACACTGTAATTAGAATATTTCTGGTGCTGAGCTAAACGTTTGGTGGAAAATATAGATGCTAAACAGAACTACTAAAACACACTACACATCTGCTGAAGTTGTTGACTGTTAATGCGTTTTTTCTTGGGCGGTTTTAAAAAGTTTGAAAATGTTGGCATTTGTGCTATTTAAAATAATAATTTAAAATAAATCATTTATTAACCTCTTATAAACATTAACTTAGGTAGCGATTCACTACCGTGTGAGAAAGTTGCTAAGAACCTGGGTTTGTATTTGGATATTGAGTTACGTTTTAAATTTCACATTAAATCTTGTTTGCAAAGAGCATATTCTGCCTTGAGACTACTCTATCCTCACAGGCATTTACTATCAGAAACCTTAAAGATCAAGTTAACTGATGCTTTGATTCTGCGCCATTTTAACTTTTGCGATGTTGTATACTCGCCCTGTCTAGATTTCATACATACACAAAAAGTTCAACGGTTTCAAGAATCTTGTTTAAGATACATCTATTTCGAAAATTTCGAGTTCGAAAATTTGAGTCGGTGTCTGATAAATTAAAAAACTGCAAATATAAATTAATATTAATTAGATTATATGTAAAATGTATATTTATTATTTAGATTTATTAGCGAACAAACTGCTGTCTGCAAGAACCAGACAACATTTGTCGCTCTCATCAGATATTTATTTTCATCGAAATACTCGATTTGTGTATTCTCAGTAACCAATGACGATCTATAAATATCGAAAATAGCCCTGAGAAAGACCTGAACAAAAGGTCCAGTCCGAAATGGCTTCCAAACATCTGTATGTTTGGAATAATGTCTTTTCTATCATATGGTCCCATAATCCATAAGATATTCTGGACTGTTAAAATTTATTTAATCGAAATGATGTATGCCATTTTAATTTTCTAATTGCTTCTTGTATATCATTAACTTTTTTCAGAAAAAAATTTCTAAGGTTAAAAATACGAAACAAACAAATTCTGGCAAACGTAATGTTAAATTATATAGCATTGGGAAATTTAACTCCCTATTTAATCCGCATTCTCCAGAGCTGCGTATATTGCCGAGGGAAAACAGCCTGACTTAATTCAATTTTATTTAATTGCATCGTCATTACTTTGCTCATTATTTATCTCTTGCATCTATTGGATCTTTGCCTTCGTTAGAAGAATGCGTCGGAAATGAAAAGAAAAATATATTGGTTATAGTACTAAAATTATACAAAGTCCAACAACTTAACAATTCATAACATAACAGCCATTTCAGATACCCAGATATAATCAATGCTGCATTTTAATGAAACCATTTGCTAATGTTCATTAGCTTTTAGCATTTAAGATAGTATTTTGAATCTACAGGATTTAAATTTTTCAGTTCTTTCTAGCCGTAGCTAAAAAACGCAAAACATTTTCTAGATTTTGAAACCGTTTAAATTTACAAGATTCAGCAAAAGTGGAAATTATAATCAAAGATTTAGCCGCTCTTTCTCTTGTGAGCTCGCCACTTTTAAAACTTTTGTGATGGACATGACGAGGGATGGACGTGATCCAGATGTCCCGTATTTCTTGGTCACACTAAAAATGCTGAACCCCAAAAAGTAAAATCAGGAACTCCTTGAGTTGACCACCCCCTATTCGAACAGTAACTACTGATACATGAATAACAGTAAACATACAGTTATGTGACTTGGGGGTTGGACAGATTATCTTAGTCATTTCTTAAACATTAATGATGTATTCTATTAGCATATTTCTTCACGTAAGATGGTACGTCGATTATTTTACTGCAATAAATTAGTTTCAACTATTATTGATTTTGGCCACAGTATCGAAATTTTGACAAAGTTAAGTATATATGTTACAGACAGTATATAGGATCAGACCGTATATATACAGAATTGGCTATACGGCCTAATACAGCAGACGGTATGTAAAGAGACATCTCTTTTCATATACAGACTAGACCGTTTATATACGGTCGATTGCTATCCAGACCGTATGTTCAAGCGAAATGATGGTTTATGAGATGTTTACATTTTCAATTGCTAATTGAAAAAATTGTGGTAAAAAGAGCTTGTTCTTTGTTAAGGCGTCGGTAAATCCGATATATTTCAGATATGAAATTACAACAGCAAAAGTAAATAAGATGTAGTCATTAATAATATAAGCTCAAATTTAAAATATAGGT
This sequence comes from Dendroctonus ponderosae, assembly GCF_020466585.1. NCBI lineage: Eukaryota > Metazoa > Arthropoda > Insecta > Coleoptera > Curculionidae > Dendroctonus > Dendroctonus ponderosae. Next base: position 33,563,121 of record NW_026017110.1, on the reverse strand, counting down.
TTTACGAACAATTGTATGAGCAATAGGTATAGGTTGCCGAGAACAGCTTGGGTTTAACTAACGGGTACTTAATGACCACCATACATCTAATTCTAGACTCCATTAAAGTCAGTGTTCTATTTGCAGGCCGTATCACCTGTTTACATGCATCTATTTGCAGTTTCTGTGAATTTGATGGTCAACATTTTCCAATCTTGTTTAATGTGTATCTCGATACCGGTTGTGAGGTATTGATATCAGTTGTTCCGCAGGTCCTCTAAGCCACTGACTACACATGTTTCATAAATTTGTAGCAAATTCTCAACAATTAGATTATCTACCCCGATGTATGTTCATGCAGAATTTGCCCAATTTGTATATTTTACATAGTTAGCTGAAATGATTGGCTTTTATTGGTACATTATTTCACTTATTGGGTCTGTCAGCTGAGACTATCTCTGATTTGACCGGTAACTACTTCACGAATTATTGTTAGTAAGAATATTACTCAAATGCAACTAAAGGATTTTAATTTTGCTCGTCATTCTACTAGGTCTTCCTAAATTAATCCAAACAAATTCATTAAGACAAATCCCTGAGAAAACGTTAGGTTGCTACCGATTTCAGCATTTCGCTATGTATGCACGAATCATTTTTATTAGTATATTTTAATAAAGACGTTTAGGGTTTATATTACTTTCGCGAATTAATTTTATGTAAAATCAAGCTCGGTAGTTACATTTAATTGCCAATGAAGCAATTTTAGATCAACTATAAAATTTGGAAGTTTTGTTTATTGTTTAAAACCAATAATTTATCTGTTCTTTTTGAGGCAGGGGGTATCTTTTTTAAATAATTCCTAACGTTCAAAACAAAGCGTTGTTCTTTCTGTGTTTTTTCTTCTGAGTTTAGACACGAACGTATAATGTTTTAAAATATTTTTGGTAAATATTATACAGTTCGATAGAATAATTAAGTTATGACAAATTGCATATTGTATCTCAAAGTTTAATGGAAGTATCTGTATAAGCATTAGAATGACAACAACTGGTAATCCCCACATTCCAGGTAGAAATATAGGCTACAGAGATTTGATAGGACGGACAGTTGAGAACGTTTCGGCTATCTCAAACGCACATGTGCCCGTTGTGCTTAATAAAGCCTGGGATTTCCGCCTGAATAGCTAACCAATTGAATTAGAATCAGTCCTGTAATTGTTTTCACGTACTGCACCAGAATCTAAACTGGTAGCATCACGTCTATACTGAACTGCCAGCTGAAATGATTTGATAATGCGTATTGCTCATTTGCATATTTATGAAATACATATTTTTGTGGGTTGTGTACAGAGCGATTCAAAGTTGACGCCSAATATCTATCGCAACACGAAAACGGATAATTAAATTCTGATCCTAAAGACTTAACTACACTCACTTTCAAAAGTCTTGGCCCCTCCCCTGTATTTYCTACATAGGTTTAATTTACACAAAATTGCTTTATTGGTAAAAAAAAACTACTTGTTTACAAGTRAAAMAAATTTCAGAAAGAAGTTGTTTGCCCCTTTGAAACTGTGTTGCTATAAAAATTGCGCCTTTATATTGGTTACTAGTAATCGGCATTGGGTATCTCAATCGTACAAGAATCGTATAGCATGCTTTGAAACGAGTTGTCAGCTTTTGGTTGGTTCTAAAAATATTGCTCTGGGGCAAGAAGGTTTATTTAGACACAATATTTCCACTATGTTGTGACCAGTCAACAACGGACCTCGTAGTGGTCGTCCTCACGTTACCACGGTACGAGAAGATAGCTATATTTCCCAATCAGCCCGTCGAGAACGCTCAGTCACCCTACCGGCACTAAGAATTCAGTTCCAGAGAACGTATAACCGTGTGATATCCAGTGCTACAATCCGCAGAAGACTTTTACAATCAGGTTTGCGGTCCATAAGATCTTTAAGAATTCCTTTGTTAACTTTTTGCCACCGAAGCGCCCGTTTACAATGGGCACGAAATCATCAAAACTGACGATTGGTAGAGTGGATAAATGTGCTATTTATATCGCGTTGGAACACAAATGTTGGGGGGGGGGTATTATGGTCAATAGATGGACCCCACTTATTCACATATCGAGGTAGCTGACAGGTGCACATTACCTTGCGAATGTCATTATTCCTTCAGTGATTATTCATGTTTTTAAGCAAAGTTTTACTAAAATGGCGATAATCCTCCAACGTCGCGAGTCAGGAAAAAACAATTTACGTTGCATATGCAGCGCTTCAAGCTGCATTCCATGAGCTAATGAAAAATGGGTAGTTCTGTTTAAAAAATACACTTTGATCTTGCCACACTTTTCCGAGACACTCTGTATTTGCGCACCTTCTGCATCAACAACTTTTATATGAAACTATTTTTCGAAAGTTCAACACCATCGAAAATAATAGACTCTATCGCACTAAAAAACCACCCTGTATAATGCTGATATTTCAAGATAACTATTGTTGCTTAGTTTTGTTCGAATGTTTAATAATTTCAGTCTACCTATCTCATTTGCTTCAGTTGTTTCCGTTACGCAATCCTTAATATATATAACTTCACCATCATTTGGATTTATACCACTATTATTATAATACAATTTGTAGCCTGATGTTGCCAGATGCTGATAGTTCAACAAGTTTCAGGTCTCACAGCATACAATTATGCACGGTTTGATCTTCAAACTATCAACAAAAATGTCAAGCCTTTTGTTATGAGCGCTTAGGCTTCGAACAGTAACATACAGTATAAGACTTTTCTTATTTAAATCCCTATTAAGAGTTACAAGACCAGCGTGCACCATTTCTTCCTTATTTTTGTTATTCTTCAATACTGTTAATCGTGTTGTTGATTTTTTGATTTTCAGTTGTTCGCTAGAATTGGCACTTTTTTTTATTTTTAAAATCTTTCAATCCGGACTAATTTTATTTTTGTAACTGATAGTTCGTTGAAATTAAATCCGTTTTCTCGTTTTTTCGAATCTTTTAATCTAGATTTAACACCGGGGTTTACAAGGTTTTACAAAATTTTAAAATATCCGAAGATCTAGGGGGGTGCAAAACTTTTGAGCCAAAGCGAGTGAATAATGCCGCGCAAAAAAAACTACGACGACGTCAAACGCTATTTCTGAATTGACTATTGTTTCTTATTTCTGCTGAAAATATGTCTTCAGGCAGGAGATTTGACACCCTAGCTTCACAATTTAATGAATAAATTCACACTTGACCTTGTGCGTCAAAATTAGATCGTCCTGTACATTAATAATTCGAATATGTGAGTAAAATCTCAAGCACCGTCAAATGTGTGGATTTTTCCAAAGCAGCACGGGAGAGTCAAATAAGCAACATTCATTTTAATCCTGTAAGCGCAACAAAATTTGAGAATTTATTTACATTAGCTAAATATTTTGCTGCTACGGACTGTACGGTTTTAATGTTGTATCAAATGTCCTTATTGTAACGGCCCACAGTATCGGTAGAAATTTGCAACATAAATTGTTGAATTTCCCGGAATAGTTAATAAAACAAATAAAGATTCATCAATAATGTCAAGCTCAGAATTTAAATCGGAATCAGGTTGGCCAAGTGAACGTTGTGTAAATAATATCGTCACATTTAATCTATTTGATATTGGCATCAGAAGAACCCTAAATCAATATCCCATTCTTATAAAAGCGGCGACGTTGGGCATTAGTATCATCTTTTCGCACTCTTCGCTCACATTTATCAGAGCATTCTGCCTTACGGGCGAAGATGTATGAATTTACCACTCCCTTAAGACGTGCGAACCTCATATATAATCAATAGGAGGTCTTAGATGTCTGTGGCGTTTGCGAAAGCCACTAAATCATTATTTAGCTGAATGAAGAGGGTCAACATTTCGATAGATATCTTTCACACTTCGACTGTTTCTCTGTGATCTTTAAATATTTTTATTCCCGTTGAACCTTTCTGGACAGGCATTTTCCAAATACAAGTATGGAAAATCTATTAAAATTTATTTTATTATCAGCTAGAAACGTGTGGTTGATGTACACAGTAAATTTGAACATTTGATCGAATTAAATCAAGTGGCAAAGATGTAAAAATATAACATAGTTAAGTTTCATTAACTTCCGGTTTGTGACTAGTGCCTCGCTGAATAAATTGCGTTGCAAAATTACTTTTTAATGCGAATTCGACTTGGATCTCATTATTTCCGGCTCGGGTCAACCAAATATGTTTCGTTTTAAATTCCTGTTTATTATTTACGAAAAGTTACCGAAGCAATTAGGAGAAATGCTTTGGGATAGCTGAAGTTCGAGCGAGGTATGGCTTTTTGGTTAAAGTTCGTTACACATTGTATGCCTTAGAATTAAGCTTTTAGATTAATAGGCAGCAATTTTATGTAAACCCTTAAAAGTCAAGTGTAACATTTTAATAGGTACTTATTTGCAAACAAAATTTGGGTGGAAATGAAACCGAGTGACGGCTAATATTACCACTGCAGATATTTTACTTTCAGAGCGATAGTCATTACCAATACGTAACCCACATTTACTTATAACGTAGTATTGAAAAACCATACAATCGATTTGTTCTTCAATTGTACAATATTTCACGCTGAATGTATTTTTAGAATTTTTAATTTGCTATGGTCTCTATGGTAACTAATAGCCAAATAACGGAGAATGTTCATCGGTCTCACTATCGAGCGTTTAAAAATGTATGCCACATGTATAGGAGAAACGTCTGCCGAAAATTGGTGGCGTGTAATACGACGCATAATCTGAGAAAACAATTTTATTCCCAACAATAGCTAAGTGCTAACAATAGTGTTAGGAACATTTTAACCCTGGACAAAAAGATTGGGAAATTACTAGTTTATATTAGTAATTGGAAATATTCCATTTAAACTTTGGTCACTCTGTGAGCATGATTAATGAATTAATTAAACTTAATTAAAAATTAAATGAACAAAAATTGCTACCTTGTCTTTATTTTTGGATAAATGGTCAATTTTGATGTAAAGTTATAAAACATCCTACATAAGTAATTTTTAAAAATAAAGGCTTACTGTAATATTAACAATTCTGCCATTTTAGATGGAACTTTTATAGCCTTTTTGTAACAAACTTTAGCCAAAACCGTCAACTCGATTTATTTTCGTAACAGCTGTTAAAGGCGCTAAAAAATTACAACCTTTTTGTAGAATCTTGAAAAAATTACTGGGGTCTTTAGAAACAATAGCTTAAGCTTTGGCCGATTTTTAACAAAATATTGTTTCTTGTCCCCGAAATCCAGAACCCAGAAATTTTTAAAAACAGCTTCTTCCGATTGAAAGATTGAAAACAGTTAATTAGATGAACTTTAGAAAAGCTTAAATATAAATTGCATTTGTGTCATTGTTCCAAATCGATTACGGCACTTATATGGCATACCGGCACAGGTATGTTCAGAGTTCTAGTTATATAAATTTTTTACCATTTGCATCTTTCAATAAAATTGGATTTCAATCCTCATTCTCAGTAAACCTTTATTAAAATAAGCAAGGAAGACTTTTTAGTGTTATTTATTTGTTTCTCGATTAGTTGTGCATAAGCAAAATTCAAAAACGGAAATGCATTTAAGCTGCAGCGGCATTTAGAGGTCCAAATTATAAATTGGATATCAAATGCGTAAAATAAACAGACGAAAAGTACAAAGATTCGCGTTTTCTTTATGTTCCAAGGTCGAAATAAGGAAAATTTGCATTAAACATTTAAGTGATGTAAGTTTTGTTTACATTACTGTATTCGACTTACGCTATTACATTTAAATGACGTTAACAGACTTACTATTTTTCCTTAAAATCTGGATAAAATATTTTAGATATGAAAATTTTATTTTGAATTACAATTTTTGATTTTAGAACAATAACAGTAGAGCTTTGCTGAAGTAAAACATATTCATTCATTTAGTTTGTCAACTCAAGACTACCTAAATCAAACATGATTCACTATTTTTAATCAATCACTTTGTGTAATATTTCACAATACAAAAAACATAAAAGTGTTTTTGGGAAAGTTCAAGAGAAATTCCAGGAAACTTTGGTTAACCAAATATGCATGCAAAATTTTCCACAGTGTTCCAGCAAAGCAGTTTTCAACAGGAAATAACAGAATGAAGATATTATCACTCGGCAGTCGAAGTCATCTAAACTTCCATTAGAACGAGATATTGATTCAGGATTTTAGCCGATAGCGATTGAGGAACTAAATGAAAATTTTTGTTCCAATTAAGAACTGTTTGTTTGAAGTGAGACTCATAAAGGATTCTAATTTCACAGTGACTGAATAGTGGAGGAACTAATTGAAAGCGGGAACTTTTTTATTTCAATATTATCTCTTTTGTGCAAACGATTTTGTCGACCATTATCAGAATAATAATAAATGATGCTATCGAATGCAATGCGACGTTGAATAAAAGCAAACTCGCTGGAACTTATTGTCAAATATCGGCTCTCAATTAATGAATTGATGCGATCTGCAACTTACTAAATTTGAAGATACAGAAGTATTTAAGGATCAAACAACGAACCTAGTTTTATATTAGCGAGTGTTTGTTAAGAATATTTATTTGTTGAAAGTAAATGAGAGATGGAATATAAAATAACAATTTTGCCCTTTACGAATTGCAAATTGTGCTCCTCTTTTGACCACTTGATATTAGAAAAACTGTTTAGTTAATGAATTAATTTATTTCATAAGTTCGAAATTTCTAATTTAATCTACAAATTCCTATAGAGGTAATAAAATTACCTGTGCATCGGCCATGTGTTTAGTTATTTGTTATAACAATTCGAAGGATTTTGGTACATTGGTTCCTTTCGGTAAAGCCTTAGCTATGATGCGCAGTACAGATTCATATAATTATGAAAAGTTCTGGCGAAAAAGATTGATTAAAGCTGCATACTTAAATGCAAAACTAGTTGAGCTGTATTCCACTATCATTGCTCTTAAAAAAACCAAATCAAAAAATCCAATAAACTATTTGGGTTAAACTTGCATGCGGTGACCTACAAACCTGAAACAATTGTTTTATTGACATTTTCGAATTGTCATATTGTCATTCAATTATTATATGTTCGATTGTCAAAGTATATTTGTCATTCTGAAACCGCCCTCAAATTGTCACCAATATTAGTTTCAGTACATAACTGTTTTGTTTCATCTGTCCCAATTTTGGATTGTACGAAATCAGCAAAAATCTGTAAAAACATAGCAACGAAAGGAGTTAAAACACGATATTCTTATTATATTTGTTAGGTGCAGAATACAATTTTAAATAAAGGTGTGGATAGCTTCCAGGCACCGTAAATCATAGGAGGTTGCTTCTTCTTCTTCTTCTTCTTCTTCCTCGTACGTTAGGACTCAGAGTCCTGTGTTTTTCTTCGACTTCCTAGTCCTGGGATGCTGATGTCCAGCTTTCGTACCATCGCTTCGGTGGAACATGAGGAGGTTGCTTGATATAATGAATTTGAATCCCTATTTGCGATATCCTTAGAATATTTTATAACACTGAGATGGATATAAAGTTCGATGTTATATTTGAACGTTCTCTATCAACATTGAACACATTCAGTTATAAAGGAAAGAATATAGGGAAACTGTTACATATGCATTGTCTATGCTTTGTCTTTATTGTATCTCATTACTATTCCAGTAAACTGGTTCAGATAGATCAAATATCCTGCTCGTATTCTGGAATACAAAGGAAATCATTGAGTTAAATAAGCGGATATCGAAGCTCGATTTTCTTTGGTTTAAAATAATTTTGTTGTATTATAAAATAACCGAAAAGCAATTGAATCGAACAAATTGATTTGATATTTTCAGATCTTGTTACACTCATTACTCCTCTGAAATACATAGGTACCAAAAAGTTGCAAGTGCTGAAAGCAATTGCTTTTAAATTTTGTTTGGTTGTAGGCAAATGATCTGAGAGGGAAAAATTGTCTCGATACAAATTGCCCGAAAAATGTGTTTGTTTTTTTAAACAAAATAGCGGGTAGCACGATACACCGGGTGAATCAAAATTAATTATCCCACTGCCGGGGTTAGATAATATCATCATAAATAAGTCGAACATCACGTATGTCAGAATTTCGAAGTCTTATTCATCCTAAAACATCCCAATGAATGTGCTTTTTCTGATCAATTTTTCGACTTTAGATGCAGGCGAAGATAGCCGTTACTTATAGTCAGGCTATCCTTCATGAAGACGGTGCTGCATTTTGGGTGCCATGGATTATGGATTGATTCAGGAACTTTTCGATTTTAATGAACATACGACAGAAGTAATTAATTAAGTTTATCTACAACTGTTACATAATGACTATGATCTGGCACTCTTTCAAATGTCATAATGATGTCTGTCACCGCACGAGTGTTTATGATAATTAAAATAAATTTGTCGATCAATGTCAAAGTTGTGTCGTAATATTGCACATTTTAAAAGAAGTTCAAGCGATGATCTAGCATCTGATATTAAGAACGAAGGTTTAAATGTTGTTTGTGATCTTCTGCCAGATAAATCACGGAAGAAGGAAATGCCAAGAAGCTTTGATTGGTACCAGACATAGTGCAGTGAACTAAAGATACACACACTTTATAATGAGTTCAAGCGATCATCTGCCATGTGATATTGAGAGCGAAGCTTTTAATGCAGTTTCAGATCTTGTGCCAAGGAAGCCACGGAAAAAATACCAAGAAGCTTTTGAACCGTACCAGAGATTGTGCAGTGGACGAAATATACCCCACTTAACAAGCGAAGAAGGATTATTAGTATATTTTAACAAAGTAAGCAAACTCATAAACCCTAATCCCTTTGGTGCTCGAGGTTCTTGGTGTGTGTTCGTTCGTTCACTGCACCATTTCTGGTACCGATCAAAGCTTCTTGGTATTTATTTATTTCGTGATTTATCTGGCACAAGATCCGAAACAACATTAAAAGCTTCGTTCTGAGTATCAGATTGCAGATCATCGCTTGAACTCATTATAAAATGTGTAATGTTAAGACACAACTTTAACAATGATTCTGGTGACAATAACAAATTTTCTTTACTCGTGTTCTGTATTAAATTTTATAACTAACAGTTATTTTTATAAAAAAAATCATTTTTGTAGATAAGATATTGTACGTAACACGTAGGACCTTATATTATTAACGCACTTATGTACAAAGATTTACCCGACTCGGCGTACAGCCTCGTCGTGCGAGTCTTCACTTGCGTGCGTTAATAATATTCATTTCCTACTGGATACGTAAATAGCTATTACTAGAGTTCTTCCACAATAAATACAGAAAAGTCGCAGCGGAAAAAGAAAACTTTAGAGTGGTAGTAATGAACCATGCATGAAGTAGACACCATGAACAACTATTGCATCTTTGCGTTCACAAGTTTCTTGCTAGACCAGAATCCAAAAACCTCAATGAAAACTGGCTTGAATGGGAAGTTCAAGCTTATCATGAAGGCCGCAGCGGTGATGAGTATTTGAAATTGATTGAATAATTGAATGAAATAAGGAAATTTAAAAATGATAAACGCTAAATATTAATTTTTCGTTATTTATTTATTTTGTGTGAGCTCATATTGTCAAATACAATCCAAGCATTTTGCTGGCAATATTTTGCTTCATTTTGAAACTTTTTTGTTTCTCATAGAAGTTGGTTAAAGTAGAACTCTTCCTCAAAAGTAGGTTAAATGGAAATATATGATTTTTTCCCTGGGCCTTCAAATATATTTGTGCCAAAAGCCAATAGCTGTTAGTATTAGGGAAATCTGAGAGAAATTGGTGATGAATAGGCATTCGAATTCTGACCAATTTTGCACATTTAACGGATTCTCTATCTTTTAAAATGTAGAAGTTACCCATAACAAGATTCAGAAAAGAAAGAAAAAAACGCACGTATGTGCGCAAATGTTTACATGCGTGCGTTAATAATATTTATAGCCTACTGGTAACGTAAATAAATATTAATTATTGAAACTGTCGGAAGGTACAACAAGCAAGAACATTTGCTTTTGTGTCTAATTCCTGTTATTTCATTATCTTTTCAGAATGGAAATCAGCTAGTCTAGCAGTTGTCAGTTGCGTCCGCAAATTTTTCTCTGAAGTTGACCAACAGATTTTCTTGAGATTTCATAACAGCCTTCACATTTATTTTCTTGATAATTGTATATACTTTCCTGACTGTGTTTCAATTCCAAATCAAATTCATTCCTGGGCTTCAGTCATTTATTGTCTCTATTTTTTTCCTTTTTTCATTTTTCCATTTTTCCACCATCATCAGTTTTTCTAAAATAACAGATAGTTAAAAAAAATTGTCATTAATTTAAAAAACAACCCCAGTTCGTCAACAGCCTCATCATACCACACATTAAAATACATCAAAATTGCAATGCTTTAAAACATTTTGAAAATAATTAGGCCTAACACGTGATTAGTCAGGACAATCAAATTTGGAAAGAGACTATAATTCTTCGTTCAGATACATAAATATTTTTACTTACATGTGTAGCGTTGTTGCTGCTTTAAGCCTTGAATTAAATATTAAATACATTTGGAGTGTTAATTTTGTCCATTATCGAACACAAAACGAATAAAATACTGTTCATTTTGATTTCTTTTACTTTCAGCTATTTTTCTTTGCATCTGAGGATACTATTTTTGGTTTGCAAAATTCTTCAATATACCGGGTGTGAGTTAATATTTTATGTTTATTTCATTTAATTAATGTATAATAACTGAGCTAAGATTGTCGGTATCCGATATGAAATTCATAGCATTGTTATGTTTTTAATCTGTATCATTTCATGGACTCTTCTCTTATTATAATTACCCTCGTTAATCAGTATTTTTGTGTTATCAAAATCAAAATTATGCAACTTGCAAAATTATGCATGCTGTGCTAATGCTGTACCATTTTCGTTATTTTTTCTTAGGCTATACTTATGTTCGTATATTCTTTTCTTTAGATATTGTCCTGTTTGCCCTATGTATGTGTTATCACAATTCAAACAGTCTATTTTGTAAATTACATTAGGCGTGTTTAAATTGTCAATCCTAGGTTTAAAGTTTGTAAAACATTCATTTGCTAAGGTGTTTTTAGTTTTTTCTGCTATGTTGATATTATGTGGTTGGAATTTATTTTTTATTTTTGTGTTAATTTCCGGAATATATGGTAATGAAATATATCACCTTCTATTCTTTTATTTATGTTTTTCAATTTAGTTGAATTGTATATTCTATTTATCCTTTGGTTTATGATTGGTTCGAAAAATGACCTTGAATAGTTGTTTATTAATAACCCATTTTTTATTTCTTCAAGATTTTTTGATTTAGACTCCCAATGTGACAATTTAATGGCTATATTTGTAAGTGCCGTTATTACACTTTTTTATATTTCATTGGAGCGTACGATTGATAATTCAGATACCTACCAGACCATACCTCCTTCGTGTACCAATTTGTTTTGATTTCTTGATAATTAATTTGAATTCTTGAGATGTAATAAGAGCCACACATTAATTTAATTTTCCATTTGGAAAATTGTAAATTTCGATCGAGATCTAAATTCGAAGTAAACGCTGTTATGCTAGATAGCAATACAACTCTACGGGTTGCTGATTAAAAACTGGCATATTATTTTTGCCAACAAGTACAGGTTTTCATCTAATAAGTGTAATTTTAACTACTCTGCTTCACAAAGTGTAAATATAATGTGATTTTAGAGAAAACAATCGAAGTTCAACCGTATCTTTTTGTCAACGTATTGGTACTGGTGCTGAAATACCAATACATACCGAAAGGTTATTTTTATGCGTGATTTCACACACTTAGAAAATTCAACTTTTTTGAAACTTTTTTTTATTAGCCTCAGAATTATTTGAAAATAAAATATTGAGTTTAGATTGTTTACATTTGAATGCTTAGGAAAATGTAGTATCATTTTATTGATTAATTTAAAACTTTCGTTGTTAAAAACACCTTTATTTTAAATTAATGCAAGTCTTAAATATGGATTTTTCTCGTTTCTGCTGTCGTGGCGTAATTGGCGTAAGTGGCCATATGTATTCATAGTTTTATTTTGTTTACCATTTGCGTATTGGAGATACCTAGGCATACAATAATTAATTTAGACTTCTCTTAGTGCCGGTTTACTAATAATTGCAGCCTGTAACCAACATAATACCAGACACTGTTTCCCTTTCATAGCAATGTTATGGATACCCGGCCATGTAAGGCGTTGTTAGGATTTCAATTTAATTTAAAACCCATGAATTTTTGTTAACTTAGTATTTCATTTAAAAGTTAATATTGGAAACATTTTATTTAAAGTGTGCCTAATTAATATATGATAAGATTCTCGGATGCACGCAGCTGTCACAGAATTAACCGAAGTAAAATAAGAATTAAATTGTGCCAAGTGTAAAGAAAGCACAAATAACGGCAGGCACAAACATTATTGCTGACAGGCCTTACTAAACGTCAAATGCGAATGTACAGATGTGAATATAACCGCCGCGCCAATAGTGGCATAGCTAGATCCGTTCCATATCTCTCCAATAACCACAATTTCTACCATGAATCTCGGCGGCTAGCAAGAATGGCTTGAAAAACTTTTAATTGGTTAAACACCAGTTAAGGTTTGTAAAAAACCTTAATTAGCTAACTAAAATAGTAAACCTTCCGAACGAAGTGAAAATTCGTCTAAGAAAGTTTTTTAGTTCGATAGTACCGCAATAAAATGCGTCTACCAGCAAACCTAGTCATGATTACAAAAATCACAAATATTTACAAGTAGATGCTACATAAGTTGTAAATTCTAGTAAATTTTCAAATCAAAAGCAACTTTTGTTGATGCTGTGTCAAGTTTGTCATCGCTCTCTAAAAACTGTTGTAAACTAACTAGGGCGGACAAAATTTAGTAATTCCAATAATAAATGGGTTTTGCTCTAATGGGGCGATAGAAAGCAAACACATTGTCATTAAGCCTAGTTTAAGGTTCTATCCTCGTTTTGTTGAATTGGTCGCAGCTATTTTAGAACATGCCCACTTGTTTACTGTTTAGTCAGTTTTATAGACTTTAGGTTCATTTGGACGGTTATTAATACTGTTTGCGTAATGGGACTCGATTGTATTAATAGTATTTGCTCAAGATTCGGTATAATTAGAAAGTTGTGCCATAAAAAGAATTGGCTGCCTTATCCTTTACTTGTTCAATTACTTAACTAGGCTAATCAGATTATATTCATTGGACTGATGATACGTAATAGAGTAAATTAGTGAAAATGATATAGAACGTTTTGCCCTAATGGGGCATTGAAATTTTGTCATACATATGGTATAACAAAATGTTTCGGCTTTCAACTTTGTAGAATCGATTCGTCTAGAAAATATGTGAGGTGCGTGAAAATATCCCGTCCATTCCCTTAAATTAAAATATGAATGGAAAGTTTTACAGACAAACATAACTCTGTATACATGTATGTATATCCCAAACCCATGCAAACTGAAATCTTCAAAGATAAATATAAACACATTCCCAGTTATTTAGATCTTAACCGATACATTAAAGAAAACATAATTTCTGTTCATCTGATATTTGGAGCGTGGCGTTTACTTCTTGGCTCATTCTCGCCTAACAAAATTATATTGAAACAAAAACGGCAGGCAAGCTGTTTGTCAAACAATCATTAATCTAATTCTCCTTTATTTTCTCACCTTTTCGCGACGTCAGGTAAAGAACGTTAAGACGGAAGTTTAATCAACGGCAAACAATCTTCAGATGAAGAAAATTTACATCGAACCGAGTCAAATTTCAGGGTTTACGGGTCAATATTTTAACAAAATAAACACGTGCATTGAACCGGGGCCAACGAGAACTTACTAGTAGTTTTCGTGGGTCCCGATTAAACCCTAAATAAGTACAATAAGTTATACCGTTGATGACAAAGGAAACCGCGATCATCATTAAATTGCTTGATACCAATTGTATGCAATAAATTAACGCTTTTTGGGTCAATCTACAAAGCGTATGATATGAAGTCTGAACTGAATGAAACTGTTTGAAAAACGAAATCAGAAGCAAAAGTCGACATTTTTATTCGGGTTGTCTATATTGTTCATGCAAAGTAAACTCCTTGAATTCGTGTTTGGGCGAATATCACACAGTTGAAGAGCATGTCACACAATCCTCCAGGAAAGTTAAAAATCATACCTGTTCGTTGGTAGTTACAAACCAAACTGCTCAACCAAATGAACTAGGCACGATCAAATTTGACATAACTTGGAACTGTGTTAAAATAAGAACCAAGCATCCCAGCAACATTTTCTTAGGTGCGGCAAATAAGAAAATGTGAAATGTTGCAAAGTTTGCCATGCTTCTAAATGGAACGTTGGACACAGCGGAAGTTTCGCTTCCTGTACACAATAACTGACAATATGAGTTTTCGGGAGAGTTCATAAAATTGCTATATGCAAAAATTATTTTAATTGAGCACAGAAGGAATTTTTTGCTATGGATCAGTGTGTGAATTTGCAAACAAATATTCTAATCTTAAAATAGAATGTAGAAAAAGGTATACTGCATAGTATTTAGATAAAAATATTATTGCATAAACAGTACTAAATTAGCATGTTTTAAATGGGAGCGAACAAGGCATAAAGAATAATAAAGTTTGTATCTCTCCTAACGGCAATTACCAAATTAAGAAATACATAACCCTTCAAAAAGTTTTTGTATGTATGTATTACTAATCATTTCTCCTTGAAATCCTAAAGAAGCTTGAGGGCGAATTTCGCAGACTTTAATACGGAACAACTCCGATCCCCAAAAATTGCCCTGAAAGGGATTGAAAGGGCCTTTTAAAATGGCTGATAATGGCATTGCCTTCAGTCCTAATTAAACGATGCGTTAAAGAGTTAACGACTTCTTGGACCGTACAAATTATCAGCCCCATAATTATTGCCTAAAAATACTAAATGCTTTCAGGCTTAGAAATAATTGAATCGACCTTTAAGCGCTGTATCAATTATCGTTCAATGGTTTTGTATTAGTGGTATGATGGTTTCGTTCAATTAAAGAAGATCTGTTGAGAAATCCTAAATTTTATATCTGCAATTATTTTCTGGTTTTTGTATAAATTGGTTCTACGTTTTATTCTATTGACTTGTCAATACTATTTTGTACCGACTGTACCTATATGGAGTCAAATTTTTGCCATAGATAAATTGATACTGCCTGCAGTTAATGTGTATTCTAAATATATTGAAGCCGTTGCGTCAAATACATAAAAATCTGCAACTCGCACTGTCAGCAATATCTTTTTGAAGGTTTCAGTAAAATTAAATTGGAATTTTGTTGTACATGCTGTACCTATAACAACATTTCTCGGCTTTAAGCTTTGTGGGATCTATTCGTCCAGAAAATATGTGAGGCGCCTATAAATATCCCATTAATTCCTTTAAATTATAGGGTACTATTATCAGCAAAATAAAGTGCGTAAACTTGCATTGGCACGACCGATCACTATGGTGCTTAAATGGCAAATCCGACCAATATAATATTATCTTTTCGTGACTTAAATTTGTGACGAAAATCTGGAGTTATGGAAATACCACTTTTTGCTGATACAGGTAATAAATGACAACAATCACTTATAGCCTACCAATGCACAATAACAATTTCGGGCTATGGAATAATTAGCATAAATTCAATAAGTGCTTCTTTTCTCTTAAAGCAAGGGATCTAATCGCGAACACTTAAAAATGTAAATTTTGTCATTAAGTGAAGTACGCACCCATTAGAATTAAGCTTTATTTTTTATTCTCGTGGTCTGGGTTTAATATCTTTCTGCTGAAAATAAATGATGAGATTATTTAGATTTAAGTGGGACCATCAAGTATTAAAAAGGAAATCTTGGTGGCTGAATGGCCATTTTAAATGCTGAGAACTGAGCGTTTACCTTTATAATGAATATCGCAGTCTTGAATTGAAATTGATGCATTTGAAAACAATTGACTGAAAATGTCGTATTTGCGTGAAATCGTTCAGTTTTTTTTCAGCAACTTTCTTTCAGCGAATATATTAATTCAAGCAGTGCTTATAACAGCGGTTATTTTACATATATGTGCATACAGGAGGTCCAATAAATCATTAGTCTTGATCAGAGTCTTGATCATTTCAAAGGTTAAGGCTATTTTTAATTTTGTAAACTGCGGTCCATTGGTAATCCACTGGGTCAAACAAACCAACCAAAATTGAAATCTTGTAAAAGAGAATAGAGTCGATAAAACATGGGGTAAACTAAAAAAAATCGGTCTTAGGAGAAATTCAACATATGTAATTAAAACCTTAAACTGTCTACTTGCTGAAATAAATGTATAAGTAATTTTACATTACATAATGCATTTAATCACATTTCAAGCCATCGTTATTTATTTAAATAGGGAATTATCAACTTGGTTGCCGAAAAAACCTTGGAGTGCATAGATAAAACTGTTTTTAAATTTCACTTAAAAGAACATTCCATTTCGGATTCTGTAGAAGACGAATGGATAAAATAAAAGTTTAAACAGCATGCTCAGTAAAACGAATGTTTTCGCAATGTCTTGGATCTGTTTGAATTCCTTGTTTGCAAAGGAACAACTTTCTAAGAAAATATCAGACTTTCCTTTGATGTAAGAAATTGAGCCAGGTTTAGCATTGCGAAGATGTGACATATCAATATTTTAGTTCCTGAAACAACATGAGAAGCAGATCTTTTGAATGAAATGTGCATCGAGAACTCTGGCAAAAGGAATCGCTCAGCACTTCAGTCTGTAGTATTTTCGTCAAGGGTTTTAAAATTTAGCTTACTGTTTTGAAATGTGCGATTTCAATTTAATATCTCACATATAAATTGAAACGCGTTATTGCAAATTCGATCACTCAGTCAGGCAATTTACAAATTCCAATATATAATTTCAGTATAATAATAATAATCCTTGCTTCCAGTGAGGAAAGGAAGCATCAAAGGTGTATACAATTTTGCGTGAAGCAAACGAAATTAATTCAGGTGCTTGATGCAAATAAGCAATAGGAATCACTCAAAACTTGAAGGAGAAAATATTTTGTAAAGTTGGAGAAGAAAGTGTTCCGGTTTCTCATAATTATTAACATTGTCATAAGCATAGATTTTTGGGATTGGGATTTTATTATACCGTAGAGTGGACTAAAATGGTCAAATGTCGTTGGGTTTCAAGGTAGTAATTGGCCTCCTAACAGCATTTTTATTAACAGCCTGTTTGTTAGCGTTACAATCTTAACATGCACAAATATGAGACTGAAGAGTCAAACTCGACAGATCTATCAAAAAAAGAGTTGAAGCCAATCCAAAAATGGGAATAACCTTGCAGTTTCAATCCAAATTTTTCTTATACGCTATAGCGTAATTGAATAAAAATTTAAAATGAGGTTTCAAACCCCGAAAAGTCAACCAGCACAAAAAATATCACCGCAGTGCTTTGGAATTTCACTATAAGTTTCAATTTACTACTAAACTAAGAGCTATATTTATTTAAATTTAACTTATACTATCGTTAAAAGCAAAAGCTTTTCGAAATGCTTCAAAATTTCTATGCTAAATGGAATCTTCAATGAGATCGAGGGATTCACTGAGTGTACTATTTAAATAATGGAAGTATTTCATGAATAAACTGGTTCCTGATAGAATTCCTACTATTTTTGTGTCATTGCAACCAGACGGTTTAACTGAGCTCAATGCATTCGAGCTGTTTCTCGTTTAGTCACCAAAGTTGTTAGCCCAGGACATGTTCCTAAATATTTTAGTTTATGTCATATTTTAGGTGAATTGGGAATTTATCTACAAAAGTGGCAAAACATGCACTATTTCAAAAGGCACGCATTTGTTTCTACGAATCACTATACAAAGGTACTAAATATTTTCTTCCTGTAGTATTGTAATCTGCCAAGTGATTTGTTGTTTGATATCGTGTTATCATATTAAATTCATATCACATATTAAATTCAATATTTAGGTTTTTTTAGAACCGCTTCTAGCATATAAGT
This sequence comes from Dendroctonus ponderosae, assembly GCF_020466585.1. Lineage (NCBI taxonomy): Eukaryota > Metazoa > Arthropoda > Insecta > Coleoptera > Curculionidae > Dendroctonus > Dendroctonus ponderosae. The sequence continues at coordinate 33,545,015 of NW_026017110.1, read as the reverse complement.
CAATAAGCGATGGATGTACGTAAATCAGTAACTAAAGTAAGTGAAAAGTATTTTCGATCACTTAAAAAAAATTTTAATTTACTGTTGTGGAAATAGCTAAACAGCGAATAAACTGGGCAGAGCTTTTTTTGTACGGATGTTTCATGGAATATCAAACAATTATTTTTACAATATATCCGACAACAAACCCCTTAAAGATACAAGGTGATCAAATTTATGGTTTGTAGAAAGCTACTTCAATGCCCCACTTTTCCCTCCGGACCATTACAACCCACTTACCACGTAATAACATAATCTGTGGATCAATTTTTCATGTCTAAAATGAAGGGAGATACGGAACATTCTCAGTTGGGCAACGTTCACTTTTTGCCTTACATAAAAAAATTGATAATTCTAATTAAAACAACTAAAGCATAAAATAAGCAAATGTTCCGTTAGGGCTCCTGTGACTTTACTATGGAAGTTCAAATTTATTGGAAGCATGCTTAGCTTTGTTATCAGCAAAGTGCAAACATTTGATAACATTTTTGATACATCGCATGTATCTAACGTTAATTTGCAAAAATAGTTCTGTACATAAACTAATTTTAATTCTACTACTACTAGATATAAACTTACTACTTTGAGATTTTTCAGACAAGTGCCTTACCCACGCACCAAAACCCAGGCATGAACCATATTCTAGATGCTATGGACTCATATAACTCTAGACCATCTTCATTTGTTTTTGCTATGCTACACTGGAAATGTTTGCATATATGCTCGAAAAAAATTGTGGCATATGGTTTTTTACCTACAAAATATGAGAGTATTCCAAAGTTGGTCATATTGATCGATTCTCGATTTTGTCAAAAACTGCTATTTGCAGAGCACCTGATGTATACGTGTGTATGACTTCAAGTGCTATTAAATGTAATCCAACCTACACGCACTAATTAAGCAGAAACATTATGCCTAAACGCACTAATTAAGCACAAACAAAATTTAAGCAAGTTCCGGTAAATTTATCGAGTCATGGGAAATTATGACATCTTAACTAACATTCTTGGCATACCATCGCGTATGCATCGCATCAATGCTATCAATTTTAGTTTAAAATATGCTATAATGTAGACGAGCGTTAATTTTATGATTTGGTTTATTCAATAAATATTTTTGGAATAAATTGATAACTGATTAAATTTTAGGACTCAGTCTAGCTTCAACCTATAATATTTGCTTTAGTGTTATGAACTATTTGCGTTATAACATTTGATGGTATTCTGGCATGCCGATGAGCACGACTTTAAATTAATTCTGCCTAAGACCACTAGTATACATTGAGTGAACAACGCAACGTCACGTTCGGAGTTTAGAGGTGAATTTATTTTGGTTTCGCATACGTGGCAGAACGAGCTCCCAGCTTTAATGGCTAATAAACATGGAGGAATCTTTTGTGCTGGCTATTCTGTATGAAAGCGACATTTCCATGTAAAACAAATAACGGTAATGGTTGCGATGAAAATTTTGTTAAACTCCGCGTTGTATTTTTGGGTTATCAAAATTAATGGTCACTTTTTTTCGCCGTCTAAATATCGTTTTTGTAATTGAGTATTTGTCCTGGGGCGAGGGGTTTCTATAATATTGCATATTAACCTCAAGAGATGAATTAATTGCAAATTTTCTCTTTTTCGTATCCCGACTTTTAAAAATGCTGACAAAAGTTTTGTCATACACTGCATGAAAACGTTAACAATGAAACAGTGTGATAAACAAATTGAAATTCGGTTCTTGGCCACTTATTTCAGGAGATAAAATAAAACTTAATTTCTAAACTTATTCGATGTGTTCTCAAAAATGTTAAAATTTAGAATCATTCGTGATGATGCTAAAATCTTCTTAAAAAAATGATATGTATTGAAAGCTAATGACTTTAAGTCTCATCTGATTGATCTATGCACGTACACTCATATATAATTCCAAAAATAAATATGTAAATAATTTGGACAAACAAGCCGAGATGAGTTAAGACACAAAATCAAATCCGCTATTACCGCCTTTTTTGTTGGCTTATTTTTTACTCGTTAATGCCGTACGTGCTATTTTGAGACTCTTGTGTGGTCTGACTTGAGCAAGAATAACACAGTAAATTATACAACGCTAATTGGATTAAATTTCCAAGAAATACAATCGATCCCTAAAGGCAAAAAACGTTCATTCCCAGACAACCCAAAAACACGTTATCTATTTTCCCGAGTGATTTATATTTATGTTCATTGGGTTGACTAAGCTCTATTATAATTATGCTTCCAAGTTAATTAACAAAGTTAGTGTTGTAGTTTATATGACTTAACAATAATAATGCTTGATGCACAAAAGCAGATATCGCTTGAAATGCCAAGTCAGTTTTTGTTAAGCCTGTTATCTTCTACTTGATGGTTGTATGTACACAAGGAAAAAATAGAGCAATAACTAGCAATTCAGTTCTATCACCATAGGGGAACAAAAAGCTAATTTTATTTTAATTGGAATTTTACCATTAGCTAATATTTATTTATTTATTATTTATCACTAACAAGAACATACAATTCTATGAAAAAAACATAAAATGATATAAATAATATAGCTCCAAAGTTAGAAGTTACAATACGCATGTTTAATTGATTTGATATTTTTAACTTCGCGGTTGCGTATCCTACTTTTCTCACCGTTACAGAATAGACCGAAAATGGTCTCTTTTGATTGTCTGGTAATGTACCAACGACGGAACTATTACTTAAGTTATTATTATTAAGTTATTTACTTATTTATTTTGTATTACTAGCAAATACTTATTACTCTTTGGCATTGGTGCCTTTACCTATTGAAAAAAATGCATATTCGATCATTGTACTGCCGCTTGTCCTTGCCTAGTTGGTATTTGCCTAACCAAAACAGCCTTTCATGCTATGTTAACAACGATTTTGTGATTGAAGAGTGGAAATAACAAAGGGGGCAAGTGCCAAAGTGTAAGTCTCAAGATAATTGGCAAATGTGCAAGCAAAGGTCAGGCACTTGGCGGTGCTATATTTTCTTTGGCAGACAGGTATAAAGCTTAGCATGAACATTGGCATACAGCGCTCTCATTAAGGCATAATTACAACCACTTGCCCCCTTTGTTACTTCTACTTGTCGATTATAAAAAGTTTATCAATTTTTCATGCCATGGCATCGTGTTAATTTTGAAAATGTTCTTCAAATATCTACATTCTTTCCATGTCCACTTTTAAAATATGGTCGAAGGCCTGGAGTTACCAAAAGACACCAAATACATATATTATTATTAGGCCTAGATAGCTTTGTCAATCTGCAAATATGTTAATTGTTATAGGAAATTGACAAAATATGATATAAAGCAATAAATAAGAACGCCCGGATAGCCTAATTAACATTTCGTGAATACCTGTTCCTTCGTAATTATTAAAAACTTTGGTAACCATGGATAAACATGAAGCAAAGAAAATAAAAGAGAAAAAATAAAAAAAATAAAAGATCGTAGTTTTTCTTTTCGAATGCCTAAGGATTCCAATAGACTGCCAATCAGACGTGGGACCTTTTCAAAATAATGCTTAATAACAAAGTTGAAATTCGATCTTCAACTGTTAAAATCGGCTTGAAATTTTTTATTATTTATTATATATTTTAGAAAAAATTTCAATATTTTTCTCCTACTCTCTATGCGGGCCCCTATATACCCTTAAAAGTAATGACGCCAATTTTAAATCACCCTGTATAGGCAATTTGTTTTAAATAAATATCTACAAATTTCTTGTAAATTTATATATCTTGTAGACGTCCGTACTCTGTAACATTCTAGGAACATATCATGACATTTTATCAATGTTAGTAACCGGAAAACGGAGATTGATTATGAACCCTTCGGTTATTCACATTTTACCTAAAATATAATACTATGCATACTTTTGCTTTAGGTAAATAATAAAAATATTTTTTTTTTCGATGAGGTTTGGGAAATGCTCTTTTATGCACTCCCAGAGCTGGTGGTCAGTCGCTCTGGTTTGTGTGTGACTCCAGCTAAGCTGTTTACCCACTAAAACCCTTTCCTCACCGCCGAGGTGGTGTTTGGCCT
>NW_026017110.1:33530850-33539908 GCF_020466585.1 Dendroctonus ponderosae | reverse complement strand
CTTTTTTGATGGCGTTGCCATATGTAGTCAGGGATGTCTTGTATTTACCCCAGAAGGCCCCGTTTCGTTTGGCCCTGTTAAATAGCTTTCTCACCGTTTCCCTCATCGTTGAGAGTCCCGGGTTCCACCATTTGGATGTCCCCGTTTGCCTCTTCGACTTCAGAGGGCATGCGGATTCGTAGGGTGATTTTATTGCTGATGTGACGGTAGTCGCCATCAGTTCTAACTCCTGCACACTATGTGCCTCAGTTGAGCAGTCCCCCAGCTGCAACCTAAGATTCTCTTTGTGAGAGGCCCAATCAGTTGTTTTCGGATTTCTATACACCGAGAGGGGAACCTCTTCCGATTCGATGTAGAATCGTATGTATCTATGATCGGACAACTGTTTTGTCTTAGATACTAAGTTGTTGTTTGAAATATCGCTTCTATCCTACCGAAAACCTGAATGCTATGAACTTAAGAAACATAAGGTCACGCTCCAACTAAAATCAAACGTCCACACGAGCCAGCCATTTTCAATGATTACTTTGCTAAGTACACACAAATTCTGCAAAAAATTTTCGTTCTCAATCTCTCATTCCCTGTTCAGCATGGAATAATAATTCTTTTATATTTTAACAACCTCGAATATATCAAATATGTATAAAGTTTATGCACAGCGTAACGTTTCCTCTGAATATCTTATTGATGTTATTCAAAAGTCATTATTCCTTTTTATGTAAGCAGAATAATAAAGTATGCTTTTTACTTGTTGGGGTTATTTTTGCGCTCCTACATAATGTGCAAGTCATGTAAAAGTATCCAAATGCTTTTAGCGTTTTTCCTGTTTAGAGTTAATGCGGGGTAAAATAAAATATGGTTTAATGGAATGGAAATGGTTTTTAAAAATGCTTTCGGCCAGGAACTCAACGAAAACAAAAAATGGTTCAGAGTTGTATGGGTACTAACTAAAGCTTTCACCAGCAAAACTTTCACCTTATTGTGCGGCCTATAATACTGTTGAAGAACGGTCTGTTTATTTTTGGAAAATGTAACCAGTTAATTTCAATAATTATATATTTGTGAGTCTAATATTATAATTCTGATACTTATATTATTTCTGAATTGACTTTTGCCTTTCAATACTATAATTGTGGATATTTAAATATAATATAGGAAAATATCTGTATAATTTTGAAAATCTTCTAACTTACAATTCTTCGAGATAAATAGATTAAATTTTAGTGCACGTCAGATATTGCTCGTTAAGTTTAGTTTTCGATTTAGTTCTCAGGATTGAGGCGACCTTGCAAACTACTGGAAAATGTAAACATTTTCAGAAACAGTTTAGTGAAACTCAAATTTAACTTTATTATGAGCGATATTAGTAATGCCTAAAACTTCTTCTTTTTCTTCCTCCTCTTTTGAATGGCTCTGCTCCTCGGCAATTAGCCAGCTCGTTTATCCCAATACTTAGATCGGGGCGCGAAATGCTCAGTTAGGTTAGTGCTTTCTACACCTATTAACCTCTTGGTTTCCATTTCATACATAAGGAGTTCATCACTCATACACTGAATGCTGGCAAATCTATTTCTCAATATATTCTTGAAACCTGCTGACTAATTCGATGATATTATCTGAAATAATGAAAAAAGAATTTGGCTTAACGACCTTTCAATTACCACTAGAAATGGCTACTCATCAATAATTTATTTTCCGAAAGTTCGGGTTACCTTATGTATAAAACATCAAATATTCTTAGTATACGATGTATCGTCAAAAAATCCGAATAGCAAATTACTTCTTTTATCGTTCAATTCAGCAAATAACAATGGTAGCTGATGGCTCAAAGGAAAATTTAAATTACACTTTTGCGAGATAATAGCTTCGGACGGAATAATATGAATTATGGAATAGCGCGTCGTCGGGTGTTATTTAAAAGAACTGGTGTTATTATCCGTGTAATCAACGTTTTAAGGTAGAAGCGAAATAACATTGTAAATTTTGTATTCAGCAGTCCATTGTTGGGAGTATTTTGATGGGCTTTGTCCCTTATTTTCAAGACTGGGAAGTAATAAATTATTTTTCCAATGTGCCAGGGGTATTTGTTAAAGACATTTTCGTTTCACAGTGAGCCGGACAGATAGGATCAACATTAATTACTGTTCACAAATAGTATTTAAATTGATTAGAGACATTAAAAGTACTGAAAATAACTGTGTTTTTTATATTAAATGTATACGTTCTTCAGTGTAATTATCTATATTTGCTTTAATGTAATTGTAAAATATTTATGAAGAAAGAGATGTAAAGTTTATTTGAAATATCCTGTTATAAAATCATTAAATATTGTAAATGAGGGCATATTCCGCCAAACTTTATTCCTCGTTAAAAAGTCATCTTGTTCTTGGGCAAGATGTTCACTTTGCATAGTAATTCACTTTTAATCCTTATCGTGACAATCCACAAACCATGTTTAAGGCTGCATATTATCAAGAGGATACTCACTTTAATGGGAGTTTAGAAGCGGTGCTGTAGATTTTTGTTTTTAGAATTATTTAAATATACGTATATATGTCTAAAACAATGAAAGTGTTTGCTTATTTCCAATTCCCTTTACGTTTGTGCCTTAATCAAGTTGTGCTTCGAATTTACCAATTCTCATGGATTTTTTTAAACTTTTTCTGTTTGCCAGGTCATCAGCACGAGTTGTAACATTAGCCTCATGAGATCTTCGGCTCTATAATAATAGGATCATCTTAATCCTTTAATCGGTAACCAACTTTTAAAATGTGAATTTTGTTTTCGAAAGGGTATGAATTATAACCGCTAAGCACATTAGGTTACATACTTTGTATCGTCAATAAATGGGCATTTCAAAGCTATTCGATATATCTGTTACTTTTTAATTCGAAATAATGAAATACTAACGTTAAGGTTATGCCTATTTTACAAATTTTCTAGTCTGCAGGCTTCAAGGTCAACAAATGTCTCCTAGCGCAGTATAATCAGTTGAGAGGTAGCTATTAGATATGTCGCGTCGCTTAATCGACTTCATTGGAACCGAAGTTGTTTTTACCGCAATCGAAACCATAGCCGGAATAATTTTATATTATAGGATTCCGCTGGACTCAGCGCTTTTAGTGCCTGCCATTCAAATGCCGCAAAAACGTTGAAATAAATATCTTAAACTCTTACTATTAGGTAGTTCGACTTTCGAGGTGAAATTCGTTTGTCCACACTCAAATTACATAGCCGGTAACATACACATAAAAATTACAGAAAATAATCGATTAAGTCTCTTATAGAAAATTTTACATATTGTAGATTGTAAATGTTATAAATTAGAGGTATAAAGAATGCCATATAATTATTTAAATAACTTCAAAATCTTAGAATATCGAGAACAACTTTGGATCAACTTCCCCCACTTGAAATGATTCAAATTGATAAACTGGAAAACTGAAGACAGAACCACCTAATTTTTAACAAACATTCCCAAATTTTTAGATGCATCTGTTCAACCCATTTAGTTCATCCATGACTCTGTCATCCTATTATAAGAGCGTGTAATTTAAATGAGTATCCTTGAATATAAAGTAACGCTACAAGTTTTTTTTATTTTAATGCAGTGTGTACGCACTAACTTCCTTTCTATTTATTTTTGTTCATCTTCTTCCGTGTCAATTTTAATTTAACAATTAAAGCAAATTCTGTTTGGGAAGGAGACCGACTTTTTACCGTCTACCAAAAACTCCATTATCCCTACGCTTCTTATTTTGATTGGCAATTAAGGCTGATTTTTTATTGCTGCTTTTGACACCCAAGCTCATATTCCTGGAACGGTGCTTGTTTCTTCAACAAATTTTCTAGATTGCAATTAAGATATTGACGTAAAATAGCGTTTCCAATTACGCGTACTATTACGGCACTACTAAAGAGTTATCTTGCTAATAAAATGATCTTAGAAACGAGTGAAAAAAGTATTAACATGGTGAAAAATTATTATGCCATAACACATAAAAAGTTTTATTTTCTTTAAATCTAATTATACTTGATCAGATGTTCGTATTTCTCTAATCAAGGAATTTCATTTCCAACAAGACAATAATGTAAATTTGGATTTAAAGAAAATGGTAGCAAATTGTGTCGTACTTATATTTATAAGCATATTAGCTACACATCTGAATTCCACGAATCAAATAGTAACCTTTTAAGCCATTTTTTTCTCACCATCAATTTTAGATATTATTATGTGCAATATTCTTAATATTTTCAGGCTTTTCTTAGACCCACCATTTCAATTGCAATGTTAGGTGTCGTATCCGATCAGGACAAGTAGGTGTCTATTGTTAGTCAAAGTAGTCATCGGCAATATCACTCTGACCCCCTTCACATCAATTGAACATATAAGGGAGCACAATTGAATACAATATACCATTGTTTTAGGGCCATCCTGTTGCAGAGCAAACACGAGCTTGACGACGCTATTCAGAGCTACCAGAGAGCAATCCATTTCCGGCCGTCATTGGCACGTAAGTACACGTTAGGATTATTTCACTTGTAAGATTTAATTAAGAAATGTGTGTTTAGAACGTGCTTGTTTATAATACCTACACCTGTGTTCTATGTAAATTTTCGAATTTACCAGTTTCGGTCATGCGGGCTTAGACCAAACCGAAAGCAATCGCAGTGATGCTTCTTTGTAAAAGTTATTATCATATCATTAAATTTTTCCATATTTTTTCCGTTGTATACTGTGGTAGTTTATGTCACAGATGTATAAGATAGTGGATACAATCATTACGTTTAAACTGCTATGACATTTTCATGCTCAGCTTGACAAGAAATCATTGTAAGGAAGCACAGCCTATTAAACCTTAGCAATTACTGACCCGTTTTATAAAGCCCATAAAGCCATCACAAATATATCATAAAGTCGGCTGAGAAATAACAATTTGCTTTGTATGGGCTACGAGAAGCTTTTCGTACTCCAACCCATTTTTTTCCAGAACAGAATTGGTTTCATCAACGATTCTGCAACTCATTTCCTTTCTATGAGCTCTATTCGTCGGTTTGAAGTTTCGCGTCATAGTTTTGAAACTCATTTTCCAGCAAACAGTAGCAAAACTATTGACGTAAATTATCTACTTCTCTAAAAGCTCAATTATAACACGATATTCCCATTAAAATATAATGTGATTGATATAGTGAATACTTGAATACAGAACGCTTCAACGAAGAGTCTGTTTGCTACAATTTTTTAAAAATAATAAGTGATTATGATTAAAATATTGTTATTAAATTATTTTGTTTATCTAAGAGTTCGTACCTATTGATTTGATATTTCCGAAGACATTCCAACAAAGCGGATCTACGCTTTAATAAAAGTTGAGCATCTATAATAATACTTACACTGCAAGAATTAGGATACTATTCAAATCGTAACCGGATTTCAATATTTCCAAGCGAAATTCGCATAGAAAAAATGCCTGAGCTGCACATTAAATTTAATGCAATAAAAGTATGCATACACAGTGATACTTTTGTAAAACCCCAAAAGGCGTATAAACAGTGTCTGGGAAAAGAGGGGGACTGAATAACGCATAAAGTATTCGTCGCAAACCATCAATAAAATCAGGTCTCAACTCATGAGAGTGCTGTTGGAATTGAGATATCCGGATTTCTTCATAACGCCAATTTATATCTCCGGACTGCTCAAATTTCGTCTTTCAGTCGCTCCGACATATTTTTATGCAAATCTCGTTCCGGTGCCAGAGTTTTATTGCCGACATAGCAAAATGAAGACGCGATCCATATAACCTTACTTTAATCAGGGGCGCACCGAGTTGCACACTCCGGATGTATTATTACTTTTATGTTGATTATTAATCAATATTTACTAGAAAGAATAGACACAATCAGAAGTAGCAGAGCTGAAAGTTAATCAACTTTATACTAAGAGAATTTTTATTTTTTCTCAGATATTGGTTAACGCAAACAGACAAACCCTCGCAAATCATTTTATTTTCTTAGCAATCTACATACGCTGCCTCATAATCAATAGGTTTTTTATGCATCTCAGTAGAAGTACTTAGATTGAAGGTTTAAGTATACACACAATTACATTCAAAATATGGATAACCCAAAAAAGAGACTTAACGTAGTTTTACAATATTTCTGAGCATACCAATTGTTTTTATTTTCAAGTTTTGAATTTTGGTGATCGTATGATTGAAGCAAAACTTTACAGTCAAATTGGAAAACTACTTGAATATTAATTACAGTTTCAATATTTTGTTACTGACACTTGATTGTTTAAGCCGCGAAATATACTATAAATAAAACAGAGATCGAAAGTAAGCATCATTTATTTGCTCAACAATAGGAGTTCTGTTATTAATACATTTAAAATGTCCAATTTAAAGTGAACCGCCTCTGCTTCATATTTCACGAATAACCCGGAAAGGGGATTTTGGAAAAGCCTTATATTATAGTCTTGTCTTGTTCTACCCAGCAATATGAAAAGATTACAAACGAGATTTTGATTGCCGGATAATTTCATTTGTTAAAAATCCTTCATCAGTATTCTTTTCAGTACTCTGCTGGATCGGTAGATAGATAAGTAAACTGACATAATGGTCATTTTCGTTTGACTCCTGGATTGTATTCATTCAAAAATTTAGAATTTTTTACAATTATCTTAGGTTTAAATTAACGAAATAATAATTGATTTGGATATTTTTATCCTAGATTATCTACTTGCTTTTGGGGTCACTGATTAAAACTCATTAAAACTTCAGGTGTTTGCAACAATTCCATAGTCTTATAAGTTTTTAAATTTCCCAAATTTTTGTCGCACACATTACACCAGAACTCTTCCATGATGGATTGATTAGGAATTAGGAATTTAATTATTAACTCAAGTTTTTACATCTTGGCAAATAAAGCCAACATTTTGGTGTATAACATTCCTCTAAACGGCGTAATATATTTTTATTATAAAAAACGAAAGGTTGTACTAAAATGGCTTTATTTTAATTGTAATAGGGCGCCATATGAAAGTAAGCTCCGTACAACAACAGCTCTATTAAACAGAGAGACATATTACAACGATGATTCCAATCGATTGCTTAATATACTACAAAGCGACCGGTTCTTTTAAAACCTCTCCCGAATTTGAACTCATTTATCAATGTCTTATCTAAACATTTTTAGCTACTGAGCTGCTTTAATTACAATAACTTTTAAAGTATTTTTTTGGTATAATATATAGGGTGTCGCGCCGGAACCGCCGCGATCAATATCTGGTCCTAAAACTATTATTGGGAGAAATTTGAAATTTGCACAGTGTGCCGACGTAATTGAGGGCAAGCGAACAACGAACTAACTTATTTTAAATAGAATGCCCTATATATTATTAAGTTTTTGGTTTCTCCTCCACGTCCTTAATATATTTCGTGTATAACATCTAACACCCCAGTCTAACCGTTTTTGCTATATTTGAAAGTCTATGTAAGAAATAACTTGCACCCAGTCGAATAATAATAATTATTTTTTAATAAGGAAATATGTGCTACTTAATTTGAGTCTCATTTTTTGTTGAGAAGGACTTACTTTAATGGAATTTCGAATATTTTTAAAACTTTTAATACAGTGTGTTAAAAAAATAGTTTCAAAGTGACGCTGATAAAGTCGCTCAAAATGTTCTCAAATTGCAACCCCTTTTTTCTGATAATTTTATCTTATTTATTCTCTCTATTCCAAAATTATTCATTTTTTGAAATATTGTCAATTTAATGTTTTTGTGTGGCTATTTTATCGCATCACCTTTTCAATATTGTCCCCTTAGTTGACATGATGAAAGTGGCCATTGTTAATATAATCAAATGCGCAAGAAATACAGTTATCGGATACTTGAAAGATTTCTAAAATAATTAATAATCTTGCGCAGACGCTTAAATTATACAAACAAAGATTATTTAAACTTATTTATTATTTATGGAGAATGTGATAAAGCTATATCCAGAACATGTGACACATTTGCCGTGTGATATGAACCAAAATAGAAGTCTCCACGATGTGCTGTTATACAAATTACAGAAAATTTTGAGAATTTAGGATACGCCTAAATGACAAGTGCCTGTTCAGTGTATAAAGTCAGCCAAAAAAATTTGAAAATCCTAAATTTAAAAAACTAGTCTTTTTTCTTTATATAAGTATAATTAATAAGATATAACCGGATCTCGATATAACTTTTTCACATTCTCCATAAAAAATAAATAAGTTTAAACAATATTCGCTTGTCTAATTTATTTTGTTTACATTTTAAGTACCTAATACAAAATACAAAACTTTCGTCATGAGAACTTAGATTAGACAATCAAATTTCAACTTTGTGGAATGGAACTTGTATTGGAATACTTAACCTCTCAAAAAAGAAAATTGTGGGGTTGGTTAATTTGTTAAACTGTGACTTTGAACGTGAGCTCGCACTTTGGAACTCCTTTTACGAATGAATGTGCGGACGTGCTATTAGTTCTGGGGAAATGTCACAGTAGAAGATTGACTCCAAAAAGAGAGTGGACAACAATTGTCAGAGATGCTAGTATATGAGACGGATGAACGGAGGGAGAAAAGAGAGCGAATCGAATACAACAAAACCTAAAATAAAAACCAGTAAGATTTTGACATTGTCAGAAAAAAGTTTTATGTACAGACATCTCGGTAGTTTTATTTAAAGAACCCGTCGACGGCCCTTTGAAACGGGTAGTTTCTTTTGGTGCACGACACAAAATTTGGCGACCGTGACAGGACATTTTGTGAAAAGAAATTATTGAGTTTCTTCTGAGGTACTCAATTGATCACACAGAGTAATAATAATATAGCTATTTATGTACCAAGGGCGTTACGGACCTTATAATGCCCTGAGGGCCGAACTGGCCCGAGGGTCTTTGGCCCCAGGGATAGGTTTCGGCCTGATGGGCATTATTATCTCCGTAACGCCTGTGGTGCATACAATGCTTTATGTTTCACCTAATAGCCTTACATTTAAAAAAAAGTATATTTGTACCGGTTT
>NW_026017110.1:33524572-33529851 GCF_020466585.1 Dendroctonus ponderosae | reverse complement strand
TGAAATGTAACAAGCTTCTTGAATCAGGCGCCCTAACTGAAAGTAGTGACAACAGAGGGGCTGATGGAAGAAGTACCGTCAGTTTCAAAGATAACCACACAGGTATGCGTAAATTTAGACTTTTTCGAATTGAGTTCAAACACTATGACGGTACCATTAAAGGCTGGTTGGCTTTTTGGGCTCAATTTAAAAAGGTTCATCAAGATGAAAGTATAGACAACCATGATAAAATTGAATAATTAATTCAGGCAACTTAACCAGAAAGTCGTGCCCGACAACTTGTTGAAAGCCATCCCGCCATGAGTGAGAAGTATAATAAATCTATAGAAAGCATGCAAAGTAGATTCGGCAGGGAGGACCTTCAAATAGAGGTATATGTCAGGGAGTTATTAAAGTTGATTTTAACCAACACAACCTCTAAACAAAAGTTGGAGATAAGCAGTCTGTATGATCAAATTGAAACTCAGTTGCGAGCTTTGGAGACACTGGGGATAACCACTGACAAATGTTCGGCCATGTTGTATCCATTGGTAGAGTCTTGTTTACCCCAGGATTTACTTAGGGTCTGGCAACGTTCAGCTATTTTTAATAGCCCTGCTAGCAGTGAGGACCCAACTAATTCTTCGTTAGAAATTCGTCTTAAGCAACTTATGCTTTTCCTCAAACAAGAGGTGGAAAATGAGCAGCGCATTAGTTTAGCAGCTGAAGGTTTTGGTTTAGCCGGTGGTACGAGGTCATCTGGAGGAGACTATGCTACACAAAAACGGGGAAAAGACAGACTTCGTAACGAACCAACTGCTTTGGGTCTTGTTAATGCAGAGAGTAGTCACACTAGTCGCTGTTTGTTTTGTTCAGGTATTCACTTGTCCGAAGCCTGTTTTAAAGCCCAAAGAATAAGTTTGCAACACCGGAAAGAAGTGGTTGCTAAACGGAGAGCCTGCTTTCGTTATCTGAAAACTGGTCACCAGTCGAAACAGTGTAGGGGCAGGATGAGATGTTTGTTTTGTAGTCGTTCTCACGTTTCTTTAACGTGCTCTTAGCTACCCGCAACAACTAAGCAGGAAGGTGGAAATGACGAACCAAATGGTACTCATCTTCAGGAACATACGCTAGCTAATGATACGTCTACTCAAGTATTTTTGCAAACGCTGCGGGTGACCATAAAAGGAGATAGAGGTTCTAAAGTACTTAGGGCTCTGGTGGATACTGGTTCACAACGGTCATATATACTAAAGGATACTGCCACACAGCTCTACTGTCAACCCAAAAGAGCGGAAAAGGTTGTACATTGCCTTTTTGGGGGATCAGAGATGTTGGTAACGCATGACTGTTTCGATATTACTGTTTGTAGAGGTGTATTTTCACATACTTTTGAAGTCTTGGACCAGTTTACTATTTGTGGAACTGTACCGCCGGTGTTTCATGGACCTTGGACCAAAGAGTTAGACATTTTGGGTATCAAAGTATCAGATGCTGTGCAGTCCGGTCCAATTGAATTGCTGTTAGGGGCTGATGTTATAGGTACATTATACACCGGGCGACAAGAACAATTACGCTGTGGATTGGTTGCCATGAAGACCCAACCAGGCTGGACACTTATGGGAAAGGTTTCAAGCAGCAATGGCACTCGTTCAACTACCGCCATCACGACGTTAAACTTGTTGGTACAAAACACGTCCCTTGTTTAACTGTGGGAACTGGAAGCTCTTGGGATTAAGGAACCCTCTGACAAACGTAGCAAAGAAGATGCCGCGGTTGCAGCCAGGGAACATTTTAATCAGGCAATCCACATTAATTCAGAAGCGCGCTACGAGGTCAGGTTACCATGGCTGGAAGACCATTCCCACTTTCCAGCAATTATAATTTAGCACAGAAGAGATTGGAGTCTGTTGTTCGAAAATTGAAATCCACTGGTTTGTGTGATCAATACGAACAGAATTTTTCCGAGTGGGAAGCAGAGGAAATCATCGAGAAGGTTAATCCAGACAAAGTTAATAATCTTCTAGGACATCTGGCCCACAGGCCTGTTATCAAAGAGAGCAGTGTGACTACAAAAATAAGGCCGGTTTTTGACGCTTCGGCTCATGAGAAAGAGAAACCTGCTCTGAATCACTGCCTTGAAAAGGGACCCAATCTGACAGAACAAATACCTTCCATGTTATTGCGATTCAGAGAGAAAAAGATTGGAGTAGTGGCTGATATTCGTAAGGCGTTCCTGCAAATAAGTGTACATACTGCAGATCGTGACTTCTTAAAATTTTTATGACTAAACTCTCACGGACGCGAAGTCGTATACAAGCATCTAAGAATAGTTTTTGGGTTGAATAGCAGTCCTTTTCTCCTTGGAGCCACTTTGGATCATCATKTGTYCCAATGTTTAGATTTGTGSTGTTCAGCTAAGTCGAGTGGTAATCTGCTGTATTTCCGTGGGACGGTGGAGAAATTAAMACGAAGTTTTTATGTCCATAATTGTATGGKTAGCTTATTCACAGAAGGTGTTGAAAAGTTCATCCGGGAATCAACAACCATAATGAAACAAGGACTGTTTGATCTAAGAGGGTGGGAGCGCACTGRAGGAATAAATTTTGGTGATTTTGAAGAAACCTGTCCAGTGCTTGGACTGAATTGGTACCCCAAAGGATTATCTTACTTTGAATTACAGTTTCCTGAAGGACGTTACTTTGGAGATAAACGCTGTTACTAAGCGACAGATACTCGCTTTGACACAGAATGTTTTTGACCCAATTGGTTTTGTTAGTCCCACTACGCTTATTCTGAAACTGATGCTTCAACAATTATAGAAGGACAACCTGACCTGGGATCAACCAGTGACTGAAGACTTAGCTCAGATATTTATGAGTTGGATTAAAGAGTTGCATTACTTACAACAGATTTAAATACCTCGTTGGATAATGGCTGGTACCAACCAAGCGGAGGAATTCAGTTTGCTCACGTTTTGTGACGCCAGCCAATCGGCATATGCTTGTGTTTTCTTTTTACGAGCTGTCCGAGGCGGTGAAGTGTCGATATTTCTGTTGGGTGCAAAAGCAAGAATTTTGTCCWTYAATTATCATCAATCAGCAACAAAAATTACCATACCTCGACTGGAACTGTTRGMGGCCACCATAGGTGCTCGTCTTTACTCATCTTTGGTGGTATATTTTCAACAAGAGATACCATGTTTTTTTTGGAGCRACTCYTCCACTGTAGTACATTGGATCCAACGAAGGGAGCAGTGGGGAGTGTTTGTATGGAACCGCGTAGACGAGATAAGGAAGTTGACATCGGCGGAAGATTGGCGACATTTGCCAGGAGTATAATCCAGCCAACTTACCATCCCGTGGGTGTTCTCCGAAGCAGTTGCTCGACTTAAGATGGTGAGAGGGACCCCGATGGCTTTACGCCGATCCAACTACCTGGCCAACTGCAGTTGAGCTTCCCAACGAGGAAGAGATTAATGAGGAAAAGGAAAAGAAACTTGTCACTACGTTGAACAATTTGGAGAAAACCGAAATTTGGCACTTTAATTACTTTGCGAAGTACACCAAAACCGTACGTATGTTTGGGTGGATTATGAGATTTATTACCAATTGCAGAAGACCCGACACAAAGAAGTCTGCTGAACTCGACGCGGACGAGCATAACGCGGCAGAGGTACAAATCCTGAGACTATTGCAAGCGGAATGTTTCACTGGATTGAATGACTCTAGACTAACTGGTTTTTCCCCTGCGTATGATGAGAAAGGATTGCTACGTATCAAGTCCAGAATATATAGAAGGTCAGATAGCGATGACTTTTGCTTTCCTGTAGTGTTGCCATCCAAACATGCTATAGTAAAAATTATGATCATGGAAGCCCATGTTAAGTCATGTCATGTCGGGACACAGGATCTGCTTTCACTCCTTCGAGAGAGATTTTGGTTGCTTAGCGGAAGGCAAACCATTAGATCCGTGATAAAGCAGTGTGTGGTTTGTAACCGCTTTAACTCCAAGAATTTGTCTGCTAAAACGCCACCACTACCCATGGCTCGTGTACGAGATACAGCAGCTTTTGAGGTGACCGGAGTGGATTTTGCGAAGCCGCTATACCTTAAACCTGGAGAGAAGGCATGGATATGTTTATTTACTTGCGCCGTGTATCGAGCCGTACATTTGGAACTTACCACTTCACTGTCCACCCCTAGTTTTCTCCAAGCACTTTGTCGATTCGTGGCGCGGCGAGGTAGACCAAATACTATCTACAGCGACAACGGTACGAATTTCCTATGAGCCGCAATCGCATTTTCGACATTAGATTGGGAGACGATTACACGGAAAACCGCTATCCAGCGTATTACTTGGAAGTTTAATCTTCCTACTTCAGCTTGGTGGGGCGGATTTTGGGAGCGGCTAATAGGTGTTCTAAAACAGCTATTAAGGCGAGTGTTGGGACGAGCTATCCTCAACTATGAAGAGCTATAGACGCTCTTGTGTGAGGTCGAGTCAGTAGTCAACTCAAGACCTCTCACTTACTTCTCAGAAGATCCTCAAGATTTGATTGCCCTGACTCCTCTTATGTTTTTAAGAGAACATATAGAAGACAGATTACCTGATTGTGACGTCATTGATAAAACCTCATTTAGCCGAAAGATCCGGAAGCTTCAGACTTTACGTGAAATGCTGCGAAAACGTTTTCGTTCAGAATACTTGGGCCAGGTGAAGCTATTTTGCGAAGAAAAAGTGACCCGCCAAGTTGACATTGGTGAGCTGGTACTCATCGGCAGCGACAATACGAAGCGTATGGAATGGCCCATCGAACGAGTTGTAGAAGTTCTTCCAGGAAGGGATGGGCAGATTCGTTTAGCCAAAGTGGAGACTATCAAAGGATGCTTACCCCGTCCACTACAACGATTATTTCCATTGGAGTGTGGACGTGATCCTGACAGACTTTCAGAGTTGTACGCTGTTAAGCCTCGTGTTCAAACTGCCCACAGATGCAGCTTTCCCAGAAGAGTCGTGAACCTGAGATTGAAGATGTCGGTATTGAAGTCGAAAAAACGACTCGATGTGGACGTATTAGTAAGATTCCAAGCCGTTATTTAGAATAGAGTTTGTTCTATAGTTAGCTTCATGTACTTCCCATATTAGCTCTGTTTAGCATTACAAACTTATTTTTTTTAGTTTTAAGAAACATTTTTGTCAGCAATGTTTCTTAGGTGAGAGAATGTCAGAGATGCGAGTATATGAGACGGATGAATGGAGAGAGAAAAGAGAGCGAATCGAATACAACAAAACCTAAA
>NW_026017110.1:33502904-33523573 GCF_020466585.1 Dendroctonus ponderosae | reverse complement strand
AAAAAAAACGTTATCGATGTATTTAGCTGTACCTTTAGCTTTAAGTATAATTGGAAGTGCATGTGGTTTACCTATTCCTGCTCATTTGCAACTTCAGCTGGCATTAAGGTTCTATAATATGCTACTGGCAGTTTCCAGGTAGGTCAAGTGATAAGTGCTTAATACAATTACGCTTACACGAAAAGAACTCTCATTATGTAATGTACTATTATATTGTGATGAATGATTACAGAACTATGCGTCTTCTGTCTAGCTGAATATACGGTTTTCCTCTGCCGCTCCATTTGTTTACTCCTGTTCAAAATAACTTCAAAATTCGCTTTATCCGTCAAACTTGTCTTTATCTATGATAAATGCCAATGGTTCCAACCGGACGATCATAATAAACCTATGCTCCGTCACTTAACAGCCACTTTTCCAAGTCACTCTCGAGGTGGAACTATAAAATGGCTTCTATCTCAAGTGTCAAAAGTCACTCAAGTCGTTCTTCGATAAGTGTCTCTCAAGTGCCACTTGGCACTTGGACTATAAATACGGCCACTAGTGTGGTACTCCTTTCAAAACTATTACCCGTGGGCAAAGCCATCAGGGCTTATAATGTGTTATCGATACAGGCACATCCCTAGATTTGTCCGTTGAGGCGCGTGGGCCCGTAACGAATCTCATTTATCAATGTTGTCAGTCCTGCAGAGGCGCGTAAATGAACCCTTAAAATTTCAGAAGTTTTTTTGACTAGATTATCACATACATTTTTCTGAAATAAAATTGTACATTAAAGTGTGTTTGGATAGCATTTTAAATTTATCTTTGTATGTTCGATGTAAATTTTTTTGTTTTGGTGCTCTAATATCGAATGAAAAAAATATATATGATAAAAAGGATCGATTTTCAAATAAAAAGGTTTTGAAAATGGAAACGGACGTTTAATCAAATGTTGAACACACACAAATGAGGATCTATGAAGTGGTCAAGGCAGATAAGCAAAATTAACAGAGGGAACATTAGACATTTGCTTATTCTTAAATGACCACTCGTTCCTTGAATTCCTCTATCTTCATTTGGCGCGCCCTAACAATATCCAGCACTCATAGAAATGCTTCTACAGCCAAAACAATTTTTCAAGGCAAGCATTTCAATACTTTTGGTCACCTAATCCAAGTCATGATTGTCACAAACTACGATGTCCCTTGATGTACATGAGCATTCATTCTTCTACAATGTGATCATCATATTCCTATGTAAAGCAATGAGAATAATACTAGTCTCTGCATTTTTTCGTGGGTGCCAACGCAGGTGTCTGTATTATGATTAACTTTTGATTTCGACATCTTTGTTTTCCTTTATAATGGTTATTCGTTGGCCTAAGTATGTATAGTCTTTTACATTCTCTAGTTACTTTTTGTCTATGGTGACATTGGGATTCACCGGACAAACAGTTTTGGTTTAATTCATATTGATTTTGAGACCTATTTCCTTGATTTTTTGTTCAGATCTATAATAATTTTTTCCAGGTGTTCAGCGTTGTTGGCGAACAGGACCATGTCGTTTACGTGTCTGATATGTGTTAATCTCTCGCAGTCGATAATGATTTCCGACCAGTCGAACTTCTTGAAAATGCCTTCTAGGGCCAGCGTTAACAGTTTGGGTAAGATTGGGTCGCCCTGCTTGATGCCCCCTTTTGCACGGTAAAGGAATCTGTTGTTTCGTGTATTCTCACTGCCGCTTTTGCGTTTCTGTGAATCTCTTCCAGTATGTTCATGTATCTATGGTCGACACTTTCTTAAATTTAATCGTTTCTGGTTTCTTTATTTGTGAGGTGTTTAGGTCTTGGTAAAATTCCTTGGTGATCTTTAGTATGTCCTTCTTATTTCTGGTTTCCGGGTGCTTGGGGTCTTTTAGGGTTACTAATTAGGGGTACGTAGGCATCTAAAGTTTTTATTATTTTCTATTGCATTTTCTAATTCCGTTATGTTGTTTCCTTCCAAATCCTTGCGAATAATTTTTATTGCTTAGCTTTTGATCGCGCGCTATTCTTCTACGTTTTGTTTTCTTTCGCCGTTTAAGATCCTTCTTTTTTCTATCAGCTGAATCGTTTTAGATCTTTGACGTTATTTATCACCAGAAAAAAAAATTACATACTAAAGTTCTGCAAATCTGCAGGGGTAGGACATTACCTGGTCGCAGTCCGGTGTAAAAACTTAAATACTAAATACTACATACTAACTTATCAAATTAAACCTAATTAAAACTAAATAAATATGTTAAGTTCTTAGTAAACCATTGGGTAAGATACTATACCATTATAGTATAATTTACTGTACATACCTTCCTGACTGTGTTTCAATTCCAAATCAAAATTAATTCCTGAGTTTCAGTCATTTATTGTCTCTATGTATCAATTATAATACGTTTCGGTGTATTTTTCCACCATCATCAGTTTTCATGTGTAGCGTTGTTGCTACTTTAAGCCTTGGCATACATTTTTGTAAATGTATGCAAAATACATTACTTACATACACAACAATATAACTATAGCATAATATCCTCATGGGTTCTTTCTGCATTAATTGTTCTAAATTTAAAATAATTTTTCGCGATATTTCTAAGTTTTCTTGTGCTCATTGGTGTTGAATTAGGATAACTTTCATTGAAAACTCTGCATGTTCGGCTTATAATCTTGTTGCACTCGCCATGAGTAAGAAACATGTTTAATATGACAGCAATTGTGTGCAGAGTATTTTCTATTCTTCTACATTATTTCTATCAAATATACTTGGTAACAAAACGTCGATTAATAATTAATTGCTAAATAGTATAGAGCTACGCCGCTAAAGTTAGGTTTAGGACACCATATGTGGACAGATAGGAAATGCTGTACCCTATGGATTAAATGAATCAGCGACGTATCATCGTATTTAGGATAATGAAGTTTTTCTATTTGTTTGACAGAGAATGAAATTTGTTAGTTTTTCACTTATAGCAGTATCTATATTTCTGTTTCCAATAATTTATCATGGAGCACAATAATATCTAATTTTGCAATCGATATTTTGAGCTTCCCCTTTGACCGTGAAACACCCTGCATGTAAACTCCTAAGAAGTTTTAGGTTTCAGGTGGACGTGGACGAGGTTTCAACGCGTGTTGTTGGTTTGGAGCTCTCACACCATTTATTGAAAATGCTCATTATGCATAACAATTAGAATGAAGTATGCGCTTAATTATTTTTTAAAAGTTTGTTTAAAGGTCTATGATTAAGATTGCAATCCCTAAACAGTTGGAGTCCGCGAGAGAGCGTGCGTTATCATGGATCAAAATATTTCACGACACCGACCAATTGGCGTTTTAAGACCTCTTGTATAAAATATACTTCTTAAACTAAGTTTTAAGTAATGACAACTTACACGAACATTTACTTAGCTCGCGGATTTAATTTATAGTTACATCGTGTGCTTTTAAACAAGATATATGTTTCGGGTATAGTAAGTATTTAAATGGCTATTCAATTGTTATAGATTGGCATGCAGAGAAGCAGTGAAGTAGATATATGGAAACATAAAAATAGCAATTTGAAATCGTGCTAATGTACCTATAAGAAAATGTTTAATACAAAAATTGGCTAGTCTACTTTAAAGATGCTAACAAAATATAACTTTCTGAAATGCAGTTGCTGTGTGTTAAGGTAGATAATAATTATATTGCCTAAACTGGTGGTCCGTTTTGCCAGAAAAGGAAAAGCAACCAGTTCTGAGAATGTAACGGTAGTTCGTTCGGTCGTGGTTAAATTGGCTATTAAAAAAGCTATTTAAGAAGTTTTGTAATTTTTTTCGCTCCATATAAAAAACACAATTTGATGATGTAACGTAACGTTGGAATAAATGTTCAAAGACACTATCTTATAGAGCTTGAAAAGGTGCCATGCAAAAGCATTTTTTGATTTTTGATATCATTCGAAATAACTTCAAAAACGAGATAAAACCAAAATCCGAAAAATCGCGTTATTCTAAATATCTCAAAAATTAAAAGAAATTTTTTATTTCTCAAAACTCCATGTATATGGCTTTTCCAGTGCGCAACTTTTTCCTAATTTAACCGCCGTTGTATCCTTTACGGTTTCAGAGATCCTCTTGCAAATCATGGACAATTGGACACCCTGTATCAAGATTTCGTTAAGTAAAAATGTAAAAGAAGGAAGGCCCTTTATAAAAGGGCCTCATCATATTTTTATGAAGGCATATTATGTATCGCAACCCCTCTATAAAACTACATTAAAAAACTTGTTTTACTGAACTATAAACATAAATAAATGCTAAATTTAGTAGGCAACTCGCAATGAAAAACATTTTAAAGCGAAACGTCTTGCAAAAAAACAACATAACGTGTTTTGAAATTGTGAAATTCAAACACTAAAATGATGCTGCCATACGCTTAATCATTATATCGATAAAATGAAATAGCCTCAGGGAATTAACCAAAGAGCACGTAACTGAAACGAATCAAGGAGATATTCACAAAAATAACATGAGTGGGAATAATCTTACTAAATAAGTTTAATGTAATTGTAAATCTCTAATACACGGAATAAAACACAAATAACGTTATTATTTTTAACATTGTAGACTCGTTAGAACTTGATTTAAGCCGTTTCGTAAAATTTATTGATCAAAAAGTGTGAAGGAAGTGACAAGTTTCTCCAAATTAACTAACTTTTAATAAATCACATATTTTATAAAACGGTAAAAGATATAGAATCGAATCTCCACGCAAAATCTCACACAGTCGCACATAAAACAGTTTCAATACTCGGCCGCTAAATTAAATATGTATGAGCGTGCAGAGATTCGCTTTTAATTTGGCAAATGGCGACATGTTCGACCGGAGAATCGGCCGAACAGCAATTACAACACTCCAAAGAGCAGTTTCGAAACTATCCATAGATTCGACATTAATTTGGCCAA
This sequence comes from Dendroctonus ponderosae, assembly GCF_020466585.1. NCBI lineage: Eukaryota > Metazoa > Arthropoda > Insecta > Coleoptera > Curculionidae > Dendroctonus > Dendroctonus ponderosae. The sequence continues at coordinate 33,518,617 of NW_026017110.1, read as the reverse complement.
TCCAACTGTTTAATAACTGAGTACTGAGTACTACATTTGCATTTCATATTGTAACTGCTAATTCTTGGGCAAATTATTTATCATTTTCAGATTTGCTGGTTTCACACTTTTTGTTCGCTATATATTTTATGATTAATTACAAACACCTGATAGACGTGGTAAATGAAATAAGAGAAAACCAATGCCCCCTGTAAAACTGACTCACTCCGCAAATATTGTTAAAATATATCTTTAATTTAAGAAACCGACAACTCTGAATTTAATTCCATGTAACATTTAATTCCATGTAACGTTAAAGTAAAAGTTCTTATAACGCTTAAAAGCCACACGAGAAAAATTGTCTAATTCAGAGGTGGTCTAATAAAGTCACTGCCCGCGAAAAGCGATGCTCAACTAATTAATAGTGGTAACAAAAAAATTGCAACAATAATTAAAACATTTGTTTTACGTAGGATTTTCAATCTCGCACGACACGGAAAATACACTTTAAAACAGGCTTCAAACAACTAGATACCTAACTAGTAACATAGTGGTGCAAAGCTATTACGCTTAATTTGTGGCTTACAATATTAATTATGCTAATTGCTTGGGCCGCTCATTTCAATCAATTTCAAAGGGAGTTTAATCCGCATTTCTGTAAATTCTACACTAACAGAGGTTTTGTACCGACTAACTTAATAAGAATTATAGTCTGTTTTATCGGTTTTTATTGAATCATGCAACTTCTAACCAAAGCGATTTTTTATTGCGATGATTACTCAGAATACTGTCTACTAAACAGATTGACGAATCTAGCAGATACTAAAAAAATTGAGAATGAATCGAACAATGGCTACTCCGGTGACAAGTAGCAATTTCATTTGATTGTAGTTGTTGCAATCACATGCATGGCAATACTTTTTGGATAATGCCAATAATATGGATATACAGGGTGTCCAATGGGAAATTATCGAAAACGGGGCTTTCGTTTTGACAAAATTTATTTTGGGCGGTTTTATCGAAGTCATTTTGAAACTTATTTTTCAACACTTTGTATTAATAGTTGTCAAAATGTTGCCGAAGTTCTATTATACCATGTCCTTTTGCACAAGAAATGCGACTCAAGTTAAGTAGCACATATTCCCTCACAGGAAAAGTTAGTAATTATCCGCTGCAACTGTAATTTTTTACATAAAATTTGAACTATATCAGAAACGTAACCGTTTCTATAAAAGTCTTTTCAAGTCTTTGGTATATGATATTCTACATAAAATATATTTTTAAATCGGAGTAAAATACAACATTTATAATATATAGGATGTCCCATTTAAAAATAAGCAAGCGAAGTTGATACATGCTTCCAGTATAACAGGAAGTGCAGCAATCTCGAAAATATCTAACATCGCATGCTCCCAGTGACTTTGGGATACTGTTCAATTTTAAAATAGATTTCCAGATATCGATCGCGGTGGTGCCCAGTGGGACACCCTGAATAAACATTCAAACAACAAACAATTCATTCCTCATTTAAATAATCTTATTTTGAAGCTTATTGTGGCATTTACAGTGCGGGTTAGCCACAACAGATTAGTTCGCAAAAACCTGTGATAGACCGCTGGGAAAATATTCAGCTAACAATCTCTAGAAAGTTAGGTTATATTTACGATGCTTGTTAATCTTCGGTTAAATTAGCTGCATCAACAAATATTAAAAAACTCCATTGTCAGAAGATGTTTTCAAAGTTTTATTTACATTAAAATGGAACGACGTTTTATGAGTTCATACAGGGTGTTCGAAAAACACAAAAAGTAATATAACAAAAATTCTAATTCGAAAAATTTACAAATCGTTTATTTCATATAACGTTTCGGCGAAACAACAGCGCCATCATTAGACTTAAAATTCATCCAAACTACAAACACCAACTTACAATTAAAATATGTTTTACATAAATTCTTAAATCGAATTAATAATTAAATTATTGATCTTTAAAACATTCATTAGTTCTTGAGGAAAAACAGCTTTTTTTTGTTTTCTGGGAGAGCAAAATATGTGACAAACTTACCCCATAATTGGGAAACATTACATTTTTTTAGGTCTTTGCTGTCTTGAAACCTAAATTTGTTTGAATTATTGTTTACATTTGCTGGAATTGTATGTATATATTGAGAAAAGCGGAAATAGTTTTAATATTTTCCCTAGATCACTGGATGTTCTATACTCATGGCTTTATTAGGGTTTGGTAAATTTGCTAAAGTTGTCGGTATCTGACATGAAATTTACTGCATTTCCATGTTTTTTTCCTTAAGAACTAATAAATGTTTTAACGCTCTGTAAATTATAGTCTTTTACAACATATTTTAATTGTAAATTTAACAAAACGTTATATGGAAAAAGCTATATGAGCATGTTTATTTCACATTTTGACTGAAACCCAGGAAAGAAAAAATATGAAAACAAGTCAGGAAAATAAATAAAAATGTAGCTGCATTTTTGCAATAAATAAAAATGTAAAAAAACTGCAATGTAGACTAAATTTTGTGCTGCATTTAATGAGCTGTTACTTGGAAAAAATTAAGATTTTGAATTCGTGTTACATGACTTACTACCATTACTTTGGAATGTGGAATCACCCTTAAAAATTTCCTGACAAATTATGCGAAGATCCTGCATATATTATATGTTTGTGTTTTGATATATTTGGGATAATTTTACAAATGAAACTGAAGGGGTTAAAAACTTGTCCCATATCACTCTGATTTGCTTTCTTGATTGTGATCTTTCAATGTTACTCGGATTTATAGGGAATTGTTAAAAATTTTACTTCAACGCTTATTTACTTTGAAAACGCCTTATTTCGTTGCTAAGTTTTGTTAAGTGTTGACAAAAAGTGTGAACAAAAATTTAATTCAATTTTAAAACTTGATACTACAGCATTTTATAATTTTTAGAATTTACCGTTCCTGTTCATAAATGATATATTAATTGGCTAATTATTACAAACGCAATTTAATTTAAAAAACGATTGTAAAATAATATCTCTAATATTTTTGCAGTTCTTATATTACAGAAGCTGCTTGATTTTGAACATTAAAAGCTCGTAAAATAGTACAAATTTGTTACCAGATTTTATTTAAAAAAGCATTATTAATTCTAATGAAACCTAGACCACCTCTATGGGTTTAGTTTTGTGCCTGTTCATCTGAAAAAATTGACATTTACACGAAAATCCGTTGGAGTCTTCATATAAGCACTTTCTTCTCACTGATCTGTTGTATGTTTAAGCCAACAGAAGTATTTTTCCATTTGGTTGTCATTGTAGTAATTTCTGCTTACATCAAAATGCAATAATAGAGATGATTTCAACTAACGCAAATTATGATATTCAAAAATGATACCTGCATGAAAACTAAAACATTTGTCGGAGTTGTTTGTTTTCAGACTTTAACGTAATGTAACGTTAATGTGGGACCGACCACTGACGTAAAATTCAAAAAAATCGTGATCTAATATTTTGCATCTATTACCAGACAGGCGATTGTTAGAATCTTTATCTAAAACTGTAAAATAAGGACAACAGTACTTTTTTAACTTCTTATCGCACTAGTGCGGTAATGAATATGTCGATCATTGTCAAAGTTGTGTCTTCAAATTGCACATTTCAAAATAAGTTTAAACGACGATCTGCCATCTGATATTGGGAACGAAGTGCCATATATGTGCCATATAAATGACCATATAAATGACCGAAGATACTCAAACAGAAAAAATCGAACACCAAAGGAAAAGGGTTTATGTATGTTGCTTACTTTTTTTTAAATATACTAATAATCTTCCGTTCACTATACAATTGCTGGGAAAGTGGAAAATCTTCTGTTGACAATGACAAATTCTCACGAAGTGGTTTCTGTATTCGATTTTTAAACTAATTGGTTTTACTCAAATAATCATCGTTAGGGCTATAGATAAAACATTGTACGTAACACGTAGTATATTATATTATTAACGCGATTATTAACGCGATCATGTTCATAATATTCATATCCTACTGGTTACGTAAATAAGTATTAATGATGATACTTTAATGTATTATTAATTAACTCTTTAATGTATTTTGTTCTGCTCAGCTTTGAAACTGGTGGTTCAACTTTTCTCAATCAAATTTGGCGTTTATTGGCCGAATAGTTTACCATTGATTCAAAATTATGCGCAGTTTCTGAGTATATCTGGTCTTCAACCTGGTTGGAAGCCAAAAAAGTTTTCAGAGTTGCAAATAGTTGACAGATTCCTAAAAATTAAATATTCACGGTTCGAATTCTTTAAGTAAAGATTTGTGTTTTATCATTCTTATTTAACTGTTTGCTAACATGCTCTTTATACTTCCATTCTTTTCTACTCAGTTTCGTTCCAAGCTCTAAATGATAGCACTTCTTTATCTACTCGTTATAAGAGTTGTAAGAACATTTTATAGTTTAAAAATCGCAACATTTGAAAATTAAATAACTACCAAAAATATTTTGAATAAAAATGAAAGCAAACAAATTATCATGCGTTGAATTATCAATTATCAAAATTAAAAACAGATACGGCAACAGGTTTAAATCTTTTAAGCATTCAGTTTACAACATTATAGATGTACAAATATAATAATTTCATTTACATTGCATCATATACCATTCATTAAACAAATAAAGCTTTATTAGGCAATCAGTCCGCACCAAATCGAATGGACCACCACTGCGCCACCATTACATTCAAAAGGCTATTTGGTCCACATTGAATTTGATTTGCAAAGGTTTTTATAATACATGAAAAGGCAATTATTTTAACTGTAGGGTTTTACTTTTTTAATGCAGGTCTGCGAAATAAACAGTCCGCCACAAAATTCTATAAATTTAGCTGTACAACCTGAGCAGTATAACAATGTAGACAGTTTTAGATGCTTATGAGGATATTTCCTAGAAATGTTTTATTATTGTAGCTTAGACTAAAATTTGATGTATGTTTTATATGAGTATAAATGTAGCAGAAAATTCGGGATATTTTATGGAGCAAAGAAATATGAGCATAATTTTGCTGCCTTGTTTTTCTTAACATGTTTGCCTAAGTGTTTCCTTACTTTTGTAAAACGAGCAGAAAGCCAACAGCAAACACAGGTTTTCCATTGAAAATAATGTTTTATCATACAATGCTACATTAGGAAAATCATCTCCTTCTTCTTTTTAGTCCATTCTGGTCCACTTCAGAAGGTAGGCCCCTTTAATTCTACCCACGATGTTTTGTTTTGGACTAGGCAATACCAGGCTCGTCCTGCTACCTCTTTATCGTCACCTAGCCGTCTTCTTTGAAGCGGATTCCTCGTTTTGTTTCCTTTGGTCTCCAGGAAGTAGTACGATTTGTTCATCGAAAAGAGTCTTGTCTGGCAACGTGCCCTGCTCAGCTCCACTTGAGTTCTGCAATTCACACCATGATATCTCTCACACCGGTTCTTCTTCGAAAATCTTCGTTCCAAATTCTGTCCCTCAAGCTTGGGCCTGAGATTTCCCGTTTCATCGCTCGCTACGTGGTGCGTAATCGGTTTGCACTTTTTGCGGGAAGCGCCGTAGTTTGTAAGCCGTATGTTATTACCGGAAGAATGCATTTTTTGTAGACCTTTAGATTTAAGCCATTGAAAATTTTTCAATTTTGCAATATGTAGCCCAATTTACCAAACGCCAAAGAGGATTCGGTGAAGAAATTGCTGAATTTGTCAGGAATTTCAAATTGGCTAAAATACATAACCAAAACATCATACATTCGTTTACATATTTCTGGAGATATTATTATGGAAGTGTTCATGGAGACCAAGGAAAGTAATACAAGAAACAGTTTTGGTAAAACAAAACTGCAAAAAAAAATAAAAGGTTCCGCGGATTATTATTTAAGCCAAAGAATGTTTTAATTAAATAATACCATAGTTTATTTCTTGTATGATGCAACTGCAGTTTATTTTTTAAATGTGTCGCCCTCTGGCCTTTACTTCCATCTCGTTTTAACAAAAATGACGGGACTGGGCTTAAACATTCACCTCCGCGACTGAAAATGAACTGAACATTTTCCCGTTGCTTTAGGTGAACTATGGATGCTGCAATATAAAACATATTGATCAAACATGTCAACCTTAAGTGTGAATTTCCACTTTTATGTTCAAAATTCTGCAAATCAGGTTATTAAGGTAATCGAAAGGAAATCGCGATACATACAGGATGATTCAAAATTGACGTCATTCCTCTGGAGGTGTTGTCTGGGGGTGTTTTAGAACTAGGTACCGAAAAACAGTAAAAACATCATTGTTATTAAAAACTTAAAAATTTGCAAAAAAGCTATATCAGAAAGACGGCAACAATGTTCTTCAAAGTAATCTGCCTACTTTACTTTACGCTAATATCTGTTGCTTCGTAATTATTAAAAATCCGTTAACCATACCGAACCATACAGAACCTGACAATAAAATAGACAAGGACAAACGGTAAATTCAACATGATTCTTTGAATGTGATCTGTGACATTTGTTCAAAATGTCAATTATTGACCTCAAAACCTCGGACTGATATGTTTACAAATAAACATACCTTTGAGTCTTTGACTCCCAACAAGTTAGTGCCTGTGTAATCACCTTACTATACACTCTTCTCGAGCAGCTTATCGTATTCAGTTTACTAACTCCGGCTGAATTTGTACTTGGTACCTGGAAAAGTGCCAGTTGTGCAATGCTCTGAGTGCCCCTGGAAAGCTCTACTGCAATTAACTCCAATACTTGTGCCTCTGTGTCTGGAACCCGAACATCTATGGCCGTCCACTGTGTTCCGAGAGCCAATCTTCCAGTGTCTCTGGCCCTTTGTTGACGTGAGTGCTTACGGCTTCTGCTATGTTACTGTGGCATTTCCTCTGAACTAATCACATATCCGCAACTTCGTGAAAGCAGCTTCAAAGTAAGTCACAGTTTGACAAACTATTGTTATCATTGACAAAGGCTATCTACTTGTACCTATATGTAAATGACAAAAAAGCACCATTGCCGGTTTTAATTTTCATCAAAAAATTGTAGAACAGACCCTTTTTAATATCAACAATTTTCGTAATTTGACGCAAAGACCGCAAATATTCGTTTCGAATGCTGAAGTATTCCAATATGCCACCAATGAAACATGGGACAATTCGTTAATATATAGCAGTATCCCGTTAAAAATAATGACATCAATTTTTAATCACCCTATATTTTTACATTTTCTATTTATATTCGGTATCTTGTATAACTGCGACTAAAAACAGCACACAATACACTTTCGGTATAGATGCTATACCTAGATAATTAATACAGTTTAAATCACAGGTGTTCAAAAATTGCATCGCCGTGCTCGTAAAAAAGCAAGAGAACATTTTGCAGCAAATATGTCATTTCTATGGCGACTACGTGCTGTTGTGAGCGTTTTTGCCATTCCCAACCCTTTTCTATTAAATTAAATATATCGACAGCTTTACTGCGAAACTCTGCTTTTCCGATTAAAAAAATTCATATTAAACTGAAATAAAATTTCTTTTGCAAATTTCTAAAATCAAATTTCCTGTCGAATGTCTAATTTTTAAAATTCCCACAGATGTGTTTATGTCAGCATATTTTCAATGCAAAACTTCTGTGTCATGCAAAGTCTTATGATACATGTTAGCAATTTTCCTACCATTTTTGGGGCTCTGCAAATTTAAGCGAAATCCTCCTTCAAGTTTTTCAATGAGAATTTGACACATGTTAGTAGTTAACTCACTTTTGTTTGATACGTTACTTTACTTCCGATAAAGTGCAGTGAAGTATGACCATTATTGAACAGTAGAATTTGTTTTAATTAAAAATTTGTTTATTAATATATAATTTAATAACAGCAATAAGTATTAATAATTTATTGTTCATTTCAGAATTTACCAGTACTACTTTACTTTTTCACGATAATCAAGGTTGATAGTTTTGGATCATTAACATTTTTGTTTAATGCAAAACCAAAGCACAAGCTACCCGTAATTATAAGCAACGACTGAGAGTATGTTTATCTAACAGGCACACAGGTTCCCAAAAAATGGGATCATTATCGCACGAAGCAACATGCAAAGCATTTTAACTCTTTATACCAAAAGCGACAACAGGTATAGGATAATTTCTGGAAAAACGTAATATGATATGCCAGGTTTTAAAACCTAATCAGATAGACACTTTCCCTCATTACTCCCTACGGCAGGAATCTATTGATTAAGATGCTTTTGTGAAGGTGCCTAGATGAAAAGCACAAACAGGTTAGTGGACCCAATATAGCTTGGAACAAATCAAAAAATCGTCTGTCACGGAAAATTTGCCCTGCGGAATGCCACACAAATAAAGTTTGCAGGAACTCAAATTGTCACAATAAAGGCCGGGTCACATCTATCCGATCCGACTCCGATCATACAATCTGACGAAGATCTGAGAGCAAAATGGTACTGGACTTTCAACGCCGTAGTTCACATCTTTCCGCTACCTGCCCGATCCGTCTTCGTTTCTGTATCCGATCATGTTCCGATTTTGCTGGCTATTCGATGGGTATTTGCTATCCGATTGTCGGAAGGAAAAACGGTCGGCATTTTAGGTTACGTCAGTGATACATTTGGTTTTTAATGGACAATATCTACAGCAAGCTATAGATATTTAAATATTTTGATTGGGCTCACAGAATTTTACTGATAGAAAACAAACTCAATTATTAATAATGCACATGATTCATCGCAAGTATTAATTTATATTACTGTTTACACAGCAACTGTATGTAAAGGCTCTGGCAAGGAATATTGGAAAAATAACTACTAATGTGTACATTGTAAACTGTTCATGGAAATTTATTTACTACTTCAGGTTTTAATGTTTTAATTCCACCCCTCTTTTTGTAGACATTTTTATTCTCTACAAATCATCTCGGGCATTCCGATTACTCCATTATTATATAATATTATAAACAAAAAGACAAAAATCGAATCGCATTGAATTTTCAAGATCATGTTAGTTTGGCTAAGGCTTTCAGTTTTCGATATTCAAAGTAAACCATCCGAATGTCTATATAAAAAACGGTAAAGCCAATTAATATATTTGGACTTAGTCTTAGGAATAGTTTAATCATCTGTGATTTGCACTCGTCCAAAAATCGGAACGGAAACTGAAACGTGTATGACACGTGTGGCTTCCCCTATCCGATCATGCACCGATCCAATTATTTGGTCATCGACGGAAGGTTCTCTGATCGGAGTCGGATCGGATAGATATGTCCCGGCTTTAACGGCGTTACGACCCATACCAACTAGAGAAGCCGTTAAGATCCATAAAGACACTGACAGAAGCAGAAACGAAGGTACAATCGGGTTGAACTAAATAAGATTTTTATTTTAGAACTTGCTAAGTCGCAAACAGCAAAGATACGATAAGCTCGATACAGGAGCGAGAATTGATTTCACATTTAAACATAAAGTTTAGGTACGTAAGTGAAGCCCAGAAATAAATTGGCAAAAACGATTGAAAACACAGGGAGCAGCAAGAACAAAAACACATGAAAATATTCATGAAGTAAAAATTCAGATAATCATGTAGCTATATTTATCAATATTGTTATTATATGATATTCCTATACTAATTTTCCTAATTTTTAAATATGGATTTTAAATTGTGTATGTGTGTATTTTCTTATTGAATTAGTGCGAATTGCAGTTCTCAATATGTTTACATTCTTGCTCCATCAATTTGGTTTGTGACAATGCACAGTCGCAAGTTGAAACTGATTAAATGTGTTTATTTCTCTGAACGTATTTTCCATTATAATATTTATGAATTTTCAAATGAATCAACAGCTATTTTAATATAGCTGACGTTACTCGACAAGTGCAAATATTATTTTAGAAAGTCTACTTGTTTTCCAGCGGGTGTATGTAAAATAAAGCCAGGACTTATTGGTGGGCCGTATATTCTCATTTCTTGACAAAGTGCTGCTCCCATAAATATTTACAGACTACATCAAAAACTTGAGCTTTTTCCTCAGAATCACCTAATGTTGAACCTTCACCTACGGATTAAAAGCGTATGTTTTGCAAATTCTATATATCGTTTTTCCTTTTCGTACGGGTACTTCTGTACTAACTGCAGCTGTCAATCTCGACTCCACCAACTACGACACTTTAGCTAATCCAGCATAACAAAATCGATGAAAATATTGGCATAACTGACTTAAATTGGATGCAAATGTTTCAGAAGTTGACGGAAAACACCCTGGTTTCCTTAACTCTCCAACTTGAAATAAATGTATTAAATTATTAACAGAGCCCGTCTTCGAAAAGCCGAGGAAGTAATAAAAGCTCAACTGGCAAGTAAAAGACGACTAAAGCCTTAAGCCGTTAAATATTGATGTTTTATAAGATCTCAGAGCAATATTAGAGGGAAATCTGGGCCAAATGCACGGCTTACGTCGACTTTTAATAACACGATCAAACGACGCTGCCTGGCGTGTTTAGTACAACGGTTTTCAGCTGAGACGTTGCTTCCCGAGTGAATATATTTTTAGAATATTCCCATAGCTAGTTATGGCGTTTCCAAAGAAGAGTTTCATTTATCCACAGCTTATGTAAACGAATTCTCTGCCTACTGTCTAAACAAAGTTCTTTGATATTGTTCTACACCCCCCAAACAAAGGCTGCTCAACAAATATTCGTTTCATGTAACGAATAAGTTAATTTCCCTCAGATGGAAAAGTTCATAATCAGTTTGAAGATACAATCAGTACGAAGGTGTAAGAATACAAACAAATAGGGGCACATAACGTTGTATAGGGTATTTCATTAAATACGCCCCATTTTATTTAGACAATAAAACACATTATTCATTTACAAAATACGAAAACTTTTACTTCATTACAAAGTACAATGGAAACCATTATCTATAAGCGAAACATCATATAATTGTCCTCTATGGAATCGCTGGGTGCAGGAATGAATTCGTTGAACTCAATTTTCCATGACCCTCTCACACAAATCAGGTCGTATGTCAGCAAATACTCGTTCGAAATTCATCTGTAAAGCGTGTAAATTTACTAGATGATTGCTGTAAACCAATTACTTTATGCCGCCCTAAAGAAAGAAGTCTAATGGAGTTAAATCGCAGGAACGAGGACTATAATTGATCGGCCATTTCTTAAAATAATTTATTTAGAAGTTTTTTTGAAGAAGAAAACACTTATTTAGAAGCTTTCTCACAACGGGTCATATATAAGGACAAGACAACCGCCAACAGAACATTAAAACGGCATTTTGCAACAAAATAATGTAAGAAATAAGTCAGAAAGATACACTTGTATTGAAACAACTTTAGGTTTTGGTTATATTATCTATGAACTGACTGGCAATATTGACATAGCTGACTGACGATGAGCATCACTTGTCATTGACACGCGTTGCTGCCAAATATTTAAAATGATCGATGCCAGCGCTACACGAGTAACATGGTACTCAGGAATGCTGAGAGTGAGCAGGACGTGGTGTAGTGACAGTTCTTTCGGATTGTCGCCACTCCAGACCCGACAATTCTGCCTGTTCACATAGCCGTTTAACCAGAAATACACTTCATTGCTGAGAATAATTTTCTTATGAAAATCTGAATAGTTTTCGACCTTTTCTAAGTAATTACTGAATTCTTGCCTCTTTAAATGATCAGTTGCTTTGAGTTCATAGGCTATAACGATTTTGTATGAGTGTAATCCAAGGTTTTTTCTTAAAATTTCCGTCCTCCAGCCCATAAACCCACCGACCGATTCCCGTAAAAATACGTCCTGGAGATGCCTAGTTCTTGTAAACGACGAGAAATCGATAGTTTTGATCCTCACGAACACTTTCACACACAGCAATAATATTTGTTTCACCTCTTGCAGATCTTTGTCTCACTGCAGAACTCTGCCTCACTGATCTCTGTAGCATTATGAAGTGTAAATTTTATTTCAAACTTTATCACTAATCGATCAATTCTTCTATCATCTGGGCGGTTGTAACAACCATAAATTAGAATTGATGCACGTAAAGTTTGAGTAACAGAACCCGATTTTCGATAAAAAATTTGTAAGCGTTGTTGAAGCGTGAGCCTTTCCATGATTGAATGGTAGACATTTACGAATACAAATATCAATGTCACAAACAAAAAATTGCCGCCGTGCATGAGAAGTGTTAATTTCCAATGAACGACCCTTTACATCAACTAACAATGTAGCAAATGCTGTTTGGAACCTGCGCCGAAATGTGTTCCTTCTTAAGGATCAACTAGGAACGGGCTGAAGTGCTTTACAAGTGCCCTTCTTTATGTAGATTTCTGAAAGGAAATATCAGCTGTGTGATAAAACAATAAAAATGTAATTTTTTAAATGTTTAATAAAGTTGTCTGAGTTTACGTTATAACGTTGTCTAAGTCGAATAATCCACCATCCTGCTTAGAACACTCCTATCATCGAAAGTTTAGGTTTATTTTTCAGTTTTTTGATTAAAACATTTTGGACAAATCAACTCACCAATTAATAATAAAATTGAGTACTAGAGTGCGTGTTTATTATGGTGAAGATTTGACCACTTTCAATAGTGTGGCTTATTTAAAGTCAACAGCGTAAAGTGAATTAGATAGATTACATTGAGAAACAATGTTGCGGTCTTTCTGATATAACTTTTTGCAAATTTCTAAGTTTTTAATAACAATGATGTTTTTACTATTTTTTTCTGTACCTAGTTCTAAAACATCCCCAGACAACACCTCCAGAGGAATGACGTCAATTTTGAATCATCCTGTATGTAACACGATTTCGTTTCGGCTACCTGAATATGCTGATTTGCAGAATTTTGAACATACAGTTTAATGTCAAGTGCTTAATGTCAATGTTTAATGCTTAATGTCAAGAAACAAGTTAAATATGCAAGCTTTTAAGACAATAAGACTTATATTAAGTCATAAAATATTTTCTTTAAGTATAACGTTTACCGTGTTTTTGCAAGCGCAATTAACTATAATTCTATTAAGTATTCGTATTATGGTCAAACAGGTAACACGAATTTTTAATATGACGATATTTTGCATACCTTCTTGTGTGGTTAGTGTATCATAGGTTAATTTTGATTTTTGCGATTCAATTCAGCGATTGACAATATTTTTGCAGATAAAGCAGTTTTGTAGAGTTTATTCTAAAGAGTATCACATTATCAAAAGATAATTTTGACACCTTCCTGGGACATAACAACTGAAATATTCAAGGCACCGCAATAAGCACACCTGCAGAAAATTTGTGATAAAAGAGTGTATCTAAAATTTAAAAGAGCTGAAGGTTGAAAGCGAAGAGGCGAATGAAATCTATTATAATATAAATTCATAACAGCAATTATTATATTTCATTTTGTATTGCTTATAAAGGAAACAATCGATGTTTATTGCTATACGATTTACACAGGATTTGCGCTACAGTTTCAGTTAAATAAGATTTAAATGAGTGAGCATATATTCTGCTGAAATCAAATTTAGCACCTGAACAAAACAAGTTCACATAATTCCAATAAGTTTTACGAAGAGCTCCCGCTGTATAAAATAAAGAGCCTTTAAGAAATTTCGTTATTTAACATGACACAAAGAATAATAAATTTCCGTCAATTTACTGTTAAGTAAGCGCAGCCTTATCGTACAAAGGCAAAACTTATGAATACGTAATTTGCAGAAGAACAGAATTTCTTCTAGTTAGCACTGTTAATATAAGTATCTTTCAAAGGGGGAGAAGCATTCGACCGACATGGGGAATTCTCGACGAAGAAATGTTTGAGCCGAAAAGTGCATAGTACTCATGATTTGGTTACAATAACACTTTATTGATTTAGAATACTTTTAGTAGATAACAGCAATTTTGTCATATTTGCACAAACGTTTCCGTGATTACAAATAATAATCTTGAGCGTACATGTTGTTACTAAATAAGTGTTTCATGGAATATTAAGTAACTGATTTGTTGATATTGGGTGGCACAGCTAAATGGATGATATGCACTCGAGAACAGGTTCACATATGATCTAGCAAAAGACGCTACAATATGTACACTAAATGATTAAATAATCGCGACTTGAATGAGTATTTTTTTAAGATAATAGTTGTGATTAATCATAAATCAAATTAAGTATGTTCTGTCTCTTCAAAATGCAGTGGGAAAATTAATATGCATATTAAATAGATTTACTATTAATCCTAGCTATAAATTTCACATTGAAAAAACTAATTTATTATTTTTTACATTTTACGCCCGACTTATCAATGTAGGAATTTGGGAAAAGTATTTTCTATCGTCAACCCAATCTTTGTCATTTTTTACATTCGGCCGACATTGCTTGGATGCCCATGTTAAAATTTCGGTGAAATCATCTGGACCCTTACATTCTGAGCCCTATAGAGCCAGATGGGTTAAAATAACTTTACATAAAAATTCGCTTAGTCAGTGGTAGCGATTTCTGCAACAAAAATTGACAACCTGAGTTCAACTGTTTAAAAAATTCTATAGTGATTGACAATTTTTTTGTTTTCACATTTTGTAAAACAATTTTCATGGGAAAATTATAGAATTTGATTTAATCGATAAAAACTTTATTTAAAAACGAAACTTTACAAATTAGAAGATTATACCGTACGGTATAAGAAATACAACTATATTTTAAGCAGTTCTCAGATTTTTTGTATCAATTAAATTATTTTATTTATTCTTATCTTACTTTTTTATTTACTATTTACTTACTTTTTACAGATTATCTCAATTGAAATTATATTTGGTCTTTCTGCTGCTGCTATTTATTATTCGAAATTGCTATTGCTCGGTTTCAGACCTCCAAAATATAGATTTATGTATATTGGCAGCAGATAAATTTTCCAGAAGAAACTATTTAAAATATGTGACGAGTTGCATTTGAGGAATTGTCAATTTTTCAGCTGGTTTTTCTTATTTTTAAGTTCACTCTGTAACTCGGACATTTAAGCATCTTCATAAAACGTTTTTCCTTTCATCAATTTCAAGTCACGGTATTGCTGATATCAGAAGATGTACGTCTATGGTTTCATCAAAATAGGTATTTAACAAAATTGTTGGACCGTTTGAAATTCAGCTTTGTCGAGAGTAAGTGAGGCATGTGGGTTGCATTTAAATTTGTTGATTTTGCATATATCAGAACTTTTCGTTATACAAATGGTTATTTGATTTAGAGTTTTGTGCGCGGTCAGTTTCGATTTGAAATTATGAATATGACGGCCAAGGTTTGAAGGTTTTTCAAGAGAAACGACTTTTAAGAGACAACTATAGCAAGTCAAATGTGATAGTGAAACTAAATTATGTTAGAAATACAAACAAACGCATATCTAGATACAATTATATGGTCACTTATGCAGACTATTCTTATAAATGAAGACGTAGTATCATTTCTGCTAGGATCAGCATAATTTAACTATAAAATATGCCTCAGCAGAAAGCAGAATTCAGTCATTAGATGTTTGGTCAGAAGTCATAAGAATTAAGCTTAAAGATAGTCAACCAACGGTTAGGTTCGGTAACATACTGTAACGGAAATGGCCTGGAGTACTCACGTTTGGAATGGGGGATCGAAATTCATGGTATTTCAGTAAATGGGAGCCCCATTTGGGCCCCA
>NW_026017110.1:33499632-33501905 GCF_020466585.1 Dendroctonus ponderosae | reverse complement strand
GATATCATAACTGTGGCTAACTTTTTGCCCAGTGGTGAACTTAATAGCTAAAGAAAGGCATCGCTATCGATAGAAATTATCGCATAGAAAAATTTTCCCTTAACTCTAAAGTCGACGGATCCAAAAATTTTGCATAATTTTGGTTTCAAACAAGAAAACAATTCTGGATTTAGTAGTATTAAGTTGGCGCACCCTTCTTCAGTACTCAACATACTTTCAAATTACTGACATCTAATGAGTGCTTTAAAGAATTTTCAGTAATTATTACGTTTGATTATTTTCCGGCAAAAGGTCACTTGTCTATGACATTGTTATAACTAAATTAGGTGGTATGCAGAGATATTAGACTTTCCATTTTAATATAAATGTTCAGGCTTACCTATACTTAAAATTTCCATTTGCATTTCATTTCCATTACAATGAAAAAAACAACTGCAAATTGGTGAGTATACCACTTATGTGTCACTACTGCAATTTTAATAATTGGTACCGCAGATTAAAATAAACAATTTTATTGTCAATCAATCTTTTTAAAGCATTATATGCAGTCGACAATTAACAAAGTATGTTTGAGCTGAAACGCAATTAAAAATTCAAAAAAAATTTTAGTCCATTTTGTTTATCATTCGTTTTGGTTTCAGTGGCGCATGTAAATTTGGGCACGGCTTTAATAGCAGCTGGCAGATGTGAAGAAGCAGCTGCTATTCTTCGGAAGGCCTCTCAACTTGATGGTGTTGGAGTTAAAGATAGAAGGGAACACGAAAATGCCAAAGTGTCCGCGCTGTTGCAGCTGGGAGCTCTTCACAGCGACCAAGGTGAACTTCAAAAAGCACTTGCTGTGTACAGAGAAGCCGCTTTAAACCTTCCGGATCATTATCCTCCTCAGGTAATGTAAATATACAATATTTTTATTACGTTTATTGTGATATGATTTCAACTGATCCTGCTAATTGTAGATTACCAAAATGGGCGACTATAATACTTGGAATGTCCCCTTGCCTACTGTTTGGAATATATATTTTTAAACAACTTTATTCTCATTACTAAATAAAATGTTTGCCAATAGTTAACCTTGCCCAACTTTTACGGCAAGAATATGTCCGTTTTAGGAACACAAATATCTATAAATAGATGCCCAAATTATATGGTATTTCCAAAAGGTAGCTCATATTGACAATATATTTTAATATAACTATTTCTATAAAACTATTCAATTATAAAAGAAAAAGTTAAGTAATTACTGTTTCAAACTAGATTACTGACGACAATTAAAACAATGCGGAAGCATTTCCGAGCAATTCGATTTTATCCAACGCAATTTGCACTTCACGCGTCAATTGTTTCTGTCGGAAATGATGAGTTCGACTGAAATCGAAATTGGTTCGCTGAAAATTCACTCTTTTGTTTCTAGATTAATACGTCAGGTTGGACAAATGCGGTTGCTATGTTTAAAAAAATTTGATTTGGTGTTTGCGCTGATGAAGCTGTTTGAAGTGCTTTGACACTTGGCCTTTTAGCTCAGACATAAACAGTACCGGAAATGTTATCGATTTTTAATTTTGCAATTTTAGAATGAAATTGTTTCGTTTTCACAGTGCTCATAGTTTCTTTATTGTAAAGTTCTCGGTGTGTTAGGGTAAAGTCATTGGGCTTCAACCGTTGGAGTCCAACATTCCTGTCAAAATTTCTTCAAAAAAGGGTTTAATTTTTTAGAGCTGGCACTTTGAACACCTAATAGTTATGTCCGCTAACATTATTGGATCTTGAGTGCGAATCAGTATACAGGATGATTGAAAATTTGCAAGGTTCTTTATAAGGGTTATAGGGGCTTCCTTATACAGTGTGATTCAAAAGTGGCGTCACTCCTCTGGAGGTCTTGTCTGGGGGTGTCTTGCGAGTACAGAAAAAATATTTAAAAAAATTAAATATTAAATGTTTTTCAAGGTAATCTGCCTAATTACAATACGTAAATGCCTGTTCCTTCGTCATTATTAAAAACTCTAGTAACCATGGATAAATATGATGCAAAGAAAATAAAAGATCCAATAAAATGAGTTGAGGTTAGGATAACGGTGTCACTTTGCCGTCAGTGCTGCAACAAAACAGCCCCCCGAGTGCTGCCATCTTTTCGGAGCAAATGACGGCTATTTGCACCAGTGAACCGAAGGCTCACCGGCAAACCGTAACAGGCAAATAATTTAAGGGGAAGATGAAGTGCCGCTTAAGTGGAACCTAAAGTCAGATTCCAGTCAGATTTGAAGACTAACCTCAAA
>NW_026017110.1:33492387-33498633 GCF_020466585.1 Dendroctonus ponderosae | reverse complement strand
CAAAAAGGGAGAAAATTAATTTATTTTTGTTTAGATCAAGTTAACCGGGTACATGTTACCATGGAAACAAAAAACAAACGTCTGTATGTTTCTATATGGGCGGAGATAACTTCGCCCACTGCCTCATCGCCTTTGAAAATGTCCACCGCAGTTGTGGACGAAGCGTCAGGAAGAAATTCCGATAGACCACGGCTTCAAAGCCCGGAAAACATTCCTAAATGTAATTTGACCGGCCGTGAAAGCCTTCATAGTTTTGATGATGTTCTGTTTTTTCAACGTGTTCCGTGTCACAAAGTCCATCGCACTTTTCATATCGAACCTCATAGAAGAGGAAGGTTTATTCTATCTATTTATATGTACCTCTCGTATATTTAAACGATATCTGTTAATTTCTGTTTATAGTCGATGGAGGTTATAACATAAGGCCGTATTTATTAACTGCGTTACAACAGCATGCAAATCGTGCAGAACAATTATTCAACGAGTCGCATATACGGATAAGAAATATAATTGAGCGGATATTTGGTATCTGGAAAAGAGGATTCCCAGTCCTTGCATACCGTTGTCGTCTAAAAATAGGCACGGTCTTAATAATAAAATAATTGAGTTGAGAGCAAAATGAGGAACAGCCACCTGATCATGAAGATGTTGAACGCTTCATACATCTTATGCAAGAAGATGAAGTACCTAACATAAGCGACATATATAACAGAAACAATATATTGTTGCAAGGGAATCAAACTAGGAGGGGCCTAACTGATCCTATTTTAGATTCATTGATAAATAACGATGAATTGAATTGAAAGGAATGCTTTTGATAAAGGACCAAAAGTACTAAATTGAAATAACTTATGATGCATTACTAAAACAAATGGAAAATAGCATTTGCTTAAGTCTTTTTTAATTATTCCAATTCTAACTTTTCCTACTGAAATTCGAACAGGATTTTGTCCTCCTCTCTATTGGCTAAAATGTTTTGAAGCTCCTCTTCATAGTATAGCATTGTTCGCTTTCAACTGGGAGTCTAAGGTTTTTCCTTATAGGAGAAATATAGTCCGTTTTTTCTTTTCAAATGACTCCACCTTTAAGAATATATTATTAATTAATTACATTTGAGACGTAAACAGTAACGGAAACTCGCATTCAGTTCTAAGATAAAGGTTATTTTGGAAAGAAAAGGTGGGAGCAAAATCCAATTTGTCACTTTTAGCAATGTTGCCAGATAAAACATCATCTTAGCTAAGTATCACTTAATTGACAGCCGTGCAAAGCTGTCTGTAGTTAGGGTTAACTTTAATCCAAAGTTATCCCTAGCTAAGAATATGTTTTAAGGAAGACTGGTGCAAATGGCCGTGAGTGACATACCTAATTTGGTCGCAACTATCATCCAAAACCGCCTGTTAAAGGTTATGTATCTTTGATCAATATTATTTATCAAATGATATACAATTCTGTTGTTAAAACACAAGATGTAATCCCAAGAGCAAGACGTCCTGCCCGTTTAACTCCTAACATCTTTGCGTCTCAATAACTTTGAGTCTGGGCTCATGTTTTGCGCAGCTTCTTGTGTTCGGTTCATTAACTGCTGCTCAATTTGAACCGGTGTTCGGAAGGTCAGAGATTCAATGTGTTCTAGTGTTTCTAGTGTCCTGTGCATATTACTGATATGGTAGGAATGTAGGCCCTTCCTCGGGGGAGTTATCGGGACAATTAAGGATCCGGTGTTTGGGACAGTGCAGTTGTTGTGCAATGCTTTAACTAATCCAGGAAGGCTTAGCTGCAGTAATCTCCAATACATGTTCCTCTAGGTCTGGAAACCGAGAACTTTTAGATTGTCCACTATCTGCAGCCATTTCGGGCCACTCCTCTAGTGTGTAGCTCTTTGATGGTGTCATTTCTTACAGCTTCTGCTATCTTTCTGTGGAATTTTCCCATAACTAATCGCAAATTCGCTGTTGGTTTACATCTTGTGAAGGGATTTTTATACTAAGCCACAGTTTGACAAATGCTTGTTATTGCTGACAAAGGCTGTCTACCTGTAACAATCTGTTAATGACATAAAACATCATTGCCGCTTTGACTTTTCATCAAAAAATTGTAGAAGAGTAGTTTTTTGATATCAAAAATTAAAAAAAAAGTTATTTTTAAAAATTTGTAGAATATATTAACAGTTGAATTGAATATTGAATTTCAACTGTGTTTATAATTATTATTTAGAAATGTGTTTTAGCGTTTCTTCGTATTGCTATGAGTATGCCTGCTCCTGTGTTGGCTCTTTCGCATGTCTTCTTTTCGCTGTATGTACTTGGAAATATGTCCGGGGCATTTGGTACCTTCACTTTTTTTTTGTCTGGTTTCTGATACTACACAGACATCTATTTTGCGTTTCTCCGCTTCTAAGAGGATTTCGTAATCTCTGTCACTCCAGAATACGACGTTCCAAGATGCGCATCTGACCACTCGTTTCCCCCATTTCTGTTGATTATTTGTCTGTGTTGTGTTGGGCTTCCTGACCGAGTAATTTTCCTTATTCTAGCGTTGGTTTTTGATGTTAAATAATTCCTGTTCACATATCGGCAACGCAGGCGAAGTTCAGTAAGATGGATGAATAATAGAAGAAAGGAACGTGTTCTCCTTAAATCTGAAAATGACAGCTCCGAGCGGTTTCCCTCTCTTCTCCAGCAAACGTTAGCAAAATAAAGTGAAAAGTTTTCTGAGATTTTTGCCGTTCAACAAATTCAGATCTGGAGCAGGTTTTCAAAAATTCTAAAAACATTGCAATGCCTACGGAGGCAGATTTCAAAAATTTAACAACTTGTAACAACGTTAACCACTTTACTTAGATATTTAGTTAACAAAATAACTGAATCCAATTTAGATGGACGAAGGCAAACGAACAACAAATAAGGGAATAACAAGTTCTGAATTGGTCCTCAGAAAACCTGCAACAATTCCATTTGCTTACATTAAATTTTACACAAGAAAATTAGTTACAAATATTTTGTATTTATATCAAATGATCACACCGGTGTTAGCTCAAGTAACACCTTTATAGGTGCGTACGTTTATAGTTACGACTTGAAGCTACTCTTAGTTTTTCTCAACACCAAATCATAATCGTACTTAGACAATCAACATCTATACAAGACAACTGATAGGTTTTCTCGATATAAATTAAATGACCACCAGCCCTGGTGCAAGTAATGTAAAAGTCGCAAATGAAAATCGAAAGCAAAAAAGAGCATTTGGGATGGATGTATACCGATTATTCTGCTACAATTTAAAGAATAAAGGATTTGAATTAATTCTTGAGAAACCTGCAGAATGTAAGGACAGTTTTGTATAGCTATTCACGCTGTACCAATTGCCGTGCACTTATTCGGTCGAAATTATCAATATTCTTCTATAACCAACACGACTTTTTATGTGGTCTGTAAAATCATTAGAGATAAGGCTTTAGAGTTGTAGGGCCTTGGAGGGTTTTCAATATTTTTTATATTAAACACAAACCCTTTCTGTTTGAGTCGAGTCTTTATTTTCACTGTTGACTGCTAATTAGCAGTAATACTTAATGAAATGATTAAGAAATTGAACGGGAATGGGAACGTCTGGCAAAACCGTTCCTGATCGCTGCCGGTCAAACTGTGGCTTTTTTGTTTTTGCTATTATCTTATTTATATTATATATCAAGTAAGGTCAACTTTTTTACTTACTTGACTTTATCGTTGCCTTCAAAAGCAGGTGGGAAGGTGTTGCTATTGTTTAAGATGGAAACAAACGAATAACTTAAACTACAAATTTAAAAATAGGCCATGAGTCTTAACAGGACTACTAAAAATTAACCTTGATGTACAGGTATGACTAAACAGTGACATAAAAGCTAGTTAAATGACTGAAGTTCAAGAAAAATTGTCTCTTAAAATGAGATATTGAGTTTACGATGTACGTATTTCAAAACTTGATTCTTAGTTCTGATTCAAAGTAACTACGCTACCTTAATAATTTATTTTCATTACCAATAGAGATGCTTTCAGTCTTCGGAAACAACCAGTAGTGCCGCTTAAAAAAGAGTTCACTGAACTCAAACAAAGGCTACAAACTTTCTGGCCTGTTCAATTATATTTGCAACAAATGTTATTTTTAGCTTAAGTGCGGTTACCTGAAAATGAGTTAAAAATATAGGACTATACTTTTTGGCCAAACTTTTAGAAATTAATTCTGCGTTCAGAAGTAGCTCTGGAATAATCGAAGAGACGCAAACTAAGATTTAAAACGCAATTTCAGTTCACTATACGGGATGGTTTTTTTTATAAATCTTGAAACGCTTAAATATTTCGTAAACGAGTAATGCTACGAAAAAATGTTTTAAATAAGAAGTAAATATATGGGAAGGGGAAGTTTATTCGTATCAGAAGAACAACGCTGACCTTGTAGGATAGGCAGGAGCCATCTTCAAAATTTCAAATGGTAACCACAACATTTTACTAGAGATTCGAGTAGTACGTCAAAAACTGAGAATAATCTATCCAAAACATTTTCTTCGATTTCGGCGTGTGGCGCTGCGATCCATTAATTATCAAAGAATTTGATTTTTGTTGATTGGAGGTACATATTTGATTTTATTCTTCAAACTATTTTTGGACCGAATACTCTTCTGACATTAATAACTGCTATTTCTTACACTAACATTTTCAGCGTTTAAATAAAATAATAGATAGTTTAGCCGATCTAAAGCAAAAAATTTATCATTGAAAAATGTTTTGGATAAAATATTTTCCCTTTTTGTGGTACTACTCCAACCTTAAGTAAAATTTGTTGGTTACCATTTGAAATTCTCAAGTTGCCTGCGCCTACGCGCTGCCTAGCTCACAAGATCAAAGCCAGAGTTACGATATCCTATTTAGCCAACTTCACAAATTCATGATATTCTAATTATGCTTACGAGGTACAAAATCAGATTATGAAGGCTTTCACGGCCGGTCAGATTACATTTAGGAATGTTTTCCGGGCTTTGAAGCCGTGGTCTATCGGAATTTCTTCCTGACGTTTTGTCCACAACTGCGGTGGACATTTTCAGAGGCGATGAGGCAGTGGGCGAAGTGATCTCCGACTAAGAATGATTCAACTGTTAGATTCCCAGTCGCATTTATGCAGCCCAGCCGTGTGTGCTCATGCGTGGGGGATGGGTGGGGGTTCCCACGCTTCGGCGCACATGCTGTTTGGCGGAAAACGCGCTTCCAATCTGGATTGAGTGCCGTAATTTCTTCTTTTCTGTTAAAATTGTTTTGGTGTTTAAATATTTCGATGGCCTTCCTGGTGAGTCTCGGGTAGTATCTTTCAGATTGGTGCAGAATGTCAACTTCGTCGAAGCGTATTTGGTGGCCGTCTAGCAGTGCGTGCTCCGCTACTGCTGATTTTTCCGTTTGTTTCAATTTGCAACTTCGTTTGTGCTCCGTGATCCTAGTGTTTATGCTTCGTTTTGTGGTGCCGATGTATGCCCTTCCACAGCTGCACGGAACTCTGTAGACTCCTGGTACTGATAAAGGATCCCGCTTGTCCTTGGCCGATCTCAAAGTCTGTTGGATGGTTCGATTTGGTTTGAAAATGGTTTTTACTTGGTGTTTCTCCAGTATCTTGCCGATCCTGTCCGTGGCTCCATGTATGTACGGGAGGCAAGCCCAACTCTTATGCTTATCATGCGTCTCTGTTGTCTCTGAGCGATCTTCACTGTTTTTAGGTCGAATTGCTCTATCTCGAATCTCGCTCTAACTCGTCTGGTTCGCAGATTCTTCTGGCTCTTTCGGTGAGAGTTTTGATGACTCCTCTCTTTTGACTGGGGTGATGGTTTGAACCACTGTGCAGGTATCGGTCGGTATGTGTCGGTTTCCTGTACACCGTGTGGGCCAGCCTTCCGTTGGCTTTTCTGGTCACCAAGACATCCAAAAAAGGCAGTCGCCCATCCTTCTCCACTTCCATAGTGAATTGAATTTTAGGGTTTATTGAGTTGCCTCAGGAAGTCTTCCAGTTCAGTCAGACCATGGCCCCAAACAGCAAAAGTGTCATCTACATAGTGGAACCAGCACTTAGGTTTCCTCACGGCTGTGTCCAGAGCGTTCTTTTCAAATTTTTCCATAAAATAGTTGTCTATCACTGGACTAAGAGGGCTGCCCATTGCTACTCCATCCGTCTGCTCAAAGAATTTGCTGTTCCACTGAAAGTAGGTTGTGGTTAGACAGTGTTCGAAGA
>NW_026017110.1:33488113-33491458 GCF_020466585.1 Dendroctonus ponderosae | reverse complement strand
AAATCCATATCAATCGAAATAAAAATTGTTTTAAAAACTCCCTTTCCAAGGAAGTGATTTTAACTGGCGCAGTCGGTAGGATTTGTCAACGAAATCTTGTGTATCAAATCCGGTAGGATTTGTCAATGAAATATTGTGTATCAAATCCGGTAGGATTTGTCAACGAAATCGTGTGTATCAAATCCGGAAAGATTTGTCAACGAAGAGTCGTAAAAAAAATTCTTCAAAACGGTCGTCGTGTGAGTATCAAAAACGATCATCGTGTAAGCATCGTGGAAGAATTTTCAAAACGGTCGTCCCGCATCGTGCGTGATAAATTCGGTTCGTTTCAATGATTTGTGACAAATTCGAACATTTCATTGATTGGCAGCGACAGGGCAACTCAAGGCCAGAACGTGAGGAACAAGCATTGTCCGATCAATTTTGGTGTGAGAAGAAGGGAACAAGCGTCGTCCCACCTCTCATAGATTAGCCAGGGAAGAGACAAGCATCGCCCTTCCTATTGGACCCTAGCAACTAAGGAAGAAACAAGAAACAAAGAAATGAAAACAACATTGGTACTTCTATCACTGTAAGTCAATTTTCCAATTTCCATTTTTTTGAACAATTGAAATATTGCGCATTTTCCGCTTTTGTTTGCACAAGAAACAAATACATTCTATCGTTCAACATAATTTTAAGCTCTAATTTAAGAAGGTAAAAAAAACAAAAATAAAAATAAAAACAATGGCACACCCTAATTTTGCCTTGAACAAATATCAATCAGATAACATTCCCCTATTTGACGGCAACGCTAAGCAAATCAACAGATTTATAAATACTTGCGACAATTTTCTCAATAACCATCGAGATAGAACTAATGAGGACGCACACACAAATTATTGTCCATTTGACACTATCCTTTGCAAATTAGTAGGCCGAGCCGCTGATTTAATAGCTTCTCGTATTGAACTTCAATCATGGGGACTTGTTAAACAAACTATCATTGACACATTTGCAGACCAAAGATCAATTGATTGTGTAGAGAATTTGCCTTGCGTTTACAAGACGAACGCAGTCTCCTATTTTAAAAAATCAATATGAGTAATGAAACTCGGGAGATCAAACAATTAAAAATATCAGAATATCAAAACCTTATTCTCAGAACATTCACTAGTGGCTTAAGCTATCACATGCAACTAGTGGTAAGACTTAAAAACCCAAAAACCCTTGAAGAAGCCATGAGTTTCGCTCAAGAAGAAGAAAATTTCATTTATTACAAAAATCGAGTCAATAATGAAAATAACACGGTAATTAACATTCTAAATCAATTACCAAAACCAAATGTATTTTCTCCAAGCTTTAGAAATACACAGAGACATTTTACCATACATTAACCATTTTCAGTCCAAGCTTTCAAAATAATCGACCCATGTTTTTCCGTGCAAATCCAAACCCTTTCAGACCTAATTTCAATCAATTTTCAAATCCACAAACAAATAACAATTTCAGAAATTTTCCAAGACCGCAAATGTACAAATCCAATAATTTCGGGTCTCGCACTCCAATGAACAACAATATTTTCAACCGCAAATCGAATCAAAACAACATTCATCACAATCCTTATCAGAGTAATAAACGCCCACGTGAAAGCTCAACCTTGTCTAGGTTACCTCCACCTGAACCCATGGATACTTCGTCGATGAATACGTTTATTAATAACTATAATCGTCAGCAAATTACAAACTTTTCAACGCAGGCTATAGAACTCGATAATTCAACTAATCAAGATGAACAGATTGACGACCCCGTTAACCAATTTGATGACTATCAATACTACTGTTCACAAAATGCACAAGACTACTCAGACAACCCAAATACCCACTATGAATACCATCTCAATGAGGATTTCTACGAAAACCAACCAATTTCAGACTCACATGATTTTAATCAATCAAATGTCGATAATTCCGAAAATTTTCAGAAACCCCAGATTTCACCCCAGAAAACGTAATATTAATCAATAATCTTTCAATGAACAAATTACCTGTCCTACACATTCCAGAAATTAATGGAAACTTTCTGATTGACACAGGTAGCGGCAGAAGTTTTCTAAAACCTGATTTAGCTTACCAAATTTCCCCAAACACAATCGGTTCAGAATTATTCTTTGTCAAAACGGCACATGCCACTTCAATGCATAATGAAATAGCGCATTTACCTATCTTCGAATCCTTTCATTTCCCCGGACATCACAAATTCTATCCTTTTGATTTTTCACCAAAATTCGATGATCTTTTAGGAATCGACTTTCTAACTAGTATTGGTGCTAGTATCAATTTAAAAGGTTTCTGTTGACAAACCGAAAACGTCACACTACCCTTATATTATCAAACAATGCCAACTGAACGTAATCAGCCGGATAAGTTCAAAAATATTGATTTAACAATACCACCGCGAACATCTCAACGAGTAAAAGTTCCCGTCAACAAACGAAACGGTCAATACCTCTTAGAATATAAAAATTTTGGTAAAATGGAAGTGCCAGTAGCATTAGTAGAAGTCAATAACTACCGTGCAAACACAGTAATAACGAATTCTTCTGAAAATCCCGTGAAAATCCAAATGTCTTCCCCATTAAATGTAGAGCCAATTGAACAAACTGAAAATCACTTTTTGGATCAAAACCCCCGAACATATTTCAATAACCAAATTGAGAATCTTCAAAAAGCAAATCTCAAAAATCTACGTTTAAAGCATTGTAACGAAGAGGAGTACGATATATATACAGGGATATAGTATACAGGTATCAACATAATTTCTAATATTCAACTAAGACCTCCTTTGTCGGAACATAATACAAAAGCCCAAATTATCTCAAGTGACAACACTGTTCACAGCGTTAATGCAGATCAAAAACTACTCGGAAATGACCCTTCTAGATGAAATCATCAATAATAAACCAAGGCAATTGATTATTAAAAAATCACCTTACGATTCATACACTAAAACATCTCAAGAATTAATAATTATTTACGCAATATTAAAAATTATTCACGCAACATTGCCTTTAAGCATTCAAAAAATTTGTGACTTTCTAAAAGAGTATTTAACATCTTCTACCATGCATGTTTACTTTTTTTCAGAAGAACTAAGAAAATATATTCAAATTTTTCAACAAGTTATGACAAACAACTTTCGAAATTGCAAATTAATAGAATGTACAAAACTCATCAATAATGTCAAAGAAGACGAAGGGATTCTATTAATCAAGCACAGGCACGAAGGTAAGACAAACCACCGTGGAATAGAAGAAACAACAAAATTTCTAAAATCCAATTATTACTGGAAATCTTTAAAAACTGA
>NW_026017110.1:33470877-33487114 GCF_020466585.1 Dendroctonus ponderosae | reverse complement strand
GTAGTGTACAGCATCGATTTCTGTGGAACCCAGTAGCTGTCAAAACTTTCACATTTTTACGAATAACTCGGAAATCGTAAATTTTTCAGGTAAAACGGTTGAAACAAACATAAATTAAAATTGAACGGCCAATCTGAAAATAACAAAAAAAAGGGGGGGTTTCATTTAAGAAACCAGAGTTGGTAACTACCACACGTTTATGATGCCCCTGTATATTGGAAGGTAATTTTAGAATGTGGACCTTTTAAACGTGAAAAACTTTCGTTGGACGAATTTTCTTGTAAACTTCATATTTACTGAGATATCGCACTTTGACGCACTAATGAGCAACCCTGTATAAATTGATTTGTAAGAAACTTAAGAACAAATCGAAAAATAATCAAATTGAAATTAAAGAAACTTCAATTTTCAAATGAAATTAGATCACTTTGATGATATAATTTCATCTAAGGCCGAAGAAGTTATGATATCCTATTTAGTCAACTTCATTGACTGATGATTTGATCATGATTGACATGATTCATGATATTCTATTTCGCAGCTAAGCATAAGGAAATATCTAATTATGCTTACGAGGTACATAATGTTCTTTAGTTTCTCAGATAGCATGTAAAATCATCAGCATTAATTCAGTATATATTCTCACAAGCCTGTAATAACGAACAGTTGTATCTTGAAGCTGAATCCATATCAATCAAAATAAAAATTGTTTTAAAAACTCCCTTTCCAAGGAAGTGATTTTAACTCCAGCGTTGTTTTTCTGAAACCGAAAAACTTCCCCCTAATTATAGATTTCCAATTGAAAATGTCCTTTTTAAAAACGAAAGTTTTTATTTTGACGTACAAGATTTCGAATGCTGAAGGCTTGACAGAGAATACCGAGTGCGGGCAAATCGCGGTACTTATTACTAGATACAGAAATGCTTTATCAACAGAATGTCTGCAATTGTGCTGCTGCGTTCGGGGTTTCCATTTATGACATGGATATAACTCCCTCCCAGATATTAACTGCCTATTTGAAATATTTTTTTCGCAGATGACTCGATTCCGAAATATGTAAGTGTTTCAAGGTAAAAAAAATAACCGCCTTGTATTTATGTGACAGCCTGATAAATTTTGGTCAAGCGCGATGTAAATATTGTCACTAGAAAAACTTTGAATAGGAAGTCACTGTACACTTTTAAACAATATCCACCAGCAGTTTCTCTCTTCTAGTATTTTAAATAATCTTTATGAGCTATTCAGGCATAGTTATATAAATTTGCTCTATTCTTAAACTTAAACACTAAATATAATAATCCTGTCGTTGAACCTAATATTGTTCAATCATATGCTATATAGAAGACAATTTCTCTTCACAACAAGCTAAAGTTTCTCGCAATTAGACCCAGCAGATATTGATGCTTTTTGAACACGGTTTATAGTTGATGGCACTATTTTTTTCTGACATAAATATCGAACTTGTACTTCGACATAAAACGGCGTGGTAAATCAATGAGAGTTACCAAGGGTCGAGGGCTAATCCATAACAGATTTAAGGTCTGCTAAAATATTAATTTTCATTGGAAATGTCGATCCTAAACCGCATGATGAGGTCCATTGAGCCATATTTCATGCTTAAACCGAGTTTGCAAGTTTGATGGCTTGCGTCCTGTTGCACATTCGTTATGCAAAATCAGTTAGTAGGCAGTACCTTCAATCTTGCCACAGTTGTTCGTTTGTATAATTAGTCTTGTTGGGTAATAAATGTGCTTTTGTAATTCGTAACTCACAGATGACAAATTTAAACCCAAATTGGCTTTGCCAACCTCAAGATTTAGCTATTATGAGACATTCCTATGTAACAGATATGTTTCAATAGTTAAGAACGATTTATTAAATAACAGGATCAGTTATTGGAGCTGTTTTGAATTGATTGGATGAATAGTCGAGTTCCAGTCCGAGAACAGCAAATGTTCTTAAAATATAAAACATTCCATCCTGGAAATAAATAGTGTTTGAAACTTTCAATATTTATCCAATAAAATACAAAATTATTTGAAAAAAACACAGGAAAAAATTGTATGCTTTATTTTATGAGGACATAAATTTTTGTTTTTTTACATGTGTTAGATGTCATATATTTTAGGGTGTAATAACTTTTTCATATATCTTGGTGAATATTTCAGCTAAACGATTTTGAAAATTACCAGCTCAGACACATTAAACGATCTTCGCTGATTATGTAGTCTAAAGATATAACTTTCGGCATTACAAGTTTTTACTGTCCTAAAGTCAACTCAAATTAGTATAATCGTAATAGGTGATAATGTTAGTATATCAACTTAGTTCTTAGTATAAGAACAAGTTTTGTGAATCGCAATATTAATATGAATGTGAAGAGAGAAGATTAAACCTCATCAATATTTATGGCAATATATTTTATGATTTAACGATTTTCAATATTTCAACTATTTTTCAATCACACGGTAACTTGCAGTATTTTTAAGTGCAGACGAGTGCGCCCTCCAACCCAATGGTAGGAAATGTTCCCAATTCTCGCTGGTATGAACCTCAGATTAAACGAATGTGGGTACTTATGAAATCGGCCTTGCCGGCTCCGTAATCAATTTGATATATATGAGTGGCATCAACAACAAAATAGCAGGAAAACTGTAGCCATGAATATATTTCGTGTTTTATTTGTTTAGATTGTAATAAGTGACAAGCAAATGTCATTAAAATAACAGCCACGACATTTTATATACAGGGTGATTCAAAATTGGCGTCATTCCTTTTAAGGGGTGATAAAGGCTCCCTCGGGGAGTACGAGAAAAATGTTGAAAATTTTTTTTTCGAAAATCTCTAGAAGATATTAACAGTTGAGGATCGAATTTCAACTTTGTTATTAAGCATTATTTTGAAATATTTCCATGTTGAATTGGTAGCATATTGGAATACTTAAGCATTCAAAAAGAAAAATTACGATCTTTGCTTCAAATTACGAACATTTTTTATATGAAAAAGGTTCTCTTCTACAACTTTGTGATGAAAAGTAACAGCGGCAATGATGTTTTTTGTCATTAACAGATAGTTACAGGTGGATAGCCTTTGTCAATCATTACAATAATTTGTCAAACTGTGACACTTTGAATTTCCTTTCACGAATTTGCGGATATGCGATTAGTTCAGGGGAAATACTACAGTAACATGGCAGAAGCTGAAAGAACTCACGCCATCAAAGGGCGAGGAGAGTGGTTCCAGGAAGATAATGGACGATAAATGTTCGGGTTCCAGGCACAGAGGAGCACGTATTCGACATAGCCGAATCAGGGCCTTCCAGGGGAACTCAGAGCACAATAACTGACACTTTCCCAAGCACCAAATAAATACCGAGGAAGGGCTACATTCCTACCACGTTTGTACGATACACACAGCACAAGGAAATACAAATGGAGCAGGAGTTAATTAACTGAATGCGAGAAGCTGCTTGATAAGAGGAGATTACACAGGTACTAGCTTGTTTGGAGTTAACCATTCAAATGTTTGGTGTTGTATGGTTTATTTTTAAACACCGATATTCGAGCTTATGAGAACAGGTTGACATTTCGCCAACAAATCTTGTCGAATTTACCGTTTATCCTTGTCTATCTTATTGTCAGTCTGTATAATTCCATGGTTACCGGAGTTTTAAATAATTACGAACCCACAGGTATTTGCGCAATGTTAATTAGGCAGATTACTGATATAGTTTTTTTGCAAATTTCTCAGTTTTTTATGAAAATTAATTTATTTTACTTTTTTTCTGTACTCCTATACCAGCCCCAGACAACACCTCCAGAGGAATGACGCCAATTTTAAATCACCCTGTATATTAAAAAATTTCTAAGAATTTAAGGTGGTAATTACCAGGAAACATAATGAAAGATTCATCATGACAACACCGCAAATGAAGGGAGTACGTGATAGTGACATGATAGTAAGGGGAAGAGGATTTTATTTGTTGGATCAGGAAATTCGGCTATTTTTCGTGTTTTGGGTGATATTGAGTGATAATTATGATATTAAGAAACTGTGACGCTTAAAAGAAATCGTGCGACTTGATTCCGTTTGCAGGAAAATCGGCTTGAATTTTCCTGACCTGTACTGTTTTGCACGATTATAAACAGGGAGCAGTTGCGTAAGTTGCTTTGAATATTAATGCTAAAAACCATATTTGATCACTATTGAATCAATAACAAATGCTTAAAAAGATTGTGTGTCTTCACTGATAAATCGCCTATTGGTAGAATTGAATGTTGCTCCCAAACAAATCCGCATTTATAAGTGACTAGTTGGGCCTATATTTTAATGTCTTTTGTATAAACATCATACATTATAGGATCGAGATAATATTCGAGCGATAACAGATTGACGGTAACACTTGTTGATCATATACAGCTGGCAACTCTAATGTTTACCAATAGTGTCACTGGTTTTATTTAAGGTTAACATTTATAAATGCCTTTGTTAATTGAACTATTTACGCCAAGTTGAGCAATGTTTACTAAATGATAATTCGGTATTTTTAAAATGATCAAGTATTACGCATATTAAAGCTAATTTCATTAAAAATGTTGTTACAAAATTTGCACAAAAGACAAATTGGAGAATTAATAATCCCGAACAACCTGTAACCAATAAGGGTATTCATTTTAAATACACCTAATGAGAAATAATGTAAAAGAGAAGTTTGCGGTCCCCTTTCTTGAAGGTGCATACAATTCCTCCAAAGTAAGACTTGCCTAAGTTTTCGCCGGAAACATTTTGAAATATGACTTTCAATGTTATTCACCATAAATCCTTTGGTACAAAATAGTTCTGGGTTAGATAGAATATTGTATTCTCGGATTTAAAAGGATACATGACTTTAGCAAAGGCCTTGTGGGAAACAAAATGCTGAAAGCGAAAATCTACTATACAGAGTTAGTGTTGAATTGCAGACAGCTCGGAATGTCTTGTAGAAACTTTCACATATATTTTTGTTTTGGTTACCATCATTTACTGCATTTTAAGTAATGTTCTAAGTTGGGAACTAAACTAGATCTGCGTTAGAACATATTTAAGAACCAGTTAATTATTTATTAAAATGTTCATTAATTTACTGAAGATAACCACAGGCGCTATATAGGCGAGTTTGCTTCCGGATTCGGATCTATTGAATAGACTTTTCCCTTTCGATGAAAGGTAACTTTGAAATCGCTCCACTATGAATTGAATTGTACACGCTAGCATTCAGTTAAATACGTCATTGTGTGAAAAGTTTGCAAAGTTTAATAATAAGAGCGGAGCTCCGTGATGCAGTAACACTAACAGTGTGTCCCTTCTGTTAGTGGGATTTGAAACTTTAGTAATTTGTTCCTGAAGTAGTACGTTTCTTCACCGCTAAACGGAAGTAAGTTTCATTTAAAGCATTCGCTTGTTTTCCATAGCGAATAAAATCACTTTATGGGTGTAGCAACTAAGATGCTTCTCTATTTAATATATCTTTAAAACGCGCTTCTCAGCAGCGCCACTGAGAAGCGCTGCAGAGTAGCCCGTGTGAAACGGATCTTAATTCAAGTACGAAAGCGAAAGAAAAACACAATTTTTTGTAAATTCAAATTAGTATTCATTTAGCCCTGTTAAATAATTTAGATTGCCCTGGTACTCGACAGGCAATCTTTTTATTCCAAGTTCTAGTGCTTCGATGTAGGGACATGAACCGCCATGTATACGGATGTTTTATATATTTTTCAAATACTTTTGACAGAGTGGAACACACAAGGTTGGTAGAAATAATCAGGGAAGTAAGCCTTGCCAACAAAGATATACGAATTATACCGAATTATATGAGAACCAATCAGCATACGTAAACATGGCCAGCAACAAAACAGAAGAGGTGACGATTCAAAAAGGCGTCAGGGGTGCGTCCTATCGCCGACCTTATTTAACATCTACTCTGAAAAAGTGTTTCGAGAGGCACTGGAAGAAGGGATTTAAATGGACGACCAAAACACAAACAACATCAGATTTGCAGATGATACTGTTATCATCACAAGCAACCGAGCCAATCTTCAAACACTTCCTGAGAAATCTAATACAAAGAACGAGGAATATGGACTTACCCTGAACACATCTAAGACAAAATATGACCATGATCAAGAACGCCCAGCAGCATATCCTTTTGACTTTAAATTAAGAAACTATAGAACGAGTGGAGAGATACGCTTACTTGGAATCAACTGTAAATGCAAACTGGGATCAATCCGAAGAAATATGTTGCAAAATCTAAAAGTCAAGAACTGTATTCAGAAATTTTTTTTCGTCATATACGCTTCGTGCATAATAATGAAAGCTTATCTTATTGACCAGATTTGAAGTCACATTTTGATGAAGGAGTACGCTTGAAATGTGACCATTGTGATTCAACATTTGATAATCTGTCGAACAAAACAAACACAATGAAAATATCCCAATGAAGCCAGTTACCAACGTTATAAATGTGCTATATTTAAAATACAATATTATCCAATAGAAGTATTGGATTTTCAATTTGAACCTTTGCAGCACATTTTGCTCTTGTACCAAATTTAAAGCTTTCTTCATCCCAGAACTTTCCATTTGTACTGCTATGACGACACACACGATGTGTCTTGGGACAACTTACCCTGAGAATCTACAAAATTCATTAAAAATACTACCACAATAGTTGCCCCTATTTACTGCTGATGCATAACGTGTAATTTGTTTTCGTAATATTTTAAAATTCTTTCAACCAAGTTGCAAAGTGCTTCCGATTAAAATTTGATGTGAAAACTGGAATCATGTTCAGTGTCATGTTCGGAAAAAACAGGATCAACACCTAAAAACTAATCAATAGTCAGATTATTCAATACAAATAACAAAAACATTACTATTTATCATTGATATATGTGCATATGTATAACCATATCTATGATTATTGTTAATAGTTTATGTTTATTATAAATGTACGCATTATAAGTCTTACCTTTTGGATTTTATTTATATTCATGAATATAGAAGCTCCAAGAGTCCAAAGCTATAGTGTGGGGACTAATTGCCTATAGTCTACAACACTGATGAAGAAAACACCAATAAACCGAAGTAAAAATAAGTATTTTTCTGAGGCTGAATTTCGTTCGCAAAGGTAGTATTAATCCGGTAATACGGAAATTAAACGCGCAAGCGCGATCGGCCAGGACAGTTGTGGATACTTAAGAGAAAAATAACAGCGTACCGCACTGAGGCGTGACCCGTGACATGAACCTTCATGGCAAAGCTCCAAGCGTTCGAAATGTGGATATATCGGCTAATTCTGCATATCTCATGGATCGAGCATATAACTAACAAAGAACTACTTAGAAGAATGAGCAACGAAAGAGGTAGCATTCATAGTGAAAAGAAGAAAAATAAAGTACTTCGGACATATTATGAGAAACAATTCATATCGACTACTACAACTTATTATATTGGGAACGGTCGACGACAGAAAAGGACCAGGAAGACAAAGGAACTCGTGGCTGCAACACCTGAGCCAGTGATTTGGGATGACATATTTACAATTATTTAGGCAGGCAGCTGATAGAATTAGAATATACATGTTAAGCGCCAAGATTCTCAGAGAATAAGGCACCAAAAGGAGAGAAAGAAGCAGAAACAATTTAGTCTTTTAAGGCACCTTTTGAGAACGACACCAGACTACTGTCGAAACGTCAAGGTAACTTATCTAACATTTTTTTTTACTAATTGGAACTTCTCTTTCACAATTTGAACCTAAGCATATTGTAGGAAACTTTCTCAGTGATAGCTCGACATTACCTTTCTATAAAGAAGTATCTCTTTAATTTGTAATAGAACACGGAAAGAATTGCTGTCTTGAGAAAGTTCGACTCCAAAAGACTGAAAATTATGACTTTACAATTTTGCGTTACAATTTTTAATTATGGTTATATATTTTGAGTCTTCTAAAGCGCTAAATGTCGGTAACGGTTTCAAATATGTTTATGAACATTTGGGAAAATAAGAGATAGATAGGAGGAAATGTTTCAAGATATGTTTAATAATTGCAGTCAAGGTCCTTCTATGAAAGGTAAACACAATATTTTACATTAAAATGGAATGACATGTTTTGATTATGAGGATTCAGTCTACGTAGAAATTCTGCACCATTCAATTCGAACGATGAGGAACAATGCCATTGAAACTTTTTTGGCGGTTTTGGGACACGTGGAACTTCACAATACCCAAATAACTCGCCCACTGGCTACATCTTCTGGAGTTTCTCGCACGTCAATAAGGAGCATATTGAAAAAGATTAAATTTCACCTTTACAAAATTAAACCTGTATATGAACTGAATATTATTATTATACAATTATTAAAGAAACTTTATGATTCTTAAAGTTGCTCAACAATCGACATTTTCTGCTTAATATTTGCTTTTCAGATGAATGCACATTATATTTACACGGCTTTGGTAATAGACCTAATTGTCGTTATTCGAGCAACTCGAACCCTCGTTTATTTAGAGAAGTTCATTTGAAACATCATAAGTTAAACGTTTGGTTAGGTATCTTATGAAATAATATGCAAGATATATTTTATTCTTGGAAACTTGAGGAGGGAGTTATCCTTGGAGATGGTCCAAAATATTCAATTAATCGGTATCGGATTGTGTAACGGTAACTATTACACAAATCCACCTCCAATTTCAACAAGATGTGGCACCAGCTCATTATGTAGCTCATAGAAGGCAAATTTTGGCAAATCACAACTTTCATGGTCAAGGGATTGGTAGACGAGGTCCAATTGAGTAGCCACCGAGGTCCCCGGATTTAAAACCTTTGGACTTTTTCTTGGGAGGTATTTTAAAAGTAAAATTAATGATTCGAGACTATAGTCGGTTGAAAAGCTTTGCCACCGGATAACAACTTAGTGTACAAAAATAACTGCAGATAACTTGGCAAAGGTTCGCAAAAGACTTGAGCGAAACGGACAGCAGTCTCAAAATTTATTACCATATTGAAGTCCTAATGATTGTCTAATAAAGATTCTTTTTGCTTAATACTCGAGTTATTTAATTTTATAAAAATTATTAAATTTAGCAAAATTGCTGTGTCATTATGCAGAGTTAGTTATTCATAGCGAATATTGTTGCAAGCTTAGTGATAGATGTTGCTTTTTTTGGGTTGATTGGTCAATAGAATGACTCGTTTTCTTGGCTAATTGCAGGATGGTTGACTTTTCTCGGGAATTCGGTCGGGGCAGTGGTGAAGAAAAAAAAAACTTTTTCAGCTACCAAGCTTTCGGCTCTAATCAATGACAGTGGTGAGTCTTAAAAATAAATAAAAGGTATTTATTTTCAATATAAAATTCAAACGGAACCGAAATAAAATTGAAATAGAATATAAAAGGAAAGAAACAAACAGACATACCAATTTAACGCCAACGCATTATAAAACAGTTAAAAAGTTAAAAAAAGGTAAAAGAAACCATTAGCCTAAAAACAATTTTTGGCATGTCAGAGAGGCGCAATCATAATTAAGGCCAGTCAGCAATAATTTAATTCATTTGCACCATGTCAGGTGCGACTATTTATTGACCTATTCCCAACAAAACAGAAAGCAACACTTATTATCATCATGGACACCAAGCAACTTCAACATTATTACAAGAGTTGGGAGTTTTCAAGTAGGTACCATTTAAAAGGATTTTTCACTAAAATTGTATCGTCCAAGCCTATCCATATTTCAGAACTTACTTAAGGTTACAAAATTGCAAATACAATTAAAAAAATCGTTAAAGCGAGCAGTAACGCCGGCGGAACTTTGTCAAAACCAATTTTCATTAAATCCAAATTTTCATAAATGGACGATTTCATAATAATGAAAGATGTACAAGTTAAATTGAAAATAAATTTAAGCCCACACTGACACTTGACGGCGACTCTTTGTTTTAACTAAACAATCAGAGGTATCCATAGAAACGGCAATCTGCGATACTTTCGAACGGCTCAATATTTCTTCAACATTTGTTCAACCACAAACGTAAATTAAATTAAAACGGTTGAAGCTGGAAATAAGTCATGCTAGAACAAATTTCCTTCAAACTTCTGGCAAGATTGAAAAATAACACAAAACGGACAGGTTTCCATTAAAAAATCGAAAGTGTGACGTAGATTCTTGTTGATGAAACACCCTGTACAATGTTCTTGATAGTCAGCAAGATGTCGCCTTAAAAATCTAAGTTTACGTGTTCGAGTGTTTCTTTCTAAATCTATTGATAGGTTCATAAATAGGGATGCTACCGTTTTGTTAGCCCACCCTGTATTTGGAAATGTATTGCTTAAATAACAATAAGGTTAATGAAATAATGGTATGGACGGCTTACATACAAAAATGGTATTCATTAACACCACTTAAAATAAATGAGTAGTTCTACATGTAGTTAAAAAACATATATAAAATCACTTTAATGTATTCATGTTTCCTAGGAGTTTCGCGCGAACTCTTTTAAAGATGAGAATGGAGCGTGAAAATAGGATACGCTAATGAAAGTAAGGGTGAGCATTAGGCAGATAATGGGGTCAAAGTGGATCTAAAGTGCCGGTGTCAGCCCAAAAATGGTCAATAAATTTTCAAGTTTAAGGGTTTGCAGAACGGTAGGGACGACCCGCGTAATTTTTACAGATTTCAGCGAAAATTGTAAAATATGATTAGCGAGACTAAAGGGTAATGGGATAATGTGAAAAGTTGGTAGTTTTGTGCTTCATTTTCGAAGTTGGTGATTCTATTTTAGCTTTGGTGTGAATGAAAGTTATGAACTATGAATTGCGAATGAGAAATTGGTTGAAAATTTTGAATATTTTTGTTATTACGTAAATACGACATACATACGCCCTAATCCGGCACGATTATAGGACAAGAATCAACAACTGAATAAAGCTAATATATTAATTATCGCCATTTGATATACAGAGTGTCCCAGCGGAAACCGCCGCGATCGATATCTTGCAAACTATAATTAGGAGAAATTTGAAAATTGAACAATGTGCCGATGTAATTGGGGACAAGCGATCTAGAATATTTTCGAAATGGCCACGATTCCTGTTACACCGGCAGTAGGTTTCAACTTGCTTATTTTAAATATCTTTAAATTCTAAATATATTTAATGTATAAAAACTTGGTAATAATAATAATAGCCGTTTTTGATATAGTTGAATTTTAGTGAAAAAAATTATAGTTGCAGCCACTCGAATAAATATTGATTTTTTCTATAAGGGACTATGTGCTACTTATAATTTGAGTCGAATTTATTGTTGAAAGAGACTTACTTTAATGGAATTTCGACAATATTATTGAAAAGTATTCATACGAAGTGTTTAAAAAAATTAGTTTCAAAATACAATTGAGAAAACCGCCCAAAATATATATTTTTTTCTATTCCAAAAGTGTGTGGTTTTCGAAAAATTGCCAATTTCATTTTTTTATGAGGCTATATCTTATATTAAATCCTGTCACTATTAGTTGCCATGACAAAAGGCCCCATTTTTAATACAATCAATTGCCTAAGGAATAATGACATTTGTCAGTTACCTTTTAAAATAATTCACAATCATGCCCAAGAGCTTAAATTATACAAATGAAGATTACTTAAACGTAGTTATTATTTATGGAGAATGTGATGAAGTTCATGTGACGAGAGAATGTAAAGAACAGTGACACATCTGCCACTCGATATCCACAAAAACAGAAGCCTTTACGCTGTGCTGGTAGACAAATTATAGAATATTTCAAGAATTTTGAATCTGTCTCAATAACACTGCATCTTCAGCTTATACGGACAGCCAGAAAAATTAAAAACCTTTTTTTACCTACTTATGGTAAAATGGTATGCCCGTAGTGAAACAAACAAACAACGGGATTGCATATTTGCGTTTAACGCAAACATGCTTAGGTAAAAAGAAGTGGAAAATTGCATCCCTGTTTGTTTGCAGCCAATGACTCTTAACCCATGGCCTATAAACCTGCTTTATAGCATGCAGGGACTGGTAGTAAATACTCCCGTTCGTCGGCAAATTGAATATGTTATAACAAATTTGCTACTACTTATTCAAAATATGTCAACAGTGTTTTGTCGAGTTAGAAAACAAAATTATAAATTAGAAAACAAATGTCCAAGTCATTTTCTTCCCAGGTTATAGTAAAATTAAATTACAACATACTGTAAAATGATTAATACAATAATTGTCGGAGACATTGGAGTATAATTTAAACCTTATCAATTAAATTTCAAGTCACTTTTAAAATCTCGGCAAAGTAGTTGACCGAAGGGCGATTTCTTTGGGTTGCGCTAGTCTAAAAATAAATTCTACCTAAGATCGGCTAACAATAAACCATGAATCCCTAACTCCACCAAAAAGGGTCGTTTTGGGTCTTTTCGAACGACCAAGGAGTCGCACACAAGACGTTGCATGAGCAATTTCTCTGCAACGGGCAAAAGTTACTATCATTTAAGCACTAGACAATTCGTTTAGCCATCAATTAGCCAGCAATAAAGGTCTAATAACGTATAATTGTGGTCAGTGTAACATTGTGTAACCGACTACCTAAACTCAAGTGCCAACCAGTGCAGTTAAACCACCAACCGATAACCTTGGTGGCATTGCTGGTGGTGTGTGAGCTGCAGTGAATAGTGAGTATTCCCAGGTGACTGCATCCTGGTAGAACGAAAAGGTGCAAC
Source organism: Dendroctonus ponderosae (assembly GCF_020466585.1). Classification (NCBI taxonomy): domain Eukaryota; kingdom Metazoa; phylum Arthropoda; class Insecta; order Coleoptera; family Curculionidae; genus Dendroctonus; species Dendroctonus ponderosae. Next base: position 33,474,352 of record NW_026017110.1, on the reverse strand, counting down.
GGGGTACAAAGGCCAAGTGTTCTTCTACCCTTCACAACAAGTGGCGCCAGCCAACCTTGAAATCAAGTTCAAACCCGAACCGCTGATTGAACGTTGAATATACCAACCAATCGTTAATCAAATTTGTACCCCCACGGGGTGCTTTGGCATAGAGCAAACTAAATTGCAATTTCTATTTAAGAGTTTAGGTTAGACATTGTTTCTATCATTATTAAGACCGCCAGAGCGTGTGATTGAGGAATGAATGCCCGTGGTTGATTTAGGATTTTTGATTGCTGCTATTACTATTTTTAATTACACGTCTTTATCAGCTAGCACAGAGTTTTATTGTAGGAAGGATCAGCAAATATAAAAAGGGAATCAAATTTAAACATTGATTCTCTTTGCCGCATTGGGTTGATCTTTTGTGAAAGATCAACCGAGTGTTAGTGACAAAATTTACCTCCTTACTATACAATTATTATTATATTAGTTATGTTATTATTTGTTATTCGCCCAGATCAGTTATATTTGCGATAAGATGCAACATCAGATTTAAAACCCTAATTTGTTTGGATATACAGGGTGTCCCGTAAGCCCATCATCAAAATGGTACTGCGATATTCTTTGGACCAAAAGCAGACAATCTGACCTAACTTTTATTAACAGAAAATGTCTGGCTCCTCTGCTATTGATGGTCAAAGTTCTTCAAAAAAAGTATCTTTTTTCGAAATATCGGGAGAATGGCACGATGTATTTTAGTGAAACTTGCTGTGAATTTGTTCTTATGTAAAACTCATATTTTGATGAAACAATCGAGTTCAGCCGTTTTGGACAAGTGGTGAATTCTTGAGTGTCGCGGTACAAAAACTACCAGAACTTTTTAGTTGGAAGATGAAATCAACTCATTTTTAGGTTGATGCACTAATCATTTGTTCACAATTTTGTGCTATTTGTAAAATTTTGTAACATTAATAGTTTTTACGTAAAAAATATGTCCGTTTTCTAGTCACTTAGCAATGCTAAACATTTACTGCGAATATGCGCCGCGTAAACGCGTGAAAATTTGTCCCCGCAAAACTCTGATACTTTGACCATATCGGTCAACTCTTCATTAGAAAAGGTGATCCAAACGAGTTTATAAGATTGATCATGATGATTTTATGCCTCGTATCACGACATTTTCAGTTAATGTCTAACATTGTTAAGTGGCAAGGAAACACGATGCATGCTACAAGATTTTACAAAGAGCACAAAATTGTGAATAAGTGATTAATGCATCAACCTAAAAAAAGTGAGTTGATTGGATCCTACAACTAAAAAGTTCTGGTAGTTTTTGTACCACGACACTCAAGAATTCAGAACTTGTCCAAAACGGCTGAACTCGATTGTATCATCAAAATATGAGTCTTACGTAAAAGCAAATTCACAGCGAATTTCACTAAACTACATCGTACCATTTTCCCGATATTTCAAAAAAGACAAATTTTTTGAATAACTTTGACCATCAATAGCAGAGGAGCTACGCTTTTTTGTTGATAAAAGTTAGGTCAGATCGTCTTCTTTTGGTCCAAAGAATATCGCAGTACCCTTTTTATTATAAGCTTACGGGACACCCTGTATGAAAGAATAAATGCTAGCATGAAATTTGGAAAATATAAATTGTTTAGATCTATCTCACTGTTTCTGTATTGTACTAGGTTATATTTAGATCAGTTTTAATTTGAGCGTAGATTATAAAATCAAAAACGTAGCACTCATTGCACACATATCTTTATCATATGGTTTAGCTTTTTGCAAGGTTGTTATATTACTGCTTATCTCCAGTTATCATTAGCTGCGGGGTCACAGCAGTATATGACATGATTTTGCTGCGAGTGATTGCTAATCATTCACATCATCGAATTGAATGTCTTGTTATATTTTTAGCCGCTGTTCATTTTAGTACTACGTATATGCGTTAATTCATTGCGTCGAAATTAAAATAAACTACAAAATATTAAAACATAGGTTCAATAGTAGATAACGACCAGCAGCATCTAAGTCCAATTGTTGGTTCCAATAAATTTTGCAATTTCACTCTAGAATAGGATCTAATGAAGAAGAGCATGAGGATAACTAATATTTGATAACATATTCCAGTGCTCACTTTGCTATCTTTATATGGGAAAATGAAACTCTTAAAGAGGTAGATCAGTTCAAGTACCTTGGAGAAAAGATGCATAAAAATGCGGGACAAGGAAAAGCAGACATCAAGAATCCTATTGCACAGAGTCCTAAAGATGCTTAAAATCAGTTTAGTGGGACGACGGAAACATTTCAAGGGAGGTGGAAAAGCATATGGGCAGGACAATAGTCGGTTCTCTCCTGAGGAAGTAAATTGTGGACACTAAATGCGGAAATAAATGAAACATAAATACGTAGAAATATACTATTAGTGGTGCATTAAAGGACTATCTAAATTGCAAAAAATCTGAATTGAGCACATAAGACAAAGAGCGGAGGCACAAGAAACAATTCTGGAAAGAATAGAAAGAAGACCACTTAGATGGTTTGGACATGTGATGAAGATGGACAAAAAAATATTACCCCTAAAACCGTCAATATACAACCCACCAGGACGGAGCAAGAAAGGAAGACTCAGAAGATCTTGGAATAAGGGAATGCGGAAAGAAATGACAGCCCGTGGTTTAGATCATAAAGACGCCACAGAGAGAGGCCAGTCGAGATAAAACGGGATGACGACGACTAGCTGTATGCCACCCGATACATACAATGAGGCAAACCTATTGATCGGGAAATATGAACAAATGTTTAAAGTACATGATCAAACGCCGTGAACAAAAAATGCATCAAATGAAATTTAATCATTTAATTAGAATTTTATATAATGCTAAGAAAAAAACTGCAACATCCTTAACACAAATTATTGATATGTAACAGTCTATATCGGTAGTGAACAGGAGATTTACAATTGAAAGAAAAACTAATTAAGCACTACTAAGAAGAGTTTTACGAAAAATTTTAACAAGTCTTTGGTTTTGAAAATCATTTTTTGCTACCATTATAATAACCTCAGTTACCAAAACTGTTATAGAGGTTTGTCAATTGTTGATCCTCACAGAGCCTCTTGGCCCAGCGTTATTGACTCAATTTGAAAGTTTACATAAATCCGAAAAATATATTATTATAAAATTATCAAAAATATTATTATTTTTTATTGGAGCTATTTTGATTCTGAATCATAATATCGCCTATCAGAAAGATAAGATGTAAACTAGACGCTAAAATTATTAAGACGATCAAGAAAAAGGTCTACTACCATCTGTAGAGCACAGCTGGACGGGTGTACATCGTACGAGCAATAACGAAAAAGTTTACATTCTAACAACTACACTATCTATACAGGGTTGCTCATTAGTGCGTCAAAGTGCGATATCTCAGTAAATATGAAGTTTACAAGAAAATTCGTCCAACGAAAGTTTTTCACGTTTAA
>NW_026017110.1:33464877-33469878 GCF_020466585.1 Dendroctonus ponderosae | reverse complement strand
TACCACACGTTTATGATACACCCCGTATATTGGAAAGTAATTTTAGAATGTGGACCTTTTAAACATGAAAAACTTTCGTAGGACGTATTTTCTTGTAAAGATCATATTTACTGAGATATCGCACTTTGACGCACTAATGAGCAACCCTGTATATCTGTATATCAGCTGAAGCGCTACAGCTATATTGAATATGTCTCGTAAACCAGAAATAAACCATATGGTGACACATCATCAATTGGATGATTTAAGCTACTCATCACACAGCAACTAAATCTTTTGTAATTAAGTTCAAAATGTGTTCAAAAATTGCTATTTTATCAATGTAATTAACTTTTTACTCCATGTAAATATATTTGCTAACTTTGGATGTATTCCGTATAATTATCGCCGGTCTCATTTCAACGCAAGTTTTTATTAACTGTTGTGCCATGTGATCAAAAAGTTGTCTCGTTACTTTTATCAACTTGATATGCTTTATAAGCAATACGGACATACGAAGTGTTTCAGTTGAGTTAAAGTGAGTTAAAGTTTCATAGTGAAATCTGAAGGGCCGAATTCAAGAACACCACTCATAAGTAACTCATCTCAAATCTAACTCTCACTCAACCTGCTACTCACAATGGGGTGAGATGAGTCGTCCCTAACTGATTCCAACTTTTCGTATTCAAAAACCACACTAATGGTGCACCTACTTGCGTTAGAGCTGGTGCAAAGAAAACATCATTACAACGTTTCATTTGGTTGTGTTCTAATAAGTGAATAACTTCATTCCGGGTTCATAACTGCAGTTTAGCTGTTATTTTTGCGCGTTCCGATAAGGGTGTTTGTTTGAAGGAAGAAGTACGTTTTTAAAATTTATAAGAAAAAATTTCAGCGTGACAAAATGTTCGAATAACCACAGAAATTCTAAAGCAGGAGGAAGTGAAAGCAAAAATATTGCAAAATAAACAAATTTAAATTAATTTGGTGTTTTACAATAATATAAAAGTTGTTAATTTTAATCCGTTGATTTGCTGAAATGTCGCTGATGTCGCTGTCGAAAGCAGATCTGTTTGCTCTACTGCTCACACTCGGCTCTTCGGAGTCAGAAAAGGTTTTAGTTTCCTCTATTGTCATATTTTCATCGTTCTCCCGGTTGGTGTCAGTGGCAATATTATGAAGCAATGTTGTAGCAGCAATAATGCTGGTGGTATGTCGTAATTACGTTTGCAAGCATTTTTCTTAACATCTAGGAAAATCTTTCCGTACACCAAAAGTTCGTTGAACAACATTCCTTTTTCCGATGGTCAACGACTAATAATATGTGTAAGCTTTCAAAAGTTTGCTCCAGCTACAGCTTGCACGTCTAGCTATATCCATTCTTTCTTATTCCTGTAGAGTTCAGCATTTGATCCACCTATTTCAATGTCCGTACCATCTATACACCCAATCACTCCAGGAAAACTCACAACTTGATGAAACTGCTGCATTTTCATTCGTCGAACTTGAGTGCGCTATAAGGGAACGAACTCAACACTCATTTCTCAGGCAATCATGGTACTTAACGCGTTTATCTTCAGTTCAAAGTGAGGGACAACATAGTTTCGGAATACGGTTAGGATGAGACGAGTATGATTTTAGTGCGACTGATGCTTGAGTGTCGTTCTCATATTCAGGCCTAAAGGTCGATTTACAGTCGGCAAGTTTATTGCCAGCAACTTTCTTGCACGCATAGTTCTAAACCTAAAATTTCTTGCAGCTAGCCAGAATTTCAGTGACTTTTACTGTTCTTTTTATGCTGCCAACTGGTATAGTAATACAAATCACCAGCACTGGCATATTTGCTTATGTTCGTTTTTTATCGAAATAAACAAACTTATTTTAACCACAATAATTCTATTGGTAAGATATTTGTAGCCTCAAACAAAAACAAATAAAAAAACTATGGATTTTTAACGTATCGTGTATAGTTGGTACGCTTGATCGATTTGTCTAAATGTGGAGTTTAACATTTCACACTGTAAAGCGTAGCACTAAAATGATAGCTAAAAGAAAATAGCCGCAGAAAGTTGCGACCAATAAAATTGCCGACTGTAAAACGCCCTTAAGAGAGGGTCCGCTCTGCGAAAATGGTCATATCGTCTATTGCAGAGACGATTTTTATGAAAATGGGTCTGCACGAACTTCATTTCTTAGACACAACACATTTATTTTTGAAAAAATATTATAAGTTTTTTAATAGATGACTGAAACTGTCATTTATTAAAACACCATTTATGGTCCAAATAAATTTGGTCTAGAAATTTGATTTCAAATATAGGCGCACTATACTCGATCAAGGCTAGGAGAATAGTTAAAATAGAAAAATTTTCAAATGTTAATGAAAAATTTCAAATATTAACATTTAATAAAAACTTGGGTGGTTTGCTGTAGAACATAAATGTGGCAGTGTACTAATGGCAACCTCCTTTCCAATTTCAAACAAATACGCTGAAACAGTCTATATTGGAGCTGGAAATTAATTTCCTGAGCGACAAGTAAATTTTAAGCATTTGGTGCATGGAGTATCGCCTGACCGGAAAAGAGAACAGTTTGTCACTCCGCGCATCCGACACATCTTAATCAACACAACAATCACGGATCCTAATTTGTCATATACATCAACCACACGAGTTTGTCCTTGTCATGCTCCAATTCGACGTAAAGGGCTGAATTTCTAGTCAACGACTCCCGTGTATATTGAGACCAACCACTTCAGAGTGAACTGCCGTCGTTATAACGTCAAGTATTGACTAAATGAGGCCACTCAGTTGGGGTGAAAGAATTCAGCGGCTTTTTCATGTTTTGTAGCTTTACCATTACATGATCTCAGTGACGTATCGTTTTATTCACTTAAAGATATATTGTCTATTTTATCTTCCACTTTGTAAAAGTATAGTTCCAAGTGTTATCGAAACCATTGTCCTAGCAATACTTGCAAGCCCAAAAGCATTGCCTGTAGCTATTCAAATCTCCTCAAATAGTTACAGATTGAATTCGCATTCCAGGAGAACTAACAATGTGCTTTTATGTCGGCAAGCTTTAATACTTTCATAATTAGTTCGCTAGAGTATTCATCGTTAGGGAAATTAGCAAATAGAACAAATCTCAGTCGGGTACCGGTCTTGTTTATATAAACCAAAATAGCTAGTGCTCTAATTAATCTACGAGTCCATTGTTCAATGTATTCACACTGGAAGCGTTTGTAAAACTTTACGCTTTCTAACCTGATTGCTTCTTTGTAGGGTGATATGTATACAGTTGGAAAATATTGGCTTCAGTACTAAAATACCGTTAAGTGTTAAATTTAGGTTTTCGATTGCACTGCTTCTCTTTACTCGACTTGGACTACCTGTAAGAGCCAATCTATACAGGGTGATTCAAAATTAGCGTTATTCCTTTTAAGGGCTAACAGGGGTTCACTTGGAAGGTACTAGAAAAATATTTAATCTTTTTTTCGATAATTTCTAGAAGATATTAACAGTTGAAAATTGAATTTCAACTTTGCTATTAAGCATTATTTTGAAAGTGTTCCATGTTTAATTGGGAGCATATTGAAATACTTAGGCATTCAAAAAGAAAAATTACCATCTTTGGTTCAAATTACGAAAATTTGTTATATCAAAAAAATTATCTTCTACAATTTTTTGATGAAAAGGCACAGCAGCAATGATCTTTTTTTGTCATTAACAGATAGTTACAGGTGGATAGCCCTTGTCAATAATAACAATAATTTGTCAAACTGTGACTTACTTTGAATTGCCTTTCACGAATTTGCGGATATGCTATTACTTCAGGGGAAATGCTACAGTAACATAGCATAAGCTGAAAGAACTCACGCCAACAAAGGGCGAGCAGGTTAGTTCCAGGAACATAGTGGACGACAATGTGGTCGTTGCACATTTTTTTCCTTTCATAAAATTAATTATTAACGATCAAATGAGGGTCCCACAATTTTTTTTCACACTCGTAACAAATCTATCAGCAGTCAAAGTTTAAACTTGCACAAAGCGCACCCAAACGACGAGTTTAGGCTGATCGTAATGTGATGTCACGAAGCATGATTCTGCTCCGCCACTTTCAGCGCTTATACGTGTTTCCATGCTCTAATGTCAATATTGTGTGTTGTTTGCTTGTTTCTTAATTATTTAATTTAAAATGGTCTATCAGTACTGTATGGTGCCACAGTGTACAAGTACCACTACGTCTACACCAGGAAAAACATTTGCAAAAGTGCCTTTGAACGAAAATAAACGGAAATTTTGGTTAAAAGCAGCACGGTGAAACAGCACCGATCTTTTTGCAAAAGGTAACATTTATGCATGTGAGGATAATTTCGATGTAAGTTCGCATAAAAGCAATACTATTCGTAGGGTTCTTAACCCTGTGTGTTTGTTAGATTTAGATTTCCTTTTGTTTCATTACGTGAAATTTTTGTTTTTTTTCATTCCTCATCTTTTTTTTTTTTTGGTGAGGTTTGGGAAATGCTCTTTTATGCACTCCCGGAGCTGGTGTTCTGTCGCTCTGGGTTGTGTGGGACTCCAGCTAAGCTGTTTACCCACTAAAACCATTTTCTCACCGCCGAGGTGGTGTTTGGCCTTGCACCGCGGTCATTTCTGTCCTATTTTGCCCTCGTACTTTTTACTCCCTCATTATCCCTGTATATTCAATGAATTCCAGAAGAATCTTGAGGGAAGTTCGTATGATCTGGTCTGGTGGAATTTCATACCCTCCCAGGAGTCTTCGACGACCTGTTGCATATGACGTGCAGGGACACATAACATGCAGAGTAGTTTCGTCCTCTAATTCGCAGCCCCTGCAGGTCGGTTGATCGCTCAGTTCCATCCTGAAGAGGTGTTTTTTGCAGGGGGCGTGTCCTGTTAAAAAGGCCACTAGTGGTACTGGTTGTGGAGGTCCCACCAACTGCTTTGCGGTATGAAGTCGCGGTGTCTCCTCCCAGTACTTTCTGTGTTGTTCCAAGAT
>NW_026017110.1:33439483-33464356 GCF_020466585.1 Dendroctonus ponderosae | reverse complement strand
GTGGTTTCTCGGTCCCTGCCTTAGCAAGTTCCGCAGCAATCTCGTTTTCTTTGTTCCTGTTCGTACCAGTTGCCCAAGTGAGTTTTACTCTGTTTGACCTCCCGACCAGGGTTGTAAGTTCTTTTACACAATCTAGCACACATTGTGACCTGATTGTGTACGATTCTAATGCGTTTATTGTGGCTTAATCTCCGGTTACGATGGTAATGTGCTTACGTGTGTAGGCTCTTTCCTTCATTTTCCGGGCGCAATTCGTTATTGCTAGGATGTTTGCTTGGAAAGCTGTCGTAGTTGTACCCAGGTTTAAGGTGATCCTTTCACCAGTTCTTCCTCTTTCGACTATACCAGCGCCTGTGCCCGACGCTGTTTTTATGCCCTCCGTGTACCATATGGAATCCCCTGTGATGGCTGATGGAGTCTCTCCAGCATCTTGCCCCTTATTTTGGACATATGTTCTAAAAGGTACCGAGAAGCTTAGAGTTTTGATTCGATCAGCTTTTGATCTCATGGGTTCGACTGTCTTCAATTTTCTGAAGATCGCACTGTGTCCCAAATCAGTCGCTTTCCTGAGGACATCGTCACGCGATCCGGTAAGCGCTTCTTAGGGCCTCAGCTTCAATGGATAAATGCAACGGCTCCAGCCCCAGGAGTGTCTCCATAGCGGCCGTCGGCGTCGTTGACATTGCTCCAGTTATTCCCAGACACGCCACCCTCTGAACTTTGTTCAAGGACTGTCGATATGTGCTGATTTTGGTTCTATGCCACCATATGACGGCGGAATATGTGACTATGGGTTTCACAATGGTGACGTACGTCCAGTGCACCATCTTCCGTGAAATTCCCCATGTTTTTCCAAAAGTGCGTTTGCAGGTTCATAAAGCCCTGATCGCCTTGTTTGTTTTCTGTTCCACATGTTCTTTAAACAACTTCTTATCCAGGGTTTCCCCAAGATATTTGACAGTGTCAGACAAGTATATATTGTTCCCATATATAGACATTTGTCTTAGGGCTCTAAGATCTCTCTTCCTAGTGAAAGCGATGACTTGGAGGCGGTTGTCCTATTTGGTCGTGTGGCAGGTATGCAGATGCCAAAACTAATGTTCGATCGCCGCCCTTCGATTTAAGTCTTATTTTTATACAAGTAAGGTCCCTACTACAGTGTTCCCATAACGGTATAGCTCTAACTGTATTCCTTATGAGAATACATGTACGTGGGTTTTCTTCAGATTGGCAGTAGACTATTTGTCCTCTGAAGTTCCCCAATCCTCCAATTCTCCCCTTATAAACMTATGGTTCTTGAATTAGAGCGACCTCTGATGATGTCTTTAGCATACACTCACTGAGGGCGCCCGAAGCCGCCCGGCAGTGGTAAAGACTTAATTGAACTACACGCACGCGGGCGGGTTGTCGAGCCAGTCAGGTTTTCCTTAGAAGTGGCGAGGTACCTGCGACCAGTGTTCAAATATGTTTGTCTCATTTCCATGAAATTTGAGCCATAATGAGAGCAAAATAGAAAGTGCCTTTAATGGAAAAGGTAAATGGTGCTTACATAATTTGAAACAGTGAATACTGGTACTTTTGTCAAACTGCTGACAAAAAGTGCTGTTGTTAGAAAGTTTCACTAAGAATTTTCTGTGGCACTCTTTGAAACAGGAGAAGGTGCAGAAATGACCAGTTAATTACTTTTTTGAGAGACGCATTATTTGTTTAACCATCTGTTATTAATTTTAATTATTTTAAATAGTGATCAAATATCAGTTATATGAAACGTTCGAAAATTTAAAATAAATTTGCATAGTTAATGCAAAGCTAATTGCCAAAGATAGTTAACTGAGTAATGAATTTAATTTTTATTAGCTGAGATTTTAATACAACAATTATTTTGCATTGCAAAACCTGCATAAAAAATCGAAACACAAATGGACTTACATGTTGCTTGGAATGCGAGTTACATATGTAGTATTCCCCGATACTGCGTGGGAATCGCTGACACAGCAGCCATCATCCGCAGGAAGTCATCAAGGTCCGGCAGTTCACACCTGAACGTGAGAACTGCTGACAAAAGACTCTAACACAAGTTTACATTTTTAAGTTCAACCCGAATTATATTCATTTTTGCTCTGAATTCTGAACTAACTAGTTGTAGTGAAGAAATAAACCTTTTCTAAAAAGTCTGTTCGTCGTTTGATACACGTAATTGGCGCAGTCGGTAGGATTGTGCCGTAGTTATCCGAATCGTGCGGGAAAAAACTACGTGGGTTTCTACTCTTAAGTACAATCCACAACTTCGGACGACGACAGCAGAGGCCAAGAGCAGAATCAGAAGAAGATGCCTGGAGACTACAGAAGATTAAACTGTAAGTGCCACTTCCTTTCGCCCCTTGAAAACCTCCGTTTAAGGCTTGGATAGGGATATTAATACATTTCAACGTATTATACGTAATTAGTATAGGAAACTTGATTTTTATCATTGATCAATATTTTTTTAATTGAATTTGACCATTTTGATTTATTTTGCTACATTTTTTTTGAATGATTAGTAATAACGAGTCACTTGAAGAATTGGTGAATAAACTTCAAAACTTATCAGTACAGAAGAAAACAGTAGCTTCTTCCATGAATCAAGATAGAAATAATCAAATTAAAATGAACTGGGATATGTTCAAATCTCGATGAAACCTCATCAAACCCTTTGATGGTAATATCAAATCTTTAAATAGATTTTTAGAGAAATTTGAATCGCTTTTCAAACAAGTTAATTTTTGAATCAGTTCATGGAAAATTAATTGACAAAGCAGAAATTCTGGTAGGTAATAGAACTGAGTTAAATGATTGGAATAGTCTAAAAAACGCGTTAATTCAATGCATTGCTAATCGCAGAGATTTAGATTGCCTAATACAGGAATTAACTAGAACGAGTCCTTCCAAAGGAGAACATTTACTAAATTTCGGCAGCAGACTTCAGTTGCTGAGAAGTAATATCGCTCAACGCATTTGCAATGACGGTACCTTACGGCCAGAATAAAAACTCTATCAGATTAAACACTTTGATAAAACTGCTTTAAATACATTCGTTGCAGGATGTACGGGAATTTAAAAAAATAACATGCATTTGAAAAACCCCAGTAGTGTAGAAGACGCAATGGCATACGTAAATCAATTCGAAAACTTTGAAAAACTGTATGGAGGATTAAATGAACAAAAATGTTTTAAAGGCAATGACTTCTTGCATGCAAAACCAAATAACTTCCGTCACAACAACAATTTTTCTTATAACCAAATACAACAAAACCTGCCTCAATTTGCAAACCCCCAATTTTCAAAACCACAATTCAACAGTATTCCTAATCATCAAGAAAGATTCAAATGGCCCAGCCAACCTATAAATATTCAAACCAAATGATACCCCCTAGAAGATACCCAGCAAATAAAGAAGTATTTGGCAAACCCCAGAACGCCTTCAAACCAAATCAAATTCCAACGAATCAACTACCAAAACCAACCACAATGTCTGGTATTTTTCGTAACTCTAGCGTTCAAACAATGAGATCTTTTTATCAAAATCCGACCAATGGGTCCAGACCCATTGGTCAACCAAAAGCCAAGCTTTATTTCCGAAGCACTATATACGGGAAGCAGCCGCTCAATTTAAAATCCAGCCATCGCTGAACATTATTTTCCTGATTGCATTTATAATTCATCAAATACCATAAAAACTGCCTTAGGTAGTCAAACAACACAATTTCAAGCCATAATACCAATGTTCTTAGAATTTGGCATACATCATCAAATAAATTTTATTATTTTCGATTTCCATGACTATTTCAACGGTGTCATTGGACTTACCGATTTAATTAGCATGAACTTAAATATAGACCTAATACAGCTAAAATTAATAGGAAACTACATAGAAATACCGTTCAAGTAACGCAAACCCACAGATATAACATTTTTATTCTCAGTCAATGCTCAAGAGAAGTTGATAAAGAATGTGCCGGTTGGCATTTTTGACGGCGACATCCTTGTAAAGGCCGCAGAGATTAACGAACTAATTGTTCCACAAGTGTTATCTCGTGCTGAGAATGGATTTTCTCTCATTGAAATCGAAAACCATACGAATAAAGCAATTTTTGTAACACTTACACGACCTTTACCTGTAGAAGCATTTAAGCACACGGTTTATGAAACGTATTCTTTTGACACTGTTAAAAATTCAAGTAACAAATTCATATCACTCGATTCTCAAAATTCAAACCTTAAGATCGAAAACTTAATTAGAACAGATCATATAAACAAAGAGGAGAAAGTAGCCATTAATAAATTATGCAACAAATTTTCCGATGTCTTCTTTAAACCAGGTGATAAACTAACTTTTACATCAAAATTGAAACACGAAATAAAAACGACGGCTGAAATTCCGTTCCATAGCAAATCCTATAGGTATTCTTACGTCCATAAAAACAAAGTGAAACGTCAAATAAACGAAATCTTAGAGAATGGTATAATTCGTACTTTAACTAGCCCATGGAGTTTACCAATTTGGATTGTCGAAAAAAAGCCTGATGCATCCAACAAACAAAAATGGAGGATTGTAGAGGATTATCGCAACATTAATCAGAAAACAATCGATAGCCCTTGGCCAATTCCCTACATCAATGATATTCTGGACAAATTAGGCAGAGCACAATATTTTTCCAGCCTAGATCTCGCAAGTGGTTTATATCAAATAGAAATTGCCAAGAATTCTATTGGAAAAACTGCTTTCACTGTCAAGAATGGTCAGTACGAGTACTTGCGCATACCATGCGGGTTAAAGAACGCACCCTCGACATTTCAGCGAGTTATGGACGAAGTGTTGAAGGACCTGCAAAATAAAATATGTATGGTATACATGGATAATATAATCATATTTAGCTCAGGACTACAAAGTTAAGTACAGAAACAGAAGATCTAGCCAAGCAGCTGATGCCCTATCGCGAAACCCCGTTACGAATATAAACGCTCTGGAAACTAAATCAATATGTAACAATGCCGGTGATAGTGATCAAATAAATGAAGAATACCTAAACCACCCGGAAAATTTACCTCCCGTAGATCAAGATACACTAAATGAAATACTCTATCCTATAACATCAGCGAACAAATTAAACCTAATATCTGAACTACAAATAAGGCCCCCAAATTCTGAAAGAAATTCATTGCGACCAAATCTTCCAGGCCAACCCAAAGACTCTGATACGGATACTGACTTGGACAATTTTTAATCTGCCAATAATAGAAAAACCTTTAAACATTTACAAAAATCAGCTCATCTTTCAGTAATCATCAAACAGTAATTATAATTCACCAGTCGAGAGATTTCACTCTACATTGATCGAACACTATCGTTGTCTTAAATAAGAAAATAAACGGTACACACCGGAGCAATTGATTAAACGTGCACTATTAGGATATAACAACTCCATACATAGTGTGACAAAGTTCACACCTTTCGAAATCATTAAACGACACATTAATAACCCGAACGCTTTCGATCTGAACTATCAATATATAATATCAGAATATATTCAAAAGCACAAAGAGTCTTGCAAAAGAATTTATAATAAAATCGCGGAAGAAAATCATAAAACCAAAGAAGAAATCATAAATGAAGTCAATACAAACCGTGAAGATTCCAAAGATTTTCCATTAAACCAACCCGCTTATATACGAACAAAATTTCGAAATAAAGCAATGCCTAAATTCAAAACAGCCGCCGTACACAAACAATCCTCTATTAAAATTAAAACTGACGCAGGAACCTACCACAAAAATTTGGCTAGAAATCCAAAGGCTACAAACCAATTACCTTTTCAGGATGGAAATGGGCCGTCGAACGGAAACACTGCTCTTCAAACTAATATGGATATTCCTAGTACTTCAGCTGACCCATACTGAGGACATTCAGCTTTCCATTATAAAAAGCACTTTACTCCCTATAGAACTCCGAAAAGCTTGACTAATTTATAGCAAACACACCTTTCTCCATTATATAGAGCTCAACCTACTTAATGAACAAATCTTTAACATTAATATACTGTATAATCAATTACGAAAACATATTCCTAAAGAGAATAAATATCACCCAAAATAAATTGGAAAACGTACACCCCCATTCAAGAAATAGGCGTGGTTTCATAAACATTATAGGTCAAGCAAGTAATTGGCTATTCGGTACCCTAGATAACCATGATGGCAAAAGGTACGATGATGCAATACAAGAACTACAAGCAAATCAAGAAAATGTTATTCGACACATAAATTTCGGCAATAACCAAATTTCACTGTCAAAAAATTTAATTTCTAATTTTAATAAAGTTATGACCACCATTTCCAGTAATCAGGTTAAACTTGAACACAGCATTGAACGACTGGGAGCATCAATCAACGGGATTATCGACTCTTTTCAAAAATATTTGAATTTGCAAAGTATATTATTCCAACTCAATTTAGATTGTCAAAATTTAATAACATATGTCGACAATTTGGAAGATGCTATTTCCTTTGCCAAGTTAAATGCTTTGCACAACTCAATCATATCTGCTTCAGAAGTTCATCAATTAATCGAACACACAAAATCGATATATGGTGACAGTAGTATACCAGACTTGGAAAATATATCTTGTTATGAATTCTTTGGAGTACAAGTTACCTTTTCAGA
The DNA here is from genome assembly GCF_020466585.1 of Dendroctonus ponderosae. Classification (NCBI taxonomy): domain Eukaryota; kingdom Metazoa; phylum Arthropoda; class Insecta; order Coleoptera; family Curculionidae; genus Dendroctonus; species Dendroctonus ponderosae. Next base: position 33,457,656 of record NW_026017110.1, on the reverse strand, counting down.
AAATAAAATTATTTTTGCAATTCACATCCGGATTCTGAGGCCTGAAAGACTCTCTTTCCACCACCTTTATCCGGTCATCCAGAATCAAAGCATTATAATTCCGAAATATCCTTATGTGGCACGAGTTGATAACCATTTCCAGTTTGAAGACCGCATTTGTCCAGAAACCGAGAGAATCTTCTATTGCCATAAATCTTTCAACCGAAATTACGCTTGTACGCTGGAAATCCTAGAAAACTCACCCGCTAACAGCTGTAAAATCAACAAAGTATTCCTGGAAAACAGCCTGATTGAGCAAATTACCCAAGACAGTGATCGTCATGCCTTCAAACACTACCCATGTACTATCCCGATGTGTAGTCAATCAATATCTGAAGATTTCTGAAGCCACCCTCATTAAACTTCCCAAGCAGTGCGAAGTTACGATCGAAAATTTGAAGTTCTCCAACAATATCCAGCTCAGACAGGGAAAACCATTTATCCTACCAAAAATTGAAATGGGCCAAATACATAAGTCACCACTCTACGAAGCCATCAATGTCACAAGAATCGACTTTCAAAATATCTATAAAGTGAAAGACATTGTAACCAGCCTTCTTCCACTCGAAGGGACCAAAAAGATAAATGACCAGTTTTCAGTATTCAATGCACTAACAATTTGCATTCTATTAGCAATCACCGTTCTGTTCATAATTAAAGTAACAAGAAAATCCCAACTTTACATGAAGTGTTCCAGAAGAAGCCAACCCATTCAACCCCACACAGCCGAACGTCAAACACCATCCGTTATGTTTGCCGCTTAAGAGGGGAGGAGTTACATATGTATTATCCGCCGTTACTGCATGGGAACCGCTGACGCAGCAGCCATCATCCGGTGGAAGTCATCAAGGTCCAGCAATTCACACCTGAACGTGAGAACTGCTGACAAAAGACTCTGACACAAGTTTACATTTATAAGTTCAAGAATTATTATATTCATTCATGCTCTGAATTCTGAACTAACTAGTTGTAGTGAAGAAATAAACCTTTTTTAAAAAGTCGGTTCGTCGTGTGATACACGTAATGTGCGCAGGAAGACCTTCTAAATATTGATTTTAAAGTCCTTAATTTAATTTTAGTGTAGTCTGACTTCATACAACATACTACGACAGGCTGGTAAAAGAGAAATACCCGTAAGCTAAAATGGCTTGTGAGTTTTAAAGTGTTACTAATATTGAAAGTAAAGCACGCCTTATTTGAAGTTTTGTAGTGCGTATAGCATTGTTCTTTAGAAAGGCTTCTTTAAATCCAAAAGCAAAGTATCCTTGAAAACCGCCATTAATAACGGAAAAAATAAAATTTACGTTCATAGAAACCATTGTTAAATCGATATTTAGTGTACACTAAAGCTACCAGAAAAGAAATACCCCAGGGATCTAATTAGTGAAGTTTTGGGCGCGCTAACAGAAGGGACAGAATTTAGTGTTAACATCATAATGGCGCAGTGCTGTTATTGTGAAACTTTTAGAAGTTCCAATGTTTGCATTTGATTCAGATGTAGAGTGAGCGCCTTGTTTCAGTCCGTATAGCTAAACTTCAACTCACACAGAACATAAACACTAGCTATCGAATGTCTATTTTCTATTGTATTTACACCGGGAACCGTAATAATATGTCGCTGGCTTGCATACGTATTTCAGCTCTATTGTAACATTTCAGTATTTATTTGAATTCGGCGGAACATGCCTAATTTAATGTGTGCAGTGTTGAAATCTATTACTCTGGGGATCTCATTAGCAAAGTTTAGTAGAATACAAGGGCCGCACAACCAGTGACAGTAATTACACTACACCGTGCTGCTAGTAGAAAGATCTTCAAGTGTATTTCGATTTAATTCAAATACTACAACGCTCTGGTTATTGGTTTAAATTTACGTTAAGTAAGAAAGTCCAATAAGGGCTGAATGTTTCTGGCAAAACGTAATTATTTGGGTGCTTTGTTTAGAAACTCTAAAGATTTTTCGAAACAATGGTATATGTAACTTATTGTAAAATACTTATCCTACTGAAAAGTCTGATGTCTGAGTCTGATTGTTTTAAAAGCAAGAAGTCCAAGGTTTTGTCTGCAAACAACATTAAAACGTTTCAGAAAATTGAACCTGATATTGAACATTTGTTTTTATTCGAATGACTCTAAAAGTGCCATTTTTCGATCGGAAGCGATGATCATAAAGAAGCACTTTTCTTTGCTGTTTTTTTTTTTTTTGTTGTTTGTTTTACTTTAATGCACGGACTTTTACGCAAATGTGCGCAAAAGTAAATGTGATAAATTGAACCTGTCACTGTTGTTATATTTTTTTAACTATTTTCATTTACTTTCGTTTATCGACAACTATTGATTATAATTTAAAGTTTACTGACAATTTCGAAATTATAACTTTGTTACAAGTTCAGTCTCAAAGTCGTTCAAATAGTATATTTTTCTTCGTCAATGTTGCGAGAAGCAAAGCACAATTTTTTTTAAATATCGCAAATTGTATGCAAAATATACAAACACCATACCGTCACACCGTGAAAGCAGCACTCATTGTTTCACTTGTATATGCTGAAAAAGACACGCTCTAAAAAAATTACAAACGTTAACACGTGACAATTTCAAAAATGGCATTAACATCAAATTTAAAGTATGAAATTGACGTCTTTTATTTTTGGCAATTTTTATTTATTGTAACTTATGATTCGTGTTATATGTTTCATTCGAATAAAAAATGTTTTTCGATAAGAGGGCGAAAATCCGTTTTTCGAACTCCTGCGGATTGACAGCGCCAAGCGCCGTGTCGTCGAAAAACGACACTTTTCGCCCTTGTATCGAAAGCTAGTATTATAAACGTATGACGTATTAATTTGTAATTCTAGGCTGCTGTCAACTTCTTAATCCCTGTCAAAACTGACATTTAAATGGTACAAGTTTTAGTAAGTTATGACGGTCGTAGGTAAAGATGGCCCATAATTCGAGTTGTAACCCATTTACGTACGGCTGGCGACACATAAAGACGATCATTAAAATGTTTTGTAAATATTTACATAAATGACAACTGAGGGACCTGGTATCAACAGCAACAACGTCCACAGGCATCACTTTTGAGTAACGCGTAAAAGAATGCTATGTTTCTGTTATAGCTAATATCAAAACAAACGTAGTTTTTATTAAAAGAAAATGGTAAACTAAGGGGAATTATTCGTATGAAGTAACTATGGCTAAATTATTTATCGCTTTTGCAAAACAATCGAGAATTGGATGGAGAATGCCGTCTTTGTTACTAATAGTGGGATATAGCCCCTTTTGACAACGAAACTCTTTAAAAAAAAATGCTGTGAAATTAACACCTACTAGTTTGGAAAAGTTGCACATGCAAAATAATATCATATTCAAATTAAAATTAGATGATATAATTAAAAACACTATCAATCGTTCTATACTAGTACAGAAGGAAGTTCTTCAATTAATTCGCAAGTTGCTTCTTCAGTTTCTTCAACTGCTGGCAACTTATTTTCTCTTGCTTTCTGCGCTGGTCTGAATGGTCTGGCTAGAGAATCTGCTTGAAGATAATAGCTTTATAAACTTTAAGTTCGCCAGGTATCTCCAATTAGAGCCAAAGTGTTTTTTTAAGAAGCTTATCAGCATCGTTATGATTTAGTAAATTGATTTGTAGTAAACCATTTTCTATGAAGGCAATCCTTTTGCATAATATAGTAGTTAAGTTCAATATTTTGTGGCTTAGTTGCGTCCAGTTAGCTGTCACGGCAAAAGATGGCACTTCAGAACAAATACGAAAAAGGGAAACTAATCCAATTTTTAAAAAGTTTTAATTGAGCATAAATGTGAAGTTAGTAAATGGTCCACGATCTTGCATGTAGCCCACGATGTTCCATCTTACATTTCTTTCAACAACTGATAAAGTAATTAACGATATTTTGACTTTGGAACTTTAAGTGTGGTGTGGAAGTATATCCTCTTTTAGAGTCACTGTAATCTAAGTTAGAGAGAACTTTGGTGATTGTCGTGTACAATTAAATTATTCAATCGTATGACTCTCTCAGTGTACGTCGTTCTCTGCCCATACAACACACAAGCTTGACGTATACAACTAAATTACTGGCGATAAATCTACAACAACGGAGTCCTTTGGAAAAAGTGTTAGATGCAGCAAAATTTAATTCATAAAAGACACGAAAAGGACAGCCGGCAATCTTAAGCGAAAATAAACCTAATTTATGTGGCAACACTATACTGATTCTGAACCTACGAGCCTTTGCCAATTTAACATGTATCCTTACAGTATATTTGAGAACCACATTTCGATTTGAAGATATAGTTTAACTTGCATGCAAACAGGTTCGGGAGCTGGTGATATCAAACTCAATTTACAATTTCAAATGGATTTGCCATTTGAAATCCAAATATCGCCCCATCAAAATATTTGCATAAAATTGACGATAGTGATTGCAATAAAATCGCAAACACTGTTAACTCAAACTAAATTTTTCGATCCGACCGACAGAGATAGCTTCGGAGAGCGGCGAATGGAGAAGCAATTGAATCGAAATTAAGTGCAAATTGGATTCGGGGGAAATGAGGCGGTTTCATTGGATTAAATAAACAGTTTCATTCTTATAACAGACCTGGTTTTTAACCTAATGCATTTACATGAACTTGCTCCAATACAAGGTTGCAAGTTTAGCCCAGAATTTCCTCCATATTCATGTAAATTACTATATTGTAAAATCGTCATTTTAGAAAAGAAAAAACTTACAAAAGAGAGTATCTTAACTAATTAATTGAAATGAAACTTAACTTCATTCGATATGATTTTTTCTTCAGATCTAAAACTATCAAGACAAATACATTTTTGTGAAACCACCTTGTATTTTTGTTGAAAGGTATCAAAATTGTTTTCAACTCTACCTGGAAACAAATAATTTTTCAGAATTGTACTGTTTTAATTTACGCCCAATACTAACGCTTCCAGCGTGCGTAATAAAAACATAACGTTGTGAGTACTTCCAAAGGAACCTAATGATAAATTTTAATCGGTGTTAAATGTTGTAAATTGTTCATTGTACGTACTTTCCTGACTGTGTTTCAATTCCAAATTAAAATCAAATCCTGGGTTCTTCAGTCATTTATTGTCTATTTATCAATTAAAAAAACGTTTCGGTGTTTTCCACCATCATCAGTTTCACTAAAATAACAGGTAGTAAAAAAAAATATAAATGTTTTCATTAATTTAACTTGACAAACTGTGATTGTTTTTTAGATTAATGAAAACATTTATATTTTTTTTTACTACCTGTTATTTTAGTGAAACTGATGATGGTAGAAAACACCGAAACGTTTTTTTAATTGATAAATAGACAATAAATGACTGAAGAACCCAGGATTTGATTTTAATTTGGAGTTGTAAATTGTGTGAAAATCTCATGCAAAGAATTATTTAGAATCTCTGGAAATACTTCTTTTATAAAGTTAATTTGTGCGAACTTATTTGTAAAACTCACTATCATTATTGACTTATATTAAATATAAATGGACTCCATCACACAGTAATCCTTAACTTCGAGCTTAATTGCAGCATAAACAAAGTCACGTCGTAAAATTTAATGAATTAATCACTTTATTTTTTAATGCTATTATTCTTAACACCTACTATTAAAAAGGTTTGGACAATACTGTGTTTATCCGAATATAACTGATGCCGAAATGTTATTCGAACTGAAAAGAGCGATATTTTGGAAACAAATTATAACAGAAATAATACGATTAATAAAACACTATTTAGAGTGGCCTACAAAAAAACTTTATAGAAGGAATACATGAAATGTGGCAAGTATATTTTTCACTTAAGCTTTTTTAACCCAGGGCCTTCGATCTTGCGGTCATAATCTGCAACTCACAAAGCAAACGTGCACAGTCGAGGGTTCTTAGGACTCGACGATATACTGCTCTGACACCTATTTTATACGTAGAATACCAGTAACACGTTGTTGTCACGGGAGTCATATCCACGTGTACAAGTAATTAAAGAGCGTATTATTACCGAAATGGAGCAACATGAAAATATTGACGCACGAATTTATGTCTTAAATGATGTATTAAAACTTATTAAAATAAGATCTTTGAGCGACTAAATTATCCTTCTTTTTAAATAAAAATTTACAGAATAAAAGTAATATCTAATATAGTAATTCTAATAAATAAACTTTAAATTGCTATGAACGAATAAAAATCGAACTGGCAACAATAACAATAAGAAATAAGAGCATCATGTAACGCAAACGTGTCCGGCAAAAACGTTTTCACTCAGCTCCAGCTCATTTTCAACTTTTCTTTCAGAGTAAGTACTGCCATATTTTGGTATTAATCAGAATGAGTAGCAGAGTTAGTAACCACTATAAAAGAGCGTCTAGAAATATTGAGAATGTTATTAAGACCATTGAAAAATCATCTGCAAATCGTGTTCAAGTTGCCCATGACTCGACTGGATAATGAAATCCAACAATTATATGTTTTATGAGAAAATCGCCCGCTCACAGCGTAGATTTCCCGCCGAAACACCCTGAGCGTGTACGACATTGATATGCGATAAATAAATAATGTAAAAACTAAAATCGTGTCATACTTATTTAGTACTCATTAAGCAAGCAATTATGATTACGTATTATACCGGGTGCTTTTTTTTATCGTAAAATATTTAAATATATGAAAAAAAAGGAATTCAAATAAAGAAATGTTAGGATCAGTTGTTTTCGATATACATATTTAAGTGATTCAACATAAAAAAGTACACGGTATATACAGTGTGTCGCACTTAAGATGGAAACACCCCTGTATTTTATTTATTTTTGTAAGCAGGGTTTTCAGTTTCAGTACAGAGGTAGAACGTCATTAATTTTGCTTAATAATAATTCGGCTTAATTGATTAGGGTACCCATTTCTAACTTCAGATGAAAATCCAGCTTACTACGACTTTGCGAATAGGGGCAATTCGCCATATTTTGCGATATGTTAGAGATCTCGGCAAAAGTTACTAGGAAAAGTTGCTGAGAATGTTATTTTAACGGTAAATACCAAGTTTCAAGTCAAAAGTCAAATTTTGGCGTTTTTTGAAAATTGGGTGCTATGAATTACCGTCTGGTTGGAAAAGCATTTCTTGTCGCACGTTGATAGGCAGATCCTCGATAATATTACATAATTCGTTATTAAAAAAATTAAGCAATCGCTCAGCATTTAAGGTAGTGTAGAAGAAAAACGGACCAATTATTCTGGCATCTAAAATTACGCACCACACATTAACTTTTTGTAAACATTGGCTTTTGCAGTTAGTAACCCAATGCGGATTTTCTGTAGACCAGTATATGCAGTTTTGAGAATATATCCCATTTTTAGTGAACGTAGCCTCATCCGTAAACATTATTTTTTATAGAAAAGTTCTATATTTTAAAAAATTTCCTTGGGCCCACAACCAATATTCTAAGCGTTTCAAGTCATCACCTACTCTCAACGTGTGCAGAAATTTTGGTTTGAACGGCTTTATTTTATGACGAGCCACGCATCTTCTAATTTTGTTTTTATTTACATTTAATTCAACAGCCCTCAGACGTAAACTCATTTGAGGATTGGCACGAACTGAAGCTATAATGGAATCATCATTATGTGTTCGATTCTGAAGTTGCGCGTGAAGCGGACTATTCAACACACTTCCAGTTTTAGTGAAACGCAAATTTACCCCTGCTGCAGTTATATGTCTAATAGGATTTCTCTGTGGATGTTTCATATTGAACTCTTCCGCAACTTGTCTGCTACTACTGAGATGTTCAATAGGCATTTTGTCAGCGTACTGACGCAATTGACTGTCAAATTGACAATTATTAGATGCGGCTAATTTGTCTCCATGGCTCTCTAGTAAATGTTGATACATAAATTCGGACTTTGCGTAAAAATTTAAAAGAATGCCAAAATTTGACTTTTGAGTTGAAACTCGGTATTGACCGTTCAAATAGACAATTTTCAAGTAACTTTTTCCGACATCTCTAAAGCATTGCAAAATATAGCGAATTGCCCCTATTCGCAAAGTCGTAGTAGGCTAGGTTTTTATCTGAAGGTAGAAATGAGTACCCCTAACAATTAAGCTCATAACATTCTACCTCTGTACCGAAACTGAAAACCTTGCTTAAAAAAATAACTAAAATACAAGGGTGTTTTCATCTTAAGTGCGACACACTGTATGTATGTACGGTAGACGTACAATGAGACGTACAATATATGTCACTGGATGTACGTATCATACTGTCCGTACCATGTACGTACAGTATGAATATGTGTATGTACGTACGTACCAGAGACGCGTTTTTCATTGGACATTTTATGTACTATGTGCGTAAGATGCCCTAATTGGTACGGGCACGTTATCTAAATTTCGTACAGGATGTAGGATTATACTGTTAGGATTATATACCGGGTGACAATAAAAAAATGACAACCAAATTGTATCGAATGAAACTGGAATATTTATTGGGTTTAAAAGTGCTATGGTAAAAAGCGCTTCGCCAAAACCATCAAGAGCCGGGACTTCGTCTCAGAATGTGTCAGGCGAAATTCCAGGGTCTCTATGAGAAAAATCGCGGGCGAGACTGGTCTCATACGGCAATCAGTCGGTCAAGTAGCTCCATACGATCTCCATGTCAAGCGCTACAACCTCCAAGAAGTTCAGCTCGTCACCGACGACAACAAGCGCGTACGGCTTACGGCTTGAACGATGCAAACGACTCCTGCTTTGCCACGCTCTCTTCAGTGGGAGAAAATCCTTCTCACGGAGTAAAAACTGTTCACTCTTGAACAAGTCACAGTCATCAGAACAATAGCAGCTGGTCCGCCCCCTGCCCCGGCACATCGGCCATCGTCGAACATAGCCAAAATTCGCCAGGGGCAACACCCTCTCGTTTTTTGTGGAACAGGGGGCCAAAACCAAAAAGGAAGTCTACTACGGTGACATCCTTGAAGCCGTCATACTTCCGTTGGCCCGGCAGCAATTTGGCGATGTGCATTGGACGTTCCAACAGGACTCCGTTCTGACCCACAAGTTGATATCGACTCAGGACTGGCGTCAGTGGTTCTGGATCTATTTTCCATTCATCTTGTCGGATTTCATCTCGTCGGTGGATTTAACCACCCTACTCGCCAGATCTGAATCCGATGAACTACAGTGTGTAGTCTATTTTAGAGACCAGGTCCGGTGCTACACGCCACAAAACTTTGGAGCCGCTGACGCGGTCGCTACGTCAGAAATTGCCGGAACCGATTATCGCCGGAAGAGATGCATGGCGCGGCAGAATATTTTCGGCAGCGTTTGCTGCTCTGTCGAGACGCGCAAGGATGCCACTTCGAAACCGGCTGAGTATGTTGTAGTCAAAACAGTTGTCTATTGTTTTTTATACATTTTGTTTTTATTGAAAATTAAACATTTTATTAAGTTTTGGCTAGAGCTTTATCTTCACCCTGTAATACTTTATATTTGTATATAAATAGCATCTACTGGTTATTTGGATCCCATAAACAAGCTAGTTTTAAATTATTTCCTGGTTGAATGCATACAGTTCCTGTTTCTGTAAAACAAAGTACATCGATGTTTTGTCGTTTTTCCCAGACCCATAACGCAAAGCTTGATTAGGTCCAAACGACATTTTATTTTGGCAAAAGAACAGCTCTCAGAGTGCACGAATAAACAAAATATGGTTTCCGACAAGCTGAGCGCCACTGGAAAACAAAAGAGGTCAAACTACAATAAATCATACAGGCACCGACATACAAAATAGAATGCTACATTTTTACTCTCACAATGAAGTCGGTAAGGACCGGGATTTTCATTATTTTTGTCCGAAATATATGCAACTTGTTTGTTATTTAAAAAAATATATAACGTTTCTAAATTAACTCTAAACTCTAACTCTTCTAAAAAAACTCTTAAAAGGGTCGGGGGGGAATATAACGAAGTGACGGTCTTATTGTTTTGGAGCCATATTATTCTCGTTAACCGGTTATTCACGAATTTCGGCCTATATTTTTATAATGTTTAATCAATGTGGAGAAGCATGTTTTGTTTATGCTAAATGTTTTGAAATATGAGAGCTCGCTCGTTCAAGTTTTATTCAAAGCTTGATCAGTCGATTGATGAGCTGGAGCTTTCTTTTGTCAATTAATAAATATATACTATGAAGCCGACTGAAATTTGTTTTTCCAACTAGAAATGTTTTAAGCCATAGGTTACGACGCGGGAAATAATAGTGCGCAATAAGTTAATAATAAGTTCCTTTGGAACTTAGAATTGGGGCTATTAGTTCACCAATTTCATTTTTTGAGACTATTATCCTTATTATCCACTTTAATTTCGTGCGGAATTTTCAATAAATTTAATTTATTTCTAAGTATACTAAAATTCACTTTATCGTATTCGCTTTTGATGTTCAAGGATATTGCTATTGAGGATTCGTTATTGTTAAAGGCCAGTAAAATGTCTGATGTAAACATGGCTAAATCGTCTGGAATGAATGAGTATTGGCTTTCTTTGAATCAATGAGTATTGGCTTTTTCTGAAGCTTGTTTGGAACCATGAAAAACTTTTTTTATTCCCTAGTTTCAATTCAATTTGAATTCTGTTTTTTAGCATTGGTTCCCATACTTTTATCAGGCAAGAAGACAGAACTATAGATCTGTGGTTTTTTACAAGGTTGAGCTCTTTATTAAGTTTGGGAATACATATAACATTATATTTTTTTCATTCTTCCGGGAGGTCGTACCCTTTAGTTAATACATAATTATATAAATTTAGCATGATATGCTTTAGCTTCTCTGGCAGTTTTTTTTATCATTTCATAATTTATCTCGTCAATATCTGATGCTGAATTTCTTTTATTTTGCTAGCTAAGTTTAAGTTGACTAACGCTAAAAGATTGTGGTTGAACAGTCTGTTCCTGCATGTCGAGTGGTAACAAGTCAATGTCTTCTGATTCTATTTTTTTTATGACACCCAGTATTAACTGATTAGAAGTTGGGATCAGTCTTGTAGAGGTGTTCGCGCCTGAAAAAGCATTGACTTTGTTAGAAATTTGCATTACTATTGAGTTTCTATTTAGATAGTTACAATATTCGATAAAAGACTTTATCTTCTGTTGTTTGAAGAATCTGTTAGATTGTGTTATGTCGTGTTTGGCTTGTATGTAGTTTTTCGGTTTTGCAGCAACTTTTGCAAGCAGTTTTGCTGTTCTTATAAATTTATCGATTCTATTGTTAATAATTTTTTTTATTGTTTTGTCAGCGTTGCAGTAGTTTCTAACCTTATGAGAAGGATAAAAAGGATATTTTTATTGTTTTTTAAATTAATGCTAAATATGGTCGGATAGTGGTCACTGTTGAAAACAAGTGAACAGGGGAATTACAGACTGCTAGATTCAATGGATTAGACGTGCTTTTATTAAATGTAGTCGGCTTACTCTAACTCAACAAAGATGGAACTTAAGAGTCTAAAAATGCTCTTAATATTATACCATTAATGGTATAATAACCATTATCATAACCATAATGATTATTATTTGAGCTTATTATTATTATTATTATTTCCAGGATTGACATAATGCATTTAATTCTCCCATAGGAATGAAATTACCTTCCAATCCTGCAAATATTTTCTCTAATTTTTCTTTTTCAAAGTGAGTGGCACGGAGAGATTAAACGTTTATCATGTTCAAGTTATTAATTTTGATTACTAAATATTGAATTTATTTTATAATCAGATTAATTGTATTTTTCACAATTGAGAAGTTATTATTGTTTTTGACACATGTTGCGATGCCTGCGTATCCGTCTCCTCTATCCTGGCATATTATTCTATAAGATTTGAGACTGAAGTTAATATTTTGTTTTAATCATGTTTCGTAATATTACGTCAGGTTTCTCTTTATTTATGAATGAAACTAAGTCTCCCCTGTTGACCGAAACACTTCTTTTCTTCCATTGGAGTATCTTAATTTTTGCTGGCTGTTCTGCATTGAATTATAATATGAGTCTGGACCATCTAAGTTCATGGCTGGAGGCGGCAACTGGTTTTACAGTAATATTACAAGTACAGATTGTTCTTTTGCTGGTAAATTAGAAAAAAAGGTAAAAGGTTAAAATTGTCAGATGCAGTCCATGCAAAACGATTAATGTCTGAAAATAGTTAAAGAGATATATGTATTGTTTCAGAAAGTATATAATGTACTCGGGGAAACGCTTGCCAAAATGAAACGAGACGAAGAAGCTGAAAAGTGGTATCGAGCAGCACTAGACGCTGAACCAGACCATGTGCCAGCACACATAACTTACGGGAAACTTTTAGCGAAAAATGTGAGTCCTTAAGTATTAGGCTACGTATAAACATCAATAGAAGTGAGACAAATGTTTATGGTATTTTTTTGTTTACTTGGTTATCATTTGCCAGCTAACACCTACACATTAACTGAGGAGAAAATCTGAATCAGAGCAGATAAGGCTCTTTTACAATTTAAGCAATTTACCGTTTTCAAATGCTTTAACCTTTAGAGACACCTAAACCTTCCGGTATTATACCTAATGGGTTTTCCCACTCTAGTTTGCATAACGTAAAGACCTAATTACAAAAATGAAAGAAGCCCTAATGCCAACAAACAACAAAAATCCCCATTTTAGAACGTGGCTCATGCGGCATCATGCTGCCCTGGATCTTCATGAATATTCATATCAGAAAATGAGGAAGGGTATAACAAGGCAAATGTTTTTGCAAATTTAACGCAAATCTATGAGGTAATTCCCATTACTTAAGTGTTAATTTATTGGGACGCTGGTGGATGCATATATAATTGATATAAAATTTTGCAAAAACACAGTTTTTTAAAAAAAAATTTTAGAAACTACATTTGCAACATTGACCCTGCTAAAAGATCTTTCTCAATAATGTTTCGGTCCTTTTGTGGTAGGCCACAAATGATGCGCCATTTTCATATTTTCTAATCCTGCAAGTTGCCCAAATATTTTCTGGCTGACATGAAATATTACAGGAGAAATTCTGAAATTCTCGGTCGTTTTATTTTCGCTTTATGTTTGAAGGCTTATATCTTTGGCGATATATTACCCAAATATAAATGCATTAATCAAGAATATAATAGAGAAAAATACACAGTGATTAATGGTCACATAACAGTGGCATCAAATTAATAACGAATTTCGAACAAAACGAATTGTAGGGACAACACCAAAAAAACATGTAGAATAGTCAAAATACACAGTTCAGAGTCACTCAGTCTTCTGTTGCAATTGTTTAAAGGTAAGCGCTGTCTTTGGTATTGTTCGATAAATATTTGCTGGCAACTGCAAATTCAAGCAATTATCTGATTACATAATGGATCAATAATCGAATATGTAAAAATGTTTTGCTAAAAAACGATAAATAAATAATATTGTTTTGAATATATCATCACTGCTATGCTAGTAATAATATTCAGTTGTAATGGCGGAGTATTAAATTGTTAATTTAGAGCTAATTTAAAACACATAAAGTAGCCTCGTCAAAAACACATGAACTAGGTTTTATTCAATTATGCAAAATAATGCACTGATAGAACCCAAATTGGAAACAGGTTATATCCAAATCGCTTGTAATAGTTTTTATTACAGTTTACGTATTTAATACAAGGGGAATAAAGCAGAATTTATGTGGATTCAATTTTGTACCCATCTCGTTTTATTTTGTTATATGCTAATAATTTGGGATAAAAATAATTAACTCTAAAATCATATAAATACTTATTGGTGCACCTACATTTATTAAATTACCGTTAATATTGTTCTGCTTAATGAATTCTTTATATATATTTCGACGCTGAATAAATAAATGCTAATGAACTTAAATAACTCAACTTCAGGTTGTTTGTATTTTTGTATAACCAATTTTATTGAAATTTCAGTTTCTATTTGAATTGTTCCTGAAAATGTAAAGTGCTTTACGCAATTAGTCTATCAAATCAAAATGACAGTTTCAAACGGATCGACGTTATCCTAAAAGTGATGTGAATTTCGCAACAATGTAATGATATGAATACTCGAATGTCTCAATGTCAGAGTGTCGTGACATAAGTGTCACATATCAAAATGTTTGTGATCGTGACACTGCCGATGTCTTGGTGACATTTTAACATTTCTTCAAGGTTTCATTTGAGTTGGTTTTAAATTATGTTGCCTTTTGAATTGATTACATTTTCGGAATATTACCAATAATACCCATGTCTAAGGATTAAATCAATTGCCGAGTATAAGGCGAGACAAAAACGTCCCCTTATTAGAGTTTCTGGTGCCACCAAGTTTGTTTCTACGCAAAATCCACTGTCTCATCCACACTCGTTTTTTTGCCTAAATTTCAGAATAGTTAATTCTTCTTCTCAATGTGTTGGATGTACTGAACACCTAGTGCCGTGACATCGAATGTCCAAAGCTGTGACGGAATTTGATGTCACGTACATATATGACCGAGCCTTTAGTGTAGATCTGTAATCATTGTTGGTTAGTTTAAAGCTAACGAGTGTATCAACTATTGTGACTGTGTAGCCTCTCTGAAAATGTTTTTTAATTCATAATATTCTCTCTAGAGCACACTTGTAACAAAAATTTGTTTTTGCAAAATACTAGTTTTTTAAATAAGGGACTTTCTGATTTACTGAGTATATTAAACCTAACACGTCGAGTGCAATGTCTGAATCCCAATATCCTAAAATAAAAAATCCTGCGTATATTCAAAACTATGATCATGAATGTTTGCGAATATGTATTAGTTTCATACTATTTGGTGATTTAATTTCGATGGATTTATCAAACACCTAATTATACAGGGTGATTTAAAAGTGGCGTAATTCGTTTTAAGGGGTAATAAGGGCTCACTTGGAGAGTACGAGAAAAATATTGAAAAAATTGTTTCGATAATTTCTAGAAGATATTAATTGGAAATCGAATTTCAGATTTCTTAATAAGCATTATTTTGAAATTGTTCCATGTTTAATGGGTAGCATATTGGAATTATTCAGCATTCAAAAACAATTACGATCTTTACTTCAAATAGCGAAAATTTTCGATGTTTAACAAAGTATCTTCCACAATTTTTTGATAAAAAGCTTAAGCGGCAATGACGTTTTTTGTCATCGAAAGATAGTACAGGGGGACAGCGTTTGCCAATAATAACAATAATTTGTTAAACTGTAACATACTTTGAAGCTTCTTTTACGAATTTGCGGAAATGCGATTAGTTCTGAGGAAATGCCACAGTAACATAGCAGAAGTTGTAAGAACTAAATCCAATAAAGGGCTGAATATACGGAAGATTGGCCCGAACAAGTAATGGACATAATTGCAGCAGAGCTTTCCAGGGGCAATCACAGCATAGCAAAACAACTGACACTTTCCCGGGCACTAAATAAAGACCGTGGAGGGGATACATTCCTACCATGTTTGTACGAGAAATAGAGCACAAAGACACTGTTAAATCAATCGCTTACTGAACACCGGTACAAATTGAGCTGGAGTTAATTAACCGAAAACGCGAAGCTGCTCGAGAAGAGTGCACAATGAGGTTATTACAAAGGCACTAACTGTGATAATGTTAATAACTTTTATCTTTGACCATACGGACATTTCGAAAAAGTTTGTTCCTCTTTTAACGAGTCCTGTTGAATTTATAGTTAATTCTATCCTATTCTATTGCCACTTTCTGGATTTTTTATGGCCTTTGGAGTTTTTAATAGTTGCGTAGCAACAGATGTTTACGTAATGTTAATTAGGCAAATTACCTTGAAAAATATTGCTGCCATCCTTCTGACCTAGTTTTATGCAAATATCTCAGTTCATAATAACTGTGCTGTTCATAATAACTCTCAAAATTCCCTCAGACAACACCTCCAGGGGAGTAACGTCAATTTTATTATAGGACGATATACAATATATTAGGACTATAATTGACTTTTCGAATAAATACGTTTCGTCATTCAACGCTTCCTGTTGAATTTACCGTTTACCTGTACTTGCCTATTTTATTGTCACTTTTTGTATGGTTCCATGTTTACCGGAGTTTTTAATAATTACAGAACAACAGGTATTTACGTAATATAGATTAGGCAGATTACCTTGAAAAATATTGTAGCCGTCTTTCTACTATAGTTTTTTTGAAGTTTTTTTAGCGTTACTGTCTGAATCTACACTGAAGGGTTGATGAGTTCATTTGGGTGCCGCTTTGATTGCAATGAAAAGAGAAGGATAGCAATTTCATTAAAAGGCCCACCATATTTTTTGAGTCCATTAAAGAAATAAACAGAGCGGCCAGAGCTAAGACCTATAACGAAAGAAAATTATTCAGTTAAACAGCATCTATTCTATTAAACCGAATTGTAATTGAACCGCTTTGGCTAGTTCAACGCCTTATTTGTACAAATTAAATAAATTCGACACAAAACAAGAACTGTCTATTGCAATTCATAAACAGATAAGATAAGGTGAAAACATGTTCAAAGCCATATTTAATTTTTTGAATTTATTTTAGGTGAGCAGATCGGCGGAAGCAGAACAGTGGTTCCGCAGAGCTCAACGTTTGGCTCCAAAAGACGCCAGTGTTTATCATCATTATGGTAAATTTTTGTGATTATTTTTTTTGGGTACATATTTCTAGCACTAATGCATTCTAAAATGTTCAGAAGCATATGTGGTTGAAACTTTTTTTTTTTCCGGTGAGCTTTAGGAAATGCTCTTTTATGCACTCCCAGAGCTGGTGGTCTGTCGCTCTGGTTTGTGTGGGACTCCAGCTAAGCTGTTTACCCACTAAAACCCTTTCCTCACCGCCGAGGTGGTGTTTGGCCTTGCACCGCGGTCATTTCTGTCCTATTGTGCCCTATGGGTGAAACTTATTATCAACTCTAGAATTTGGTCTGGAAATCGATTTCTTGATCCGGCTCCCGTCCCATCATTCAAGCTTATCAACAGTGTATTATTTTAATTCTTTAAATATTGATTGCACCATTCAACTTGCGGCTACCATAGGAAAGTGTAGATTTTCGATTACGATCTATTTATTGACTACTGACATGTATCCATAATTGTTGTATACTAAATCAATAATTGATGATTTTGTCCGGCCGTCAGGATTTTTTTTTCCACATAGTTTGACTATATTAGCATCATTATAAATTCTTGAAATAATTCAGGGAAAAAATTACTATTAACATTGCTGACGAATTGCCAGACTGCTGTTTGTCGATTCGTAGAAATAAGAGTTACTTTCTTCTTTCATTTTGCTTCTCGTACGGTAATATATAAATCTTCACTAGTCACTGAAATAATTCACAGCTGTCAATTTAATTATTAAAATGATAAATCCACATTTCCAACTGTACCGTTCTTATGCGTGCTAGCTTCGCGTGTTCAACTCAATGAAATAATTTAAACATGAACAAGGGAGTTGATTACATGATGATTATAAGTTGATTATCGTATTAGGCACCATTAATTAAGTTTGCTAAGTCTGCCAACGTACTAAATTAAGAGCTGGTCTTTATAAATGGGTCACTGAATATTTGGTGATAATTTCAATGGGACATAAATATTTTATGGCTGGATTTAACATCGCCCATTAACTTTTAAATTTCGTGATTTTCTTAATTAGTAGGATTATGACCCGAAATATGCTGATAGCAGTATTGGATACTATCATATGGAATCATACTTATTTATTGCTAGGTATCTAATAGTGGCCAACTAGAAAGTTTAAAAAATATTTTGCCTACGGTTTTAATGTAATTTAATGTAATTAAATGTAATTATTGCATCTCCATAATGGCTAATTTGCTATTGAAGTATTTTGATTATTTAGTGAAATTAAAAAATTATGAATCCGTTACAACTTCAAGACAAATAAGCACCCCCGTATACATATAGCTGTCGATGTGAGTAGACGTGTTCTAGTCGCGGTGATAGTGGTGTTTACAGTTAGAGGCATAAATCGATTAAATACCATTCCATACGAGGTGGTATTGCGGTCAAGGCCGTCAAGCAATCGTGTGACAAATATCAACAAGACGATATAAAGGTCAGGA
>NW_026017110.1:33436413-33438484 GCF_020466585.1 Dendroctonus ponderosae | reverse complement strand
TAACGTCATCAAAAAGTATGCACAGAATCACGAACAGCGACTCCATCAGCATGTGAATCCTGAGGCACTCAAGCTCCTGGATAATGCGGAAATACAAAGAAGACTCAAAAGAACTAAACCATTCGAACTGGTTTAGAAAGCAAGAATTTGTGAGAGAGTACATGTCAAACCGATGTACTATAATATTACGGACAGASTGACTATCGGAGGATGTGTGTGCTTTGTGTTTTTTAAAGTAGTAGATTAAGTTAAAGACAAATGGCTTATTAGTATACTGTACTAGATTGCTATAATAAAAAAAAATATAAAAATAAAAAAAATAAGCACCCCCAAAGATTTTCTTAATTAGGCGATCAGCTCAGCCCAGGGAGTCCTGGTGCACACAAAATTTATTACCTTACGCAGTGGTTACATTATCTATCACCTACTGACTCCGAAAAATAAATAACTGCAGGAGATTGAATTAAACAAGGATTAATGGCTTGGTATACCATAAATATTTCGCGGCAAAGAACATACATAGCATTCGCTGTTCTGACATTGAATATATCGCTCTTGAATTAAATCCAGATTTATGTCTTAGTTTAATAGCTGGTTGAGACTTTCAAATCGATGGTATTCACACCATAGTTGCAGATATATCAAAGTCAAAGGATACGTGTCAAAAATTGCACAACAATTAACCGGAACCGGTAAATGTTGATGACTACGTACTTAATAATAAGAAAAATACTCTTGGAAATTGTCAGAGTGGAAAAAAATTATATTGCCCAGGACCTGTCAATAATGTGAAGCGCTAGTTTAAAATTGATACACCTAGATTGTCTTACCCCTGTAATTTTTTTAACAAAATATTGTTAATGTAGTCAAAAATATTGGTGGCAGTAATGCGAATAAAGTTATCAATAATTGGAGGCTTGAGCTAATGTCAATCAGAAACACAATTAGGTATTACACATTGATTATGGCCATGAATATTATACATCAAATCAAAATATTCTTTTTTGCTACAAAAGTTTACAAATTTTATGGAGAACAAATATTATATCAATATAATATTTTGCATTATATAATTTAAATTTTAATTTATATAGAAACAAAATTACGAATTCAGTTCTACAGGGTGTACCAAAAGTAATGGCACAACACAAAATGGTGGATTCCTGGGGTGAAAATTTGATGATTTAACACAACTTACCTTAGTCCAAAAGTTGACGGTTGCCGACATACAGGGCGTCAAAGTTACATTTTTATTTCAGTTTTTCGTTGTTCTACTTTGAACGGAGCTGCATATTTTAACGAAATTTGGTATTCAGGGGTTTTTGAGCATCAGAAATCCAACACTACCATCAGATTTTGATAAACTTGTAGAAAAAGCAACTTGCGACTATATCTGGGCAAAAAAATGTTTTAAACTTTTGGTGACCCAGTATTCTGACTTCTAGACTAGTTGCGTGTAATCACCTATTAATTGTGCACAAAAACGATATTCTGAGTCAATGTCCCAACAAGCCTCTGTTTCGGAGATATTTGCGATTAAACTGCAAAATGCAGAATTGTGAGGATGTTACAATGCATGTCAAGTAGTGTGACACAGCGACACGGATTTACTTGGTGTCTGTCAAAGGGACCTAGTGCCACTACATACTTAAGTTTTGATTTCAATTAGTTAATATGCCAAGGCATAATTTTTTCGAACTTGGAGATGCGAGATATGGTTACAGTTTATGTGCAGCAAAATTTTAGTGGGCGCAGTGCCAAACTGCGTTACTTAGAATTGTATCCCAATAGGAGGCAACCGAATTTCAAGTTATTTGGAGACATCTACCGTCGATTAGGGAAAACTGGTTGCTTAAGGACCAAAGTTAATATCTTGGGACGTCCGAAAATTTCAACTCCAGAACAAGAGAAAACGTTCTGGTTCGTGTTGGAGAAAATCCAGAAATAAGCACAAGACGATTGGAAACTGCAACTGGCGAGTTAAATTCTTCAATCAAGGGAAAGCCTTTTAAAAAAGATTTATTTTCAGAACGACGAGTTACAGCAATAGTGTACTTGTGACAACTGATAA
>NW_026017110.1:33434131-33435414 GCF_020466585.1 Dendroctonus ponderosae | reverse complement strand
ACGGCGTTAATTTGGATTCGGGAAAGTGCGTCGGCGTTTGTATTCTGCTTTCCTTTTTTATAGATGATCTCGTAGTCATATTCTTCAAGTTTGAGTCTCCATCTGACTAGTTTGCTATTTGCTTCTTTTAGATTAAATAACCAAACAAGTGGTCTATGATCTGTATAAATTTTAATGACATGCCCAGACGATTGCCAGTAATTCCTTCTCAATGGTTGAATATCTACATTCAGGACTATTGAGTGTTCTGGAGGCATAAGCTATTGGTTTGTCGTTAGGTACATTTTCTTGAGATAATACTGCTCCGATTGCATAATTACTTGCGTCTGTAGTAAGGGTAAAAGGTTTGGTGAAATCCGGATATTGTAAAATTGGAGAGTTTATGAGGAGACTTTTACAATGATTAAAAGAGTTTTTGAAATCAGTAGTTTGATTAACGATGGCATTTTTCTTTAAGCATGCTGTTAAAGGCTTGGTTATTTAGGCAAAATCTTTTATAAATCGTCTGTAATATCCTAGAAGTCCTAAGAAAGAGTTTATTTCTTTTTGTGTCTTTGGAATAGAGAATTTTTTGATTGCCACGATCTTATCTGGGTTTGGTTTTACTCCTTCAGTTGTACTACGTGTCCTAAGTATTGTACTTCTTTTTTTTTAAATTCGGATTTATCCATTTGTATCTTGAAATTTGATTCTCGGAGTCTATCAAATACTTGCTTTATGCGATCATTATGTTTTTGTATTGATGTTCCGAAAATGACGATGTCATCAAGGTATACAAGGCAAATTTCGTTTTGGAGTCCTCGTAGAATATTATCCATGACGCGCTGGAACGTGGATGGTGCGTTCTTCAAACCGAAAGGCATTCTTTTGAACTCGTAATGTCCGTTTTCTGTAGAAAATGCCGTCTTTTGTATGTCTTCTGGATGCATCTCTATTTGATGGAATCCACTAGCTAAGTCTAGCGTTGTAAAGGAGTGGCTTCTTCCAAGTTTGTCCAGAATATCTGAGATATTTGGCAACGGGTATTTATCATCAATTGTTCTTTCGTTGAGCTTTCGATAATCAATTACCATTCTCCATTTATTTTTGCCTGATGCGTCTAACTTCTTAGGTACAATCCAAATTGGGCTAGACCAAGGTGAGATTGAATCTTGAATAATCCCTTGTTCAAGCATTTTAGAGATTTGCTGTTTAACTTCTGTTTTATGTATTTACATACAAAGATTTCTAATAGAGGATTTTTCTTCTGAGTTGCAGTGTTCAAGACGAAGATTTTGTAAATT
>NW_026017110.1:33426200-33433132 GCF_020466585.1 Dendroctonus ponderosae | reverse complement strand
CCCCCTTCTAAACCCTGATCGCCCCGATTAGGGTTTATTTCATCCGACAGGGCCTTTACAGTTCCACCCAGTCCTCTGATTGCTGAGGCTGAGTATCAAACTCTTTCTTCTGCTTCCAACTTTTATTCCACTCGGTATAACTTTAACTATGGAACAGGAACAAACTAACTTTTAAATTAACGTCAACTTCACAAACAATAACAATAACAAACGGAAACTCTCTGAACTCGGTCGCTGCTGTCACTTCACTTCCCCCGTCTGGTTCTCGTCGTCGCTTATATAGTTTCCTCCAGGTAACCCAGATAGTTCTCGAAATCTCCAGAACAGGTGCGAAACTTCCCGCTTGTCGGTGTCCTATTTGACAGTAAATGGGGCCCAAATGGGGCTCCCATTTACTGAAATACCATGAATTTCGATCCCCCCATACCAAACGTGAGTACCCCAGGCCATTTCCGCTACAATATTCTTAATGTATTAATTAGTTTCCGTAGATAACGAGATAATATATTTTTTTACGTATTTCATGTGCACGATGGCAGCCGAGTTAAACATTTATGTAACCGTATATTATATAACACACATCCCGGTCAATTTTTGACCGAAAAGCTAAATTTGTATGTAGGATGACTTTGCATCAACCAACAGATTGGGACAATCTATCTTAGCACGCGGTATCACGTTTATGGGTCTCACTCCATAATGTCACCGAAACTGGACAAACTTTTGGAAATGTAACTTATTAGAAAACGGTGGAGAGTATAGAGAATACGTTTTTTTCGATGACTAGTATGGGGATCTTGGAAACTGCAGCAGAGACAACGAAGGTTAGATGAACAAAGAAGTGTAGTTTTGCATGCTCTACTCAAAACAAATTTTATTTTCCCAAAATTTGACAGGTCTCAAGAGATACTCGAATAAAACTAATTTATGAGAGATTTCGGAAATGACAGAATGGATAAAATGCAGTACCTTATACTATTTTCCATGGTCAGCTACATTAAAAAAGTATAAATCGATTTGGAATCGATGAAGAAAAACGATTACAATATCACAAAAATTGTCATAAAATGTTCTATTTAACAAACGCATAATCAAATATGGTTTCCATTAAAGAAACATCAGTTTATGTCACATGGAAAAAATTAGAGTTAATTTGTAGAAACGTCTTATGTTATTTTATCTGAAATGCCATTTCAGATAAAAAAATCTGTCATAAAATAGTTTTCATCGAGTATATCTTGACAAATGTCAAATTTTCAAAAAATAATATCAGTTTCGAGTAGGGCATTTAAAACTGCAATTCTTTGTCCATTTAACCTTTTTCGTATCTGCTGTAGTTTCCAAGATACCGGTCCTACTCACCCTGTATAATACATTTTTTCCCAAAATTCGCACAAGATTAAGACAACTTTAAACCGCAATTTTGAATCTTTATAAAACATTTAACGTTCTTAAAAAACAGTTAATGGCGCAAATGTGAAATACATTTCACGAAGTCGAGTAGAACTGACAGAGACGCAAATCTCTGTAACGAATCCAAACGGCTTAAACACATTCCCATTAACTAGCAGCAACGTGAAAGGAAGCTTCAGTTGTTATTGCAGAAAACTAAATGTCTGGAGAGGCAGGTAAACCCTTTCTGTACATCTTTAAAGGGCCAGATTTGAGCTATGCAAATTAGTGCAGCTCAGGGCTGAAGCATCAAGGATTGACTAGAAGAATTTAAATCAATAGCTCAGGTTGGGCGTAAATAATAATTTTGGACTATGGACGCATTGAACGATATTAAAGAATAACCACAAACTAGATGCAGAGCGCTCAAAACAGAGGATGCTGGGCATAAATGGGGGAGGCCTATACCCAGCAGCGGATGCAAAGGGCTGATTGACAATGATGATAATGCTTTAGAGTCATTAACTATAAAACAAAACACGTTTTCAATATTTGATTATATTGATATTATATTATCATTGAATTGGGACTGTTTTTTTTATCAACTGCATGATTTTTTGAATATTGCACAAAAACTGCATCAGTCACGTTTAGGGGGTTATTTAATTTAAGGTTATTCGTCTCAACTAACGACTTTTGCAACTATGCTATTAAATATAATTTAAGAAGTTAATTGATTGTTTAGCAAGTTGCAAAGGAGCAAGTTGCATACCTAAACATTACCAATAAAACATTTCAATAACTGCTAAAAGTGAGTCAAATTTTCTGTTTGAAAATTTTACGGTTTGACAAATTTTAAAAATATATAGCATGTTAACTTATGGTTAGTATATAAAATTTACTCCTCAACACCGTATTAACTTTACATGTAAAATTTAATTTATAAACCCATCACACATATCTTCCTTGAGTAGAATGTCAAATATGTTTTGCATGCAAATAGATTCTACTCAGAAATTTAGCGTCAAAGAATCTGAAAATTGGTATACCTCCGCTCTAGTGATCTGTGAAGTGTTACTGAAGGCAATTTTCACTTGCAACGACTAAAACCATTTTGAGTTTGACGAAACAAGTATTAAACCATGGTGGAAAACCAAATCGAAGTTTTGGCAATTTTTCATTACTAAGTACTGCTTAACAAGTAATATTTAAAGATAATCTGCCACTCTCTAATTACATTCACTTGGCACATTTTAACCCGAAATATTTCTGTTTTGACCTATGGTATTAGGTATATTATTATTCAATACCATTTTTATATAAATATTTCAATTAATAGAATTATAAATTTTCATAACATAATCCTGTAAAATAAAACATAGCCGCATTTATGGTATTAGACAATACCAATTTATCAAATTAAAATGCGATATTGTCTTGCCTAATAGACTAAATAATAATGAATTTTTTATTGCGACTGCCAAATAATATAAATTGTATAGAAATAACCTTTTCGCTACAAGAACAGTACTTCTAGGTTGCATAAAAGGAGTATTTGCCGGGACTAAGGCTTCCGATTAATATCATCAAAAATTCTCAGAAGTTACTTGGTGAAACGTTGTGGTAATCTTGTATCCGATTCATGCCATTTTGATCAATGTCAGCAATATTTATTAGTTTTGGACTTGTTTAATGTTAACGGAATGTTAAAACGCAATTAATATTTTTTTTAGTATATTTATCAGACAAATCAGGAATCCAATTTTTCGGCTCCAACCATTTTCGGCCAAAGCTCTGAAATAGGAAACGATATAATACTCGTATATGGAATATTTTTAAATTGAAAAAGTTATTCTTAGGACAAGTGTCAAAGAAACGAACTATATTCGTTGAAGCTTCATGACGGATTGCAGGCTTATTGTTATAGACAGGTCATACTCTTTTTGAAGCTAAATTAATGTTTTGAACCTTTAGGCCCGAATTAAAGAATGCCACTCATACGCTACTCATCTCAAATCCGACTCTCACTCCTCTGCCACTCACGTTAGGGTGAGATGAGTGGCTCCTAACTAAGGCCAACTTACGGTATTCAAAAACGACACTAATGAGTCACTCACTTGGGTTCAAAGAAAACAATTTTAGTAGGTTATGTTTTCATAAGTAAATAACTTCATTCCGGTTCCATAACCTCAGTTCAGCTTTTATTATCACTTGCTTTGTTATGGGTGTTTGAAGAAAAAATCACGTTTATAATATAAGTTTATTAATTATGTATAACAACATCAGTGCTCAGCGCAGTTTCATGTGGAGTTCTGAGAAACAATTTCAAAATGGTAGAATATTCATGTAGCCATTGCCAAAAAAAATTCTAGAACAGGGGGGAGTGAAAGAAAAAAGACTAGAAATAAATAAACAAATTTGGAAAAAATGGGGGGTTTAATACAATATGAAATCAATTTTAATCCGTTGATCTGCTAAAATGTCGCGAATAAAAGCAGCCTACTTGGCGCTTCAGACCTCGGAAACGTTTCAGTTTCCTCCATAGTTTTACTTTCATCGATCTGCTGGCTGGTGTCAATGCCAATATTAAGATCCACCGCTGTAGCAGCAACAATTCTGGTGGTACATCGTAATGATACTTGCAAGCACTTTTCTAAACGTTTAAAACGACCTTTCCATACACCAAAAGCGCCTTGAATAACATTCCTTGTTAAAATATATGCGTTATTACATCGCTGATCGGCTCTTCCTTTTGGGTTTTTCAATGTTTTTCAAGTATACATATACCTTTTCTGAGCATAAGCACTATCTCCATGGCACTGCCATAAAATATTCTACTATCATGATCAGAACCTAGGCAATGAATAACAATATCCTTAAGTTCAATCCAGCTACAGCTTTATTGTTCATGCATTTGATCCACCTTGGCTTGATATTTTAATGTGGGTGCCATTTATACACCCAATCACTCCAGGAAAACTTGCAATTTGATGAAACTGCCGGATTTTAATTAGTCAAAATGCACCAAAATAAATCTTGAGTACGCCATGAGAGGACAAAAAGACACACTCATTTCTCACTCACTTATGGTACTTAACGCGCATGTCTTCAATTCAAAGTTACGGACAGTTTAGTCACTCATTTAAGAAAATGGTTTCTGAATACGGTTAGGATGACATAAGTCTGATTTTAGTGTGAGTGATGCTTGAGTGTCGTTCTTGAATTAGTTCTGAAGAATATTTGCCGCTTCTCTTCGGTTCGTTAGTTCGTAGTATTTGAAAACATTGAATTCCAGATCGTATGTGTGAATTTGATATACTTACATTCCGCTGAATGATAATTATAAAAAGTAATATTAGAAAAAAAAAATTATTGACGTTTCCACAAAGACAAGCTGATTGCAAGGTCAATTACTAAATGAAAAGTAAATAAAAGTTAGATGCAAACCTATTAAAGAAAATGTTGCTTAGAACATTTCATAAAATGATAAACTACTTGATGAGCTAATATTCATTAAATTTAACTGTTGCCCCTATTAATTCCATCAAAACGGATTATTTATGAACAAAAAGCATTTCTAATATAAACAAAAGCGCGTGTGTCGTGGCAGTTTATTTCCCCCTGGTGTCACGCAATTGCCCACTTGACTGATTACAAAACTCGGTGGTAACAAATAATATAACACCAAAAGGTGAATACTGCATAAGCAATAACCATACAAGCGCTGCTTTTTGCCTGAAATGTTACATTGCTTTTGCTGCTTTGTTACGCTTGTATGTTTTAATTGGCCGAAGAAACATCAGGAAGCTGCTGGATAATTAGTTCTAACACCACTTTGGAGCTGACATATTATTGCAGTTGCACTGAGCAGTTTTAAAGTTAAACAATATATTTAGTGGATAAGTTCTATATTGTTGAGGCGGATTCATATTTTTACATACTTCTTGTTTGGTATTTTGCTTCAAAAATTTTTGTCTTTAAAAAAGACAGAATTTCCTCACGTCTTCTATTACAGATTGATAAATAGTGCTCCTATTTCGCAATAAAAACGAATTATTTATCAAAAAGTAATCAAGAACTATCACCTAGAGTATATCCTGCGACACACTTAGGCTTAAGCTGTAAGAGAAAATTCCAATTAGCAAAGAAATTAATTTGAAAAATTCCCTTGACGTTTCGATAGCTATTTTCTGCTATCGTTATCAAAAGAACCTAAATGAACCTAAAAAAGAGTAAGTTAACAAATTGTGTAACAATAGTAGGATAATAATAATAGAAGGATATAATAATAATAGTAGGAAAATGTATTTGATATCTTCTTGGCACGAGTTATAAAATTGGGCATTTTGCCATTTGGGGTTTCTACATTTTATTGTAGTATTATCATGAGAATTATGTCTAGGCATCAGTTGTAAAGAGCTGTTGCGTACGGTAACTACTACCTGCGAAAATTAGCAGGCGGCAAATCGGCACTAGCTACTTTTCCTACTTATCCAATACTACTGCTGAGAGCAACTATTTATTATTTACTGAGTTAACCGTAATGCGAAATTCATGAAAACCTCTAAATATAATTGAAACATCATATAAAATGGTCTATCGTTTAAAACATCAAACCTCTGCAAATAAAGAAGTTAAATTACAGTTAGTGATATCAACAGAATCAATTTAGGCCTAGTGTAATATGAAAAGAAAAAAGAAATATTTACCAATTAATTTATGGTTTTGATCTTCTACGTTAGTTTTAGCTATTATAGAGTTCGCAAATGAAAAGGTTTCCAATTCTCGTATATGTTCAATTACAAGCACGATATCCAAAGTGGCGGCAATTACATGGGCCTCCAATGCAGTATGATTGCCTTTGCAAGCACATTTAATTTATATTTTAAATTTGGCCAGATTGGTCAGCCCAATGGTAGTTTTTAACCGATTTGTTAAAAGTATGATATTAACACACGACCAGTGAAAATACTAAGAGAATTATGAGAACCGTAATACTGTAAATTATTGGTTTTACCCAAAAAAATATAAACAACAAATGTGCATGTTCAGATAATCTGAACTTAATTAGGCAAATAGAAGTTCAAGAATTGATTGAAGTGGTGTCATAAATTAGGTATGCTGGTAACTGTTGATGCCGGTACGAAGTTTTCAAATATTGCCCTACTACTTTACATATGCCGCTAGAAAGATTAATGGTTTTAAAATTTTTGTTAAATTGTTTCTCACTTTTGCCTTCCAACTTAAAAAGTGTAGTACTTCATAAAAACTAAGTAAACTTGTTATTCATTCGGTGTTTATTCACTTCCTAAAGGATATGTATATTCCAGCAGATCTAAATTCAAAATAGTAGATAGATCTGCCGAGAGATACAGTTTAGACTAAGAGAGGTTGTCCTTTATATAACGTAAATGAACTGGCTTGGAGAGTTCAGGTCGTCAACAAAATTTTAGTTTTTATTTAGAAAATCTGAATTCATTTAATCCACGTACCATTTCTTTATCTTTAACATATTCTAGAGCTAGAACATTAAATCAGCA
>NW_026017110.1:33411646-33425201 GCF_020466585.1 Dendroctonus ponderosae | reverse complement strand
TAAAAACCGCGTTTGGAAATTAATCCATAAAATTATACGTTAAGCAAACGGCTCATTATCGTATCTGCAGAAGAACTCTGGCGTCAAATAAAAAGTAACAAACACTTCGTATCCAAAAATATTATCCAAATCTTTAGTTTTGTAAAAAGCTAACCGTAATTTTCTCGTATTGATTTGTAATGTTGATGCATCTCATTTGAATGGTAAGGTTTCCAATGCTCAAAAATTTTTCCTCATCAGAAATGTTTTTATAATTAAAAAACTACGTTGGAGCGATAGATTTTTTCTGTGAGAAATATAGATTATTTATCTTATATGCATGAAAATTAAAAAACTAATTAAAAATGTATAATGCTATTCGGATTTACTGATTTTGCGGTACAGAAAGTTCTAATTGTCAAATATGTAATTTCCATTTCGTCTTCGTTATCTAGTGTTAATGTTATTTTAATTGAATGATAATTTTTGTCGCCCGATAAATCTGACAAACACAAACAACTTGTTTATTGACATTTTGCCCATCGTAAGAAATTTGAGTGATGCATACAAGAGTCTTTAATTGTTTTTGCCTTTAATAGCTGATTAGGTTAGTATGACAGAGCTTAAATTTTATTTTATAGGTATTTCAATTACCTCTATTTTCCAAGTTGTTGGAAATTCAGATTGTTTCTTCATCAAAAATTTCTAGGCTTCCTACCTGAATTTCCAAATGGATTGATTGCAATCTAAAATAAGACCTTTTATCCTCGATAATTTCTAGAAGATATTAACAGTTGAAAATCGAATGTTGACATTGTTAATAAGTATGATTTTGAAAAGGTGCCATGTTTGATTGTTTGCCTATTGGAATACATTTGAGCATTCGAAAAGAAAAATTACCATATTTGATTTCAAATTACAATTTTTTTTTATTTTAAAATAGTTCTCTTATACAATTTTTTGATGGAAAGTCAAAACGGCAATGACTGTTTCTGTCATAATCAGGTAGTTACAGGTAGATGGCTTTGGTCAAGAATAACAAGCATTTTTCGAAAGTTGTCAAATTTTAAGACGTCTTTCACAAAATGTCCACCAATATCAAATATTCGGATATGCTATTAGTTATCGAGGAATGCGACATGAGCATTGCAGAAGCTGTAGGATCTTACGCCAAGAAAGGGCGAGAAGCAGTGGACGATTGGCGCCAGGAATATACTGTACGGTAATAGCTGTTCGGCTTTCAGACACAGAAGAACATGTAATAGAGGTAATTACTGCAGAGCCTTCCAGGCGTACTGAGGGCATTACGCGCCAACTGACACTGTCCCAGGCACCAAATAAGAACAGATGCAGGGCTACTGTCACGTATGTAAGATATGAATACACAACCATTAAACCTCTGGTCTACTGAACATCGGTACAAATTGAGCAGGAGTTAGTTAGCCGAATACGAAAAGCTGCTCGAGAAGAGTGCACAATCGGGTTATTACAAAGGCACTAACTTTGATAATGTTAATAACTTTTACCTTTGACGATACGGACATTTCGAAAAAGTTTGTTCCTACTTTTAACCAATCCTGTTGAATTTATAGTTAATTCTATCCTATTCTATTGCCACTTTCTGGATTTTTTATGTCCTTTGGAGTTTTTAATAGTTGCGTAGCAACAGGTATTTACGTAATGTTAATTAGGTAAATTAATAAGGTGATTAGAATGGCACTAACTTTGACAATATTAATACCTGTTATCGTTGACGATACATACATTTCGAAAAAGTGTTTTCCTACTTTTAACGACTCCCGTTGAATTTATTGCTCATTCTATCCTATTTTATTGCCACTTTCTGGATTTTTTTATGGCTTCTGGAGTTTTTAACAATTACGTAATTAGGCACATTACATTGAAAAACATCTTTCTGATCTAGCTTTTTGCAAATATCTCAGTTTTTAATAACAATAATTTTGAATCACCCTCTATATCCAAAAAAGCTGATCATCTCAAACATCTGTTAAAAAAATGATTCTAATACTAATTCAGTACTTCAATCCTTACATGTTTGTAGCATGTCTATAAAAAACAGATTAAACACCTAGATAGGACCAGTAAACCAGATGAAAACATATCGCATCTATGATTCGCATTTTTAGCTGAGTACTGTATAATTCTGTACGCTTGGCAAAATGTTAGTTGTGATTCTGCTCAGCAAAGCCTAATATCAAAAATATTTCCGTTAAATGGGCAGAGTAATACGTGCGGAGGCAATACGATTCCTTTTTATTACTTGAGAAATTGAGATGGAAACTGAGCAGCTGAAAATGGCTAACAAAATCAAGCACGTATCAGAATATAGTATTTCGCTAAATTGGGCTTGCTTTAACGTCCATAAATGAGATTCAATTTGTAAGCCGACTAGTGTTCACACAAGAATGAATAAAGGGATTGGTAGGGAAGATAGTTCGTTTTTAGCTAAATATTTTCACATGTTTATGATACCGGCAATGTACAAAATCCGGCTCCCTTGGGGAATACGAAAAAAATATTAAAAATTTTTTTTTCGAAAATTTCTAGAATATATTAACAGTTGAATATCGAATTTCAACTTTGTTATTAAGCATTATTTTGAAATGGTTCCATGTTTAATTGGTAGCATATTGGAATACTTAAACTTAAAAAAAAAAAATTACTATCTTTGCTTCAAATTACGAAAATTTTTGATATCAAAAAAGTTCTCTTCTGCAATTTTTTGAGGAAAAGGCACAGAATTCGAGGTTATGATAACAGGTTGACATTTTGTCAACAAACCTTGTTGAATTTACCGTTTATCCTTGTCTATCTTATTGTCAGTCTGTATAATTCCATGGTTACCGGAGTTTTAAATAATTACGAAGTCACAGGTATTTGCGCAATGCTAATTAGGCAGATTACCTTAAAAAACATTGCTGCCGTATTTCTAATATAGTTTTTTGGAAATTTCTCAGTTTTTAATAACAATTAATTTATTTTACTATTTTTGCTGTACTCCTATAACAGCGCCAGACAACACCTCCAGAGGAATGACGCCAATTTTGATTCACCCTGTATATTAGAATTATTTTCTCAAATATATTCACTTTCGCGACATGTTTTATGTAGATGCTCAACAGCAATCCATAATGATGATGATGATTACAGCAATCATGAATGTGTAAATTCAAAATAAAAAAGTGCYCCAAACAGTTTATAAATTAAGTTTTCGCAAAATTCCTCTTTTGTAAGCTTACTGCTTTGTCTTACTTTCTGTTGTTTTGGGGTAGTAATCAATCAAGTCGACAATAATCTGACTTAATTGAACAGCACCGTTTCAGTCACGCACCATTGTTTACTTCAGCTTTGCCAATATTAATATAAAATAATGATAATAAAAGAGAAATATTAGAAATAATTGCGGCACATCAACACGGATGAGTGATGAGGTTTTATTTTGCTCTGGCCATTTCATATTCGTACTTAAATTATAACGTGAACTCATGTCAGGAAAACAACGTTTCTCTGGAGAACTATTTTTATTTATGCTGAAATCTGAATTCGAAGTGTTCCTATATACCTATTTATAATAATTAAAATGACAGGAAGCATATATTAAGTTCCTATTTTTATTCATGTCTGAGTACAATTTGTTTCTCATATAGTCATCAATGGTTATGCCATTTCGTAAATATATAGATAACTAGCTGACCCGGCAAACGTTGTATTACCATATTAATTATTCCTAGGGTTTTTTTTCATCTCGAGTGGGCGGTTTGCCCACTTATTATTATATATTATTTTCCTGAGATCAGTAAATAAGAAAAAAAAATACACTGAAAAAGAAGAGGTAAGTTTTGGGTAGTTTGGAAGAAACTGGCTTTATTGGCCTGAAAATTGGCCGTATTTATCTTTAATGTGTTTAAATTTTGTTTTTCATTAAGCCGGGTTTTTTTTCTTAAGGTGAGTGTTTCCAAGTTGGGTCTGCCATTAGACTATTGGGAAATTTGAAGTGGAGTTTTGGGATTGTTCGGGAAAAAGTCTCTTGGATTAGGGGATTTGTATGGTCGAGGATTTTGGTTTTCAACTTTTTGTTTCGAAATGAATTCCTGAATCGTTTCCGTTTCAAGGTTTTTGTGGATTTGGATGTTTCGAATGTACCAGGGAGCGCGTGAAATTCGACGTAGGAGTTTGTTTTCGAATGTTTGGAGCTTCTCGATGTTTGTTTTGCATGTTTGGCTGATGACAGATGCCCCGTAACAAAATTGTGCTCTGATCACTTGTTTGTAAATTAGAGTTTGGTTTTGTAGTGAGAGTGTGCTTTTGCGATTAAGAAGAGGGTGTAGGTAGGCGGCAGTTTGAATTCCTGTGTTAATACTTTTGTTTATGTGTTGAGAGAAGTTTAGCTTATTATGCCAAGATATTTGACTGCCTTTGTGTATTCGATTTGCGTGTTGTTCAGTGTTAGTTTTGGAGTGTTTGCGTTGACTGTTTTTCTAGTTATTAGCATGGCTTTAGTTTTTTCAGAGTTAATTTTGATTTTCCAGGTGTCGGCCCAGGCTTGGAAAGTGTTTAAGTGTCGTTGTAAGGGTGGGATTATGTGGTAGATGTTTTTATTACTATAATGGAGGCTCGTGTCATCAGCGAAGAGAACAACTTTGAAAATGGGGGCTTTTTGGAATATCAGCTGTGTATAGGTTGTAAAGAGTTGGGGAAAGCGGGGCGCCCTGTGGGACACCTGCTTTTATGGATCGGATGGAGAATTTTGTTTTGTTCAGAGTTATGAAAAACTTTATCTCGTGGAGAAAGTTTGTCACAAACTGTACGATGGTTAGGGGCAGTTTGTGGATGTTTTGGAGTTTCCAAATCAAGCCCTCAGCCCAAGCTTCAGTAAGTTTTTTTTTTTTTTTGGTTTTGCTTCCGGAGGCAAGGGGGATAAAAATCTTCTCGAAAGACACCTACAGCCCGTGCTGTAGGTAGTGTTGGATTTTTACCAACTAAAAACCCCCTATTTAATAGTATTTCAGGCATGGCCTTTAAATCCGTTTGTATATGTTTGTTGTTGGCTTCATACCATGTTGCTTCTTTTTGCCGTCATCCGCTGATGGATGCGGCGGACTTGTCCCTAGGTGGCTAGGTGTGCGCTAATTGTTCCGCACTTAGATGCACTGTCCGAAGGCTTGCATAACACCAAAGGAGGGAACTAATCGGTGTCGCCATCTATCGCTCGTGTTGAAATTTATTGAATTACTAATATCGCTATTAAAAGATAGGGGTTTATGGCAGCACCCATATCAGTTAGGGGTATAGAAAATAGATAACAACCTATTCTCAGACATACTGAATATACATATAAAATTTCATCAAAATCGGTGAAGGCTTTTTGGAGGAGTATGGTAACTAAAACTGTGACACGAGAATTTTGTATATATAGATTTAACGTTCGCTGCTTGCGTCATACCTTTCAAGAGGTAATAGGGGCTCACTCGGAACGGACGAGAAAAATATTGAAATTTTTATTTTCGATAATTTTTACAAGATATTAACGGTTGAAAATCGAATTTCCACTTTGTAAGCTTTGGTTTGAAAGTGTTCCATGTTCAGTTGATAGCATATTGGAAAATTTAAGCTTTCACAACAAAAAAATACGATATTTCCTTCAAATTACGAAAATTTTTGATATTAAAAAGTCCTCTTCTACCATTTTTTGATGAAAAGTCTAAGCGGCAATGATGTTTTTCGTCATTAACAGATAGTTACAGGTGAATAGCCCTTGTCAATAATAACAATAATTTGTGAAACTGTGACTGACTTTGAATTTCCTTTCACGAATTTGCGGATATGCGATTAGTTCAGGCGAAATGCTACAGTAACATAGCAGAAGCTGAAAGAACTCACGCCAACAAAGAGCCAGGAGAGTGGTTCCAGGAAGATGGTGGACGACAATTGATGTTCGGGTTCCAGGCACAGAGGAACAAGTATTGGAGATAATTGCGGAAGAGCCTTTCAGGGGCACTCAGAACATTGCGCAACAACTGACACTTTCCCAGGCACCAAATAAATACCGGCTACAGTCCTACCACGTATATAAGATCACATTAAACCACGGGATTACTAAACAGCAGTGTAAATTGAGCAGGAGTTAATTAACCGAATACGAGAAACTGCCCGAGAAGAGTGCATAATAAGGTGATTACACAGGCACCTGTTCGGAGTTACAGACTCAAATGTATGTTTTTGTAATTTGTAAACAAGTTAGTAATTCGAGGTTATGAGTTTAGAAACAAGTTTCAAAACCCAACCAAAGCTGGTATTTAACGATTCCTGTTGAATTTACCGTTTATCCTTGTCTATCGTATTGTCACTTTCTCTATTTATCCATGGTTACCGGAGTTTTAAATAATTACGAAGCAATAGGTACAGTCCGCGACACTTGATTACTCTCACCAACATATTTGAACTATTTTTCATAATAGTCAACATTTTGATAAGCAAGCCACATGTACCATTGGATACAATGTTTTAATAGTACTTGTCCAACAATTCGTTTAATTCACTCATATTTCACAATGGAGAAATTGTTAGAAGCAACTGTAATAATTGATAGTGCGACACTTGATTACTCCCATTCACTTTTTAGAATCGTAGGTCGCTTGGCAAGTATAAGAAACAAAACCATGTCAGTTGACAACGGATTGACAGTTATCTAGTAGTAATTTGAGTATATTGGAGTGTTCTAAAAGTTATTGGTATTGATATGGGACGGGGTAAAACTTAATCGTTCGCAGAAAGCGGGCAAATTCAAGCTTATCGAGAGGAAAATTATTAAAAACAAGAAATTGCAACAAAAATCGGGCGCAGCTCATGGGTAATCAATGCTTATTTAAAAGACAGAGAAAACTACAGAAATACTCGGGAAGGACGCACTTGAACTGCAGCCACACAAGGGAACGCTGAGTAATTCTTCGACTTGCATCCAATTCTTCGCCAACAGCTAGACAAATAAGGAATCGAAGTGGAAGTAATGCGTTCAGACGCACTATCCAAAGGGTAAAAAGACTGTCCAAACTTAAAACGAAGAAAACTACGCGAGAAGCCTTTGCTGCTTGCCCGTAATCGACAAGAACGTTTAGAGTTTTCACGCATTCATCGTAACTATACAGAGGAATGGAAAAATGTCGTTTCCTCGGATGAAAAATAGTTTAACCTGGATGGTCCTGATGGTTTCCAATATGACTTTCATTACGCAAGGATGGAAGAAAAATTCTTCGCTTGCTGTCACCGTCGGGCAGGTTAAGTAGTGATTTGGGCACCAATTTCAAGTCAAGGCAGAGTTGGCATCGAGTTTCTAGAGGTCGGCAAACGGCTCAAAATCATTTGGAGTTGCTGCAATAGCAAATTGCTAACATAACAGCTTTATTTCCTGATCAAGAATGGATATTGCAACAAGACGATGCGCCAATTCACACGGCGAAAATAATCCAAACCTGGTTGACTGCTAATAATATTTCAGTTCTGGAATGGCCTGGTATTTCCCCAGACTTAAATATCTTCGTAAACTTATTGGGTTGGTTGGTCAAACGCGTTTATACTGAAGAAAGACAGTTTATTAATAGAAAAGAATTAATCGCCGCTGTTACACCCGCCTGGGACAAAGTTCCAGTGAATCTAATAGAAAATATGTTCAATTCGTTGCCTCATCGAATGTTAGTCATTGAGAAGCAGAGAAGGCATACCAAATATTAAAATAAGTATTAGGTTAAATGTTGTGCTCTAAGTTAATTCCAAAATATGCGAGGAATCAAGTGTCGCACTAAAAATTACAATATTTGCTTTAAAAAAAAAACCAAATGTACAATACGAAATAGTAAAACACATTATTAAATAAATTTTGTTAAAATCGTTAATCTAGTGTTTGATATAGCTTACTAATGAAAAATTTTAGCATTAGTAAACATTATTCAAAATAAATAGGTGAGAGTAATCAAATGTCGCGCACTGTATTTACGAAATGTTAAAAAAGGAGATTACCTTGAAAAACATTGTTGCCGTTTTCCTAATATAGGTTTTTGTAAATTTCTCAGTTTTTAATAACCATTAATTTTTTTTACAATTTTTTCTGTACTCTTGAAACACTGCCAGACAACACCTCCAGAGTAATGACGCCAATTTTGAATCACCCTATATTTGCAAAAGAGACGTCAGTTTTCAAGAATGTGTTTAAATATTCAACCGTGTCTCCTAATCGCTTTTTAATATCGTCCGCTTTTGAGGGAAATTAAAAAATGTAATTACACCCGAGACAGAAAATTCTTTTTTAATAAAAATTCGTTAACGATCTTTTAAAGCTCATTTTGCGGCGCTCTCATAAAACCTAATAAACCTAATTAACTCATACCTTTCGGAATGAAATATTTTTCGGATTTCTATGGGCTAGCACATTATAATACTTAGAAATAGGTATCTCTATTTTCTTATCGTTTACAATTATTTGTTTAATTTTTTTGGGGCATTTTTCAGCTACAACACTCGGTTTTTATTTATTGTAGGATTGAATAGATTGGATTTAGAGAGAGTTGAAAAGATATGTAATTGGACAATAATAAGCATTTTCATTGCTACTAAAATCTGCAAATAATTTTAGTTGTATCAAGTAATAATATCGGTTGATATAGGAAATAATCAAATCATTCTAGAGTGTGTCGCACAAGATGGAAATACCCCTGTATTTTGTTTATTTTTGGAAGCAGAATTTTCAGTCTCGGTATAGAGGTAGAATGTTATAAGCGCAATTGCTTAGGGTACCCACTTCTATCTCCAGATAAAAACCCAGCCTACTACGCTTTTGCAAATTTGGGCAATGCGCTATATTTTACGATCCGTTAGAGATATTGGAAAACGTTACTCGAAAAAGTTGTTCAGAATCTTATTTTAGGTAGGCTCACAAAATGCCTAGTGAACATCTCACTTTAAAAGAGAAAATAGAAATAATTAGATTATTTCGTAATGGAGATTGAAATAGCAGACAGGTTGCGGAAGAGTTCAATATGAGACATCCAGAGAGAAATCCTATTAGACATAAAATTGCAGCAGGGGTGAATTTGCGTTTTACTCAAACTGCAAGTGTTTTGAACAGTCCGCTTCCGCTCAACTTTGGAATCGATCACATACTGATGATTACTATCATAGCTTTAGTTCGTAATCCTCAAATGAGTATACGACTGAGGGCTTTTGAGTTAAATATCAGTAAAGAGAAAAAAAATAAGAAAATGTTCAAATACAAATTTCTGCACACGTTGAGAGAAGCTGATGACTTGAAGCCCTTAGAATATCTTAGAATATTGCTTTTGGGCCCAAAAAAATTATGAAATGAGTGAACTTTAAAAAAATATATTTTTACGGATGAGGCTACCGTTAACTACCAATGGGACAGTCTCTTCTCAGTACTTTCGAGACTGACTGGTCTACAGAAAATTTTCATTAGATTATTAAATGCAAAATCCGATAATCACAAAAGTTACTGTCTGTTGCGGTACTTTAGGTGACAGGATGAGTGGCCCGTTTTTTTTCTACACGACTTTAAATGCTGAGCGATTGCTTGATTTTTTTAACAATGAATTGTGATATATTATCGGGGATGGCCTACCAACGTGCGAGAAGAAATGCTTTTCCAACTAGACCGTGCATATATTCATAACTCCTGGTTGGTCCGGGATTGATTCAATCGATACTTTTCAATAAGATGGATTGACAGAACATGCCCTTGCGAACAGTGGCCCTCTCGGTCTCCTCACCTTGCGCTAATAGATTTCTATTTCGGGGGTACTATCAAGAATAAGGTTTACAAAGTAAAACCTCGAACTCTAGAAGAACTGTTTGAGTGAATAAGAAATAAGAAAAGCCTGCCGTCAAATAAATGCAGCTGAACTAATGAGAGATGCCAATAACAATCACAAACGCATTGAGATCAGGCTTGAAGTTGGACTAGTTGAAGCAGACCACATTCGATAATACTGCTTATTTTTTATTTTGTTGGATAAACCATGTATTGTTACATTTTTCGAACAAAAAACGCAAAAATTTTACCTTTGACGTCAAACTTGGTAGGATTTACCATTCAAAGAACATTCTAAACAACTTTTTCTAGTAACTTCCGATATCGGTAACGCATCGTAGAATATAGCAAATTGCCCGTATTCGCAAAGTCGTAGCGGGCTGGGTTTTCATCTGAAGTTAGAAGTGGGTACCCTAACCAACTAGGTTCATGGCGTTCTACCTCTGTAGTGGAACTGAAAATCCTGCTTGAAAAAATTAATAAAATACAGGGGTGTTATCATTTAAGTGGGACACTGTTTAATTTCGTTTCGCTTTGTATAATGTATAATGTATTTACACACTGTATAATGTTATTAATAAACAGAAAGTTTATATTCTATTTAACACATCTTATAGATACAAGGAAAGACAATGTTGGACTTAGTGTTGTAACAAATGTAAAATTTTCTTACTGGCCGGTTAATTTAAGCCAGCACCCGCAAGTGAATGGTCCTTTTCAAGGGCCCCAGTTAAAGGGCATTTATTTACTTATTAATAGTGTTTTACCAATAAACAATAAACCAGGGCAATAAACCCTAACAATAAAAAGAAAGCTTCCGAGACGCCATTGCAGAACCAAAGACGTCAATTTGCTTTTCCCGAAATGTCATTAAAAAAATGGCACCCTAGCAGGGACCTCAATTTGTCTTTTCTCGAAACGCCATTATAGTGAATAATTATAATTTTTGGGAATTAACTCTCTTTTATTTATGATTAAATGAAATATCCCCTATTTTATTAAGTTGTTATGGAAGAACAAATTCTGAGTTTTACTAGCAGTACTCTTAAACGGTTGGAAAATAAGAGCTGAAATCAATTAAAAGCTTAATTGTCAGGTTTTGAGAAATTTTCTGGAGATTATTCACATTACCACTCACATTGCAGCGTTAATAAGTTTGTGATATATTTTATAGATTGCTTGGTGAATGATTTTAATAAAGTAAAACCGATCCTTCTGTACGAGGGTTTGTGAGATGTATTATTCACACTTTTAGCGCAATCCATTTGTAAGTTGATTACTTGTGAGCTTCTAGAACACAAAGAAGGAGTGCTTCGTAACACGCAAAAATATTGATATTGTAATTTAAAAATGTCCGTGTTTCATATTACATACGAATATGTTTTACATACCGAACTTGTTGAAAATGAAGCAAGAAAAGTTCATTTGCGTGTATACGATAAATTCTAAGCCGAAGCAAGTCCATATAAAATTTGAGAAAACGTCACTAGGTAGAGTAGTAGAAATGCATTATAGACCACGGGCCAAATAACAATCTCATAGTAATTCTTAATTATAAAAACCGGTTGCAGTGATACTGATGAGTTTGATTATGCATGTTATTTAGACAACTGAACACTTTGTATAAAACTTACCAGAATAGCTAAGGGATTTGATACAAATCTTATTTTCAATAATTTGCGCAAATTATTCAATGCGACATGCTGCTACAGCAAAATGGAGCGTAGCTTTTGGTAACTTCTAGAGCGATAAATATTAAAATGTTCATTGCGTGCAAAGGACAAATTGCGGATGCTATCGCGTTGCCAGCTTAATTTTCTCAGATCCGGTTTCATACTAAATTTAAGCAAATTGGACCCAGTCTAAGGTGTCTCCAAATAATTTAATAATAAAGGATTTCCGACCAGCAGGGTCTTGTTATTGATTCTCGTCTGAGGTCGGCATTTTGCATTTAAAATCATTCTATTGTTCACGTTGCAATGGTATGGAAACGCAATATTGAAATGTGGACCGCTGGTTTCAAGTACTGTCTTCATAGATCTTTTCTATAATTGCCAATTTTTTCGCACATCAGATTTTCAATGTTTTTTTTTAGGGCGACATCGACATTCAGAGTCAAAGAATTTACTGCTTCTTAAGCAATTATTTTTGTAATATCCGAATATCAGAATGAATAAAAATAACTTTGAACATTTACAAACGAAATGAGATATACAGGGTGGCCATTTTCTGAATCTTTGTATGGGTAACTTCTACCTTTTAAAAAATAGAGAATCCGTTAATTGGGCAAAATTGGGTAGAAATCGATTGCCTATTCATTACCGTTTTCAAAATTTAGGCACCCGATTGGTTTCTGAAATATCCTAAAAAGACAAGAAATCAACACTTTTTTAATTATCACATATTACGTAAGCTGCTTAACTTTGAAAAATATTACAACTGCCCTTGGTAGAACTTTTTGCAATAAAGCCATCAAACCAGCACTCGTTTTCATAGTCAACTTGATTTATGAGAAAAAAAAATAATTTTTGTTTTTTTAAATGATAATCATAGTTGGCTATGGGCCTTTCAAAATCCTTTTTTTTCTGAATTTCACGATATAACGGTTTGTATGTTTATCTCTTCTTTTAACTGTAAAAATTCACAAGAAAATCATTAACAAGCGTCTAGCAGTATTGTCGCGAAATGGTTACTCCATCTGTAATTAAAAGTGGTAAATAAATTTTACTTTTTGTAGCAGTTTGAGCTAAGACATCTCACAAGGTAATAAAA
Source organism: Dendroctonus ponderosae (assembly GCF_020466585.1). Classification (NCBI taxonomy): domain Eukaryota; kingdom Metazoa; phylum Arthropoda; class Insecta; order Coleoptera; family Curculionidae; genus Dendroctonus; species Dendroctonus ponderosae. The sequence continues at coordinate 33,412,612 of NW_026017110.1, read as the reverse complement.
ATTCCAAAAAAATACGGATTATTTAAAAATCCAACAAAGGGGAAGCTTGAATTTAAAGAACAAGATGAAGAAAGAGTTTTAGCTTACATCCATTTTAAGCCAAATTTATCAATCAGAGAAACTGCTAGTGAATGTAATGTTTCTAAGGAACAATCCTATTTGATTCTAAAACAAAATAAATTCAAGCCTTTCAAGTACCACACCACTAAACGTGCCTGGACGTAAACCGAAGTCAATTTCAGCATTTAATTTAAACGGTTCGTTCTTTCATTTTTATTTTATGGTTTGTATGACAATATACAGGGTCATTCAAAATTGGCGTCATTCCTTTTAAGGGGCGATAGAGGCTCACTTGGGGAGTACGAAAAAATTATTGAAATTTTTTTTTTCGACAATTTCTAGAAGATATTAACAGTTGAAGATCAAATTTTAACGTTTTTATTAAACATTATTTAGAAATTGTTCCATGTTTAATTGGTAGCATATTGGAATACTTAAGCATTAAAAAGAAATATTACGATCTTTGCGTCAAATTACAAAAAATGTTGTTATCAAAAAAGTTCTCTTCTACAATTTTTTGATAAAAAATCTCAGTGGCAATGATGTTTTCTGTCATTAACAGTTAGTTACAGGTGGATACACCTTGTCAATAAAAACAATAATTTGTCAAACTGTGATTTATTTTGAATTTCATTTCACGAATTTGCTGATATGCGATTAGTTCAGGGAAAATGCTACACTAACATAGCAGAAGCTGAAAGAACTCACGCCAACAAAGGGCGAGAAGAGTGGTTCCGGGAAGATAGTGGACGACAATTGATGTTCGGGTTCCAGACACAGAGGAACAAGTATTGGATATAATCGAATCAGGGCCTGCCAGGGGCACTCAGAGCACAATAACTGACACTTTCCCAGGCACTAAATAAATACCGGCTACATTCATACCACGTTTGTACGATGCACATA
>NW_026017110.1:33403430-33410647 GCF_020466585.1 Dendroctonus ponderosae | reverse complement strand
AATTTTTAAATATAAAATTTCGACGCTGTTATTTTAATGACATTTGCTTGTCGCTTATTACAAACTAAGCAAATATAACACTAAATATATTCATGACGTTTTCCTGCTATTTTCTTGTTGATGCCACTCATATATATCAAACTGAATACCGAGCCGGCAAAGTAGGTCTCGTAAGTACCTACTTTTGTATAGACCGTGAACCAATGAAGAAGAAGAAGACTTATATGGCTGTAACTTCAATTGTATATGTATGTTTCTGATCAATATATTGATGCGATTTTCTAGTAGAGATATTGCTTATCTTCAACCATATATTTTTTGATTTGTCATTAATTTTTTTTATTCCTCTCTTCTATTTGCAATAATTTTAAGTAATAAACTATAAGTAAATGTCATGTTAAAGTGAAAATAAAAGTCTTGTAGAGAATATTCCAGCGAACATTTATGTCTCTTAATCAACTAACTTACATATTCAGTTGCCCATTCCTAGCCTTACACGATGTGTCTATTCAAATATTAAATCTATCTATTAAGCACGTTTTTCTGTCATTAATGAATAGCAAATTGTCATCCATCTAAGAGGATACAATACGGATTCAACTTTACTACTAGCTATTATTCTCAACTTCAATAGTGTAGCTGCTCCAAAAACAGACTTATCAGAATTTTACTGCTCTTTATACTTCTCTATGCTGTTGCCTTTGATGCCTCTACTTTATCTAAATATAATTTAAAGTTAGCAAGCGTACATGCAACTTGTTTTAAAAGTTATGTGCACTTTGATATAAGTTCTTAATAGAAGGGAGAAACTTTTCCCGTAATGTTCTGTAACTCATTTTCGCTAAGTGCTGGCATTCGGAGGAAAAGAAGCAAATAAAAACGTTGATGTCGAGTTTTGAAACACTGTCAGAGTATAAATTATTTTTAGGTATAATCTGATCCAACCTTTTCTCTATTTTCACCTGAGTGCAGGGTGATTGCTCAGATATAGAAGGTAGTAAAACGCAAATATTATTTCCGAATAGCTATACCAAACTAACCTGCAACTGGCAAAGTTACCAAAACTATTTTCAAATAATCCTGCATGATGAAATTGAATATAACCTTATAGTCTAACTAACTACACTACATTCTAAATTTAGTAAAGTTCTGGTCAAATTGTACAAAGCAAATAAAAGTATTGTCTTAAAATTAACGGTTGAGATCAGTTGTGTGGCTGAAGATAAATGCAAGTTGATCATTAACAATAAACAGTATTATTTACACGTTTTTGCTTGCAATCGGCGTCGTAGATCCCCGTAACATTGCCACATAGTCGGCGCTAAATTCTTGTGTTAGGATTAATGCATTCTCAGGGCCGAATTCAAGAACGACATTCAAGCATCACTCACACTAAAATCAGGCTCATCTCATCTTAACCGTTTTGAGAAACCATTTTATTAAATGAGTTACTAAACTGTCCCTAACTTAAAATTGAAGACATGCGCGTTAAGTGTCATAAGTGACTGAGAAATTAGTGTGACTTTTCGTCTTCTCATAGCGTACTCAAGATTTATTTTGGTGCATTTTGACCAATTAAAATCCGGCAGTTTCATCAAGTTGCAAGTTTTCCTGCAGTTACTGGGTGTATAAATGGCATCCACATTGAAATAGCAAGCTAAGGTTGATCAAGTGCATGAACAATGAACTGTTGGGGGATATGAAAGGATAGATGTCTCAAAACGTGCAAGCTGTAGCTGGACCGAATTTAAGGATATTGTTATTTATTGGCCAGGCTCTGATCATGATAGCAGATTTTTTTATAGCAGTTCCATTAAGATGGTTCTTATGCACAGAATATGTACACTTCAAAAACCTTGAAAAACCCAAAAGGAGGCGCTTTTGGTGTATGAAAAGGTCGTTTTAAACGTTTAGGAAAGGGGTTTGGTAGCATCACGACATACCACCACAATTGTTCCTGCTACTGCAGTGGTTAATAATATTGCCATTGACACCAGCCAGAAGATCGATGAAAGTATAACTATGAAGGAGACTGAAAGGTTTTCGCTGGCCGAAGCGCCAAGTATGGCCACCAGCTCATTCACGACATTTAAGCAGATCAAGGGATTAAAATTAATAAATTTTCTGTTGTATTAATTAAAAATGGAATCTGATGTATGCAAAAAGAATGATAAAATTTCTACATGTGACGGTCCTTCAAAACTATGCATAAAATGTACTAAACTAACTTCATCTGAAGTTAAAGTTTTGGAATTACAAATCAATGGAGTATTGAAATTCCGATGGAGGTCATGCATCCAAAGAAGTGCTGCAGGTCCTGATCAATTCAACTTGTTAATAATGAAGAAATTTGATTTGTATCTTTTTCAACCACTGCAACACATTATAAACTTATCTTTAAAACAGGCTCAGTACCTTCTTACTTTAAAACAGCCATAATTACTCCAGTTTATTAATCTGGTGATTAGCATCTTGTTAATAACTATCGCCCCATCAGCGTAATTAATAATTTCTCAAAAATTTTGGAAAAATGTTTTAAACATATACAACAGAACTTTCTAAATTCAAATAAATTAATGTCTGATAATCAGTTCGTGAGAACCAGAGTACAGTTGACGCTATATTAGAATTTACTAGAGAGGTCACAAATCGTCTGCATAGCAGAACCAACTGATTGGCTGTTTTCTAAATTGCTATGGGGTGCATGGGGTTGCATTGACTATAGTCAATATATATCAAATATATTCAATCAAATATATTTGCGAGCTACCTGAGTGACAGAAAGCAAATGGGTAAGATTGATGAAACTCAGAGTGATCGAATTAAAATACAAATTTGCTTCCCACAGGGTACAGTTCTTGGCCCTTTACTATTCATCACCTATATAAACTCTCTGACACAACAAAAAATAAAAAACTGTACTATTATATCTTATGCTGATGATGCAGCTATCCCTTTTAATGGATCGTCGTGGTTGCATGTTAGAACTCTTGCAGAAAAGAGACTTAAAAAATTATATCTTGGCTATAAACTTTCATGCTGACACTAAACTGTGATAAAACAAATTATATAGTTTTTTCACTTACCTCGGTAAATCGACAACACTTTAAAACTTTACGACTGGGGGATCGATGTATTGGGGAGATGGAGTGCACCAAGTATTTGGGTGGTGTGGTATCACAATTGATAGACATCTCAAGTGGGACAAGCATGTAACACGACATGCTAACAACATACAAAGACTTATTCCTAGATTTTACACTTTAAGACAAATTTTAAGCAGACAACTCCTGCTTATGGTTTACAGAGCGTTGGTGGACTTTCTGATGAAGTATGGAATTATTGTCTCGGGTGGCCTGTATGAAAATTCTCTTAAACAATTGAAAGTGGTTCAAAATTATATCGTTAAACTTATATTTGGAAACAATAAACGGTATTCTACAGTCCTTTTGTATTCTGAGGATGTTCCAAATGTTAGAACTTTATACATCTACTCTGTATGTCTATACAAAGCCATCTTCTATTGAAACAGTTAATCACCCCTCTAACACCAGATTCAACGTCAGTAAGCATCTAATTATATCAAATAATAGCTCGAATATTTACTTCAGATTTTTTTAATTACCTAGGTCCTAAGTTCTATAACATGTTACCTATTAATGTTAGAAAGTTTCCTAAAAAAACAATTTTATGCAAAGATGTTTAAATTTAATATTTTAGAATTTAAACTGTTTTCCGGTACATTGGTAATTGTGTATTAACTCACTCCAATGCGGATGTTTCAGATTTTGGTCACCCATTAGTAAGTAGTTTACTATTATTAATGGGTAACCAAATTAAGTACTTAATGTATACACGTCTAGGTGTATAATACATGTCTAGGTGCAGCACAAAAGTACTATTTAAACTCATTATTGTATAGAATATGTATAAAATTGAAATAATAAATACAAAATTTCTGTAAATAACTCAGTAATGTAATTCAATGCTAATAATACTCTTTAAAAATGGAGACTGAACTAAGAGAACTACAGACCGATTAGCTTTGTGTCCGCTTTGTATAGGCTCCTCAGCAAAATCATTACCAACCGCCTCAATAATAAGTTTGATTTTTACCAGCTCGTTGGATAGGCGGGATTCCGGAGTAGCTTTTGTACATTGGACCACATCTTAACGGTGCGCACGCTTATTAAGAACTGTACAGAGTACAATGTCCTGTTACACCTCACTGAATACTAGAAAGCATTCGACTTATTGGAGACATGGGCGGATCTAGAGGCGATGAGCAACGCGAGGATCGGCTCATGATACACAAGTTTTATTGAAGACATCTACAAAGATGCTGTGTTCCATGTGAAAATAGGTGATAAGATCTCAAGACAGAGAGGAGTAAGACTGGGTGACTCGATTTCTCCAAATTTATTTACCGTAGCGTTGGAAGATGTCTTTAAGAAATTCGCTTGGCAACAGAAGAGAGTCAACATAGACGGAAGATACCTAAATAATTTCCGTTTCGCCAACGACATAGTACTTATGAGCACTAATGCAGGGGAGCTTAGCAGTATGTTGCACGACCTGACGGATGCATCACAAATGGTGGGCATAACATTGAATCTTCAAACAACCAAGATTATGGGTCCAGACAATATTTGTCTTACTATCGATAACCACTCAATTCAAGTCGTGGAAGAATATCTATATCTTGGGCACAATATAATGCTAGGCAAGAGAAATCAGAGACAGAGAGCCGAAGTAAAGAGGAAAATCAAATTGGCTTGGGCGGCTTTCGGAAATCTCGCATATATCCTCTAAGAAGCTGAAATACCAATAAACTATCTATATACTAGGAGAATAATTTTATGTTGATAGATGCGTTTTCCATATTAACAGCCTGTCCAAAATACCGTGATGTTGCAATAAAACTTTTATTTTTGTGTTAGACGTGAAAAATGTTTAAACTATACTAATTAAAATCAGTATACAGGGTGATTCAAAATTGGCGTCATTCCTTTTAAGGGGTGATAGAGGCTCCCTTGGGGAGTATGAGAAAAATATTGAAAATTTTTTTTTCCAAAATGTATAGAAGATATTAACAGTTGAAGATCGAATTTCAACTTTGTTATTAAGCATTATTTTGATATATATGATATATATGGTTCCATGTTTAATTGGTAGCATATTGGAATACTTAAGCATTTGAAAAGAAAAATTACGATCTTTGCTTCAAATTACGAAAATTTTTTATATCAAAAAAGTTCTCTTCTACAATTTTTTGATAAAAAGTCAAAGCGGCAATGATGTTTTTTGTCATTAACAGATATTTACAGGTAGATCTTGTCAATCTTAACAATAATTTGTCATACTGTGACTTACTTTGAATTTCCTTTCACGAATTTGCGGATATGCGATTAGTTCAGGGGAAATGCTACAGTCAAATAGCAGAACCTGAAAGAACTCAAGCCAACAAAGGGCGAGGAGAATGGTTCTAGGAAGATAATTGACGACAATCCATTTTCGGGTTCCAAGCACAGAGGAACACGTATTGGACATAACCGAATCAGGGGCTTCCAGGGGCACTCAGAGTACAATATTATATATAACTGACACTTTCCCAAGCACAAAATAAATACCGAGGGCTACATTCCTACCACGTTTGTACGATACAGACTGCACAAGAATATACAAATGGAGCACGAGTTAATTAACTGAATACGAGAAGCTGCTTCATAAGAGTGGATAATAAGGAGATTACATAGGCACTAACTTATTTGAAATTAACCATTCAAATGTTTGGTGTTGTAGGGTTTATTTATAAGCTCCCATATTCGGGGTTATGAGAACAGGTTGACATTTCGTCAACAAATCTTGTTGAATTTACCGTTTATCCTTGCCTATATTATTGTCAGTCTGTATAGTTCCATGGTTACCATCCTGCCTTATTTCTGATATAGTTTTTGCAAATTTCTCAGTTTTTAATAACAATTAATTTATTTTACTTTTTTTTCTGTACTCCTATAACAGCGCCAGACAACACCTCCAGAGGAATGACGCCAATTTTGAATCACTCTGTATATTAGAGGTCTTATTTATTTCCACCTAAAATAATTTAAACGTCAATTGTGAAATACAAGTGTACGTTCTTCTAATGAGTGACTCTTTTTATTTGACGCTGGAACAATATTTACGCGACTCTAAAGAGAGCTTATTTAAATACAGTAATTTTCCCAAGAACAGAGCGCAGCAAATACTTTTAAAAAAATTTGAAGTTGTAAAGGATGAGTACATTTTGGTTTAAAATAAATTAGTAACGCACAGGGTGTTATCGTTGGAGGGAATAGTTAGGCTAAAAACCAATGAAAATACTTTTATCTCGTAATTAATATAAAGCAAAGAATTCACTGAACTTTAACAAAACAGTACTTATAGTCTCTCACTTTCTTGGAACTGAATGTATTTGTTTCGGTGATTATGTCATTGCAAAGTCAGTACCTTGCTACTTCATGGCTTTGCATTACTTGAAACTCATCAAGAAGAATGAACGCTTAAACACATTTCGTCTCAATTTTTTAACGTTTTTGAATTCAAATAATAGTGAATAGTGAGTCATATCAAGCAGCTGCAAACATGAAATGCAATGTTCACACCTCCTTGACAATATCATTTTATGACAGTATCCTCTTTCCGATTTAATCTTCAAGTGCCCCGGGGCTTGATAAATTTAAGCAAATTTTACCGGGTTTAAGGGATTCCAAATAATTCAATAATAAAAGGTTTCGGACCAGAAGGGCTCTCGACCATGATTCAATGCTATTAGGAGTGTACGAAATTAGGAGGACCGTGCCTGCTCTTGGTGATAAAATTTTACTAAGATGTTCATGCATGTATAAATTTGCCTACTCACGGGAAACACTGATTACAAATTTTTCAAAAGCCAACAAGGATAGAAGCAGTTAATAAGATATTTTCTCTTCAAATCGGAAATTAGTGTATCAGCCGACTAATTACTTAAACATATTGTCAAAGTCACTCTCGTGCTTTTGATGAAAAACACAAGATCATAGGCAAAAAATTAATGTGTTTTTGTATATTAAGTATCGGGACATCTGGCTACATTTAATTTACATTAAGATTGAATATTTAATCCAGCAGGAACATTTGCCATAACAAAGAAAAGTGCTTCTTTCCATAACAAAATGAAGTTGATCACGTTTTTCAGC
>NW_026017110.1:33395151-33403350 GCF_020466585.1 Dendroctonus ponderosae | reverse complement strand
TAGCCTAATACAAAATATATTTTCCGAGTAGCAGCTGCCGTTATGAAGAATTATGGAGATCAGACGGAAAATGCGGAAAACTGCGACGGAGAAAATCTGACGCCAAAATGTAGCTGGAGCATGTGAATATATTCGTCGTAAAATTTAATTCGCCATTTACCAGATTATCAAATATTCGAACGGAATATGACATGATGCACTAATATTATAAAAGGAGATCGACATTTGAAAAATATCCATTCTGTGATTATAGCGGTTCTCTCTTTAAAATTTACTTGAAATGGAAAGAATATTCAAGCGTTAAAATATATTTCAGGAATCCATTATCTAATATAAAAGAAACTCTTAAAAGTTGTGGTCAAAAACGAGTGGTCGTACGAAAAAATGTCAATAAGAAGTTAATGTCTAGGGGGGGGGGGGCGGATTTGTGTCAGAAAACCGACTCCCACTTCGACCTTGCAGGCTAGGCAGGGTAACCACCGCATTTTAGTGGAGATTCGAGTAGTACGTCAAACAGTTAAACTAATTTATCTCAAACATTTTCTCCGATTTTGAGATTTTGAGACCCTGTGATCCTTCAATTACCAATAAATAGATGTTTTGTTGATTTGGAGGGACAAATTTGATTTTATTCATCAATCAATTTTCGGACCGAAAATGCCTTTAACATTAACAAATGCCATTCATCACACAAAAATTTTCAGCGTTTCAATAAAATTCGAATCTCCAATAAAATGGTGTGGCTACCATTCAAAATTGTCAAGTTAGCCCCTTCCTAGCCTATAAAGGCGAAGTAAGCGTTGTTTTTCTGAGACGAGTTAATTCCCCTCTCCCAGATATTAACTTCTTATTTGAAACATTTTTTCCTCGGATCACTCGTTTCCGAAATATTTAAAAAGACCCTGTATATTAGTGAGCAGTTAGTTTTTTGCAAATATCTTAATCAAAGACTATAAAGGAATGCCATCTGTTTTGGTATAAAGCTGAATCGACAGAGTAATTGAAAATGCTGATGACATTGAAAATAATTACATATGTAAATAAATAAAAACATACATGCTAGAAATTTTGTACCCTTAATCTTTAATAGACCCCCATAGTACTGTAATATATTTTTTTATCAATTCATTAATTTCTTTCAGGCGCATTTCTTGTCATAAATCGACGTTACAAAGAGGCAGCCAACATGTATGAACGTGCAGCAGAGCTGTCCATAGATGATTTCGAGCTTGCCGTAGCTGCCGCGACAGCTATGCGCAAAGCGGGACGACACGAAGATGCGGAAAAGTGGTATCGACAGTCGGTGCGGATGAGGCCGTCGGTATGTTCTAATTTATATTATTTCCTAGTTGTCACAGAACGACCACTGTGCTCGAATGTTTAAATGCAAATGTCAGCCACACGCAATCACTGATAATTGAAATTGCCACATGAACAGTATCATCAATACGTTTACGGTCAGAGAATAAAGCAGTGAAAATTAAAATGTACTATTTCCTGTTGTTTCTAATATCGGAAGGAACACAGTTCTTTTCTCTTGTGCCATTTATCATGATTTAAAGTGATTTAACAGCATTTTGATCACAAACAACAGCAAATGATCTTAATACTGGGGTTAATACTTGGACGGTAATCTACAGTGGCAGCGGTAAACTTGTAAGGCAGTGGTTACGAACTGAACACTAAAAACTAAACACATAAGTTAACTGTATCAACGTAAATGAGGCTTGGGGGCAATTCCTTGAAGCTGGAGAGTTTTTCGGGTTTTTGGTTCGTCGTGAAAGAGAATTTCTTCTTGAAGGTTTGCAAGCTCGAATAGCTTGCATTTTCAGACGTCGTTGCTTGAAACCTCTTTATGAGTTCAGGTAGGCTTTCGGGTACTCACTTCTAAACAGTCAATCTTGCGAAACTTCAGAAATAAATCGTATATTATAACGGATGGCAAACCCGAAACATCAGTTTTTATGTTTCTAACACCGGTCAAATTTTTCTAGCCGATTCATCATCATTCTTAACCCACCGCTATCCACTCCTGGGTATAGGTATCTCTCATCTGTTTGCATGTCTCCCTGTCTTGTGCTACGTTTAATCAATATTTGCCTGCCACTTTCCTGATGTCGTCCACCCATCGTTTCTGCCGGCGTCCTGTACTACGCTTATTCGGTCTACGCCTCCAATTTCTCATTTTATAGGCCCATCTGTCTTTATCTAGCCTGGCCTAGCTATGTGACCGGCCAATTGCCGTTTAATCTTAGCCACCTCTTTTATTCTATCGGTAACTTTAGTTTGTGCTGATATTTTCATTTATAATCTTGCCACAAAGTGATATGCTTAATATGCATCTTCCTATTGTTCTTTGTTGTTACAAGCTTGTTTGCAAATGTTTTTGTTAGGGCAATTGAGTCCAATCCGCATGTTTGTCCTGGCAGTACACAAGTATTATATACTTTTAGTTTTCGAATTATAGGGATCATGTTGTTTTTTAGAATATGTCCAAGTTTACCGATAGCTGCCCATGTAAATCTTCTGCGCCTTGTGTTTTCCGCTGGATAATTTTCTTTCCCTAATTTAATATTGTGACCCAAGTATATGTATTCAGTTACACATTGTATATTAATAGTTTGGATCGATCTATTAGGGTCTTCGGAGATCACTATTTTCGTTTTGTTATAATTCATATTTAGTCCAACATTTATAGATGCTAGGTTTAATTCATTTAGCATCTCTTGTAGTTCCGTGGCGTTGTGACTTATTCATGTACTAATAACCCCTCAGGATGACGACATCGTACGACAGACCGCTGTTTTTGTAGGACGGAAGTTTCCTATGCCATCCCCGAATTTGCATTCCTTGATAGCAATCCCATCGGAAATTAACTCGTGTTTTGGCAGTCTCCCTAGCCGAAAATCCCGAGGGCCAAACGGCATTCCTTTTTTGCACCTTAAAAACGTTCCGCGGAAACCATTATGCTAATAGTACAAATAGTCAACGCAGTTCTTAAATGCAGCATTTCCCACAGGACTGAAAAAACGCTGTCATATTTCCTAGCGCAAAGCCGGGTAAACACAACACTCTTTTGCCTTTATGCCTTTTATACGCCAATATCCTTTCTGAACTCCCAACTCAAATCAGACGAGAAAGTTATCCTTTCTGGATAGGAGGCAGTAGCCGAGCTTCGAAGCTTAATCTCGGATTACAACACCACGGCTGCAGACTCCTAGAATCGTAACAGGTGCCTATGGAGCATTTAATAAGCTTCAGAATATGGTAATGCTGCTTCTCGATGTCGATGTTGATGTTGAGGACCCTTTTCATGCCTTAGATACAGTTTGGCACACAGGCCGTCTATACAGCTTTTTTGCGGTGCATTCACTGCCACTCTCCTTAGTTTCTCTTATGGTTTCTTACTTAAAAACCGTACCATCCGGGTGAGAGTGAAGAATTTCTGCCAAAAGACACATCGCGGCAGCAGTTTCTATATATTGTTAGGGTTAAATTTAAGGAAGTATACGATCGATGCAACATTCAATAATTTTACTGAACGCCTTGCACGGTCCACAGCCAAATCAATAATAAATAATCCCTTGGCAACCCCATCAGTTGTTTTTCCCCACAGAATATCCCCCCAGGGATGTTCCGTGTTGTTGCCCGGAAGTACCGCCGTGGCGTCTCCTGTCCCAGCCATGAAGTAGCCCCGATGTTGCCACTCCCGTCCTGGGTGTGTCCCGCTTACCAGTGTTGCCGCTCTCTCCGTGGTTGCTCCGTTTTCCCGGGTTGCTTACATTCAGCCATCCGGCAAAAATAAATGTTCTCATTAATAACTCACCCTCCAAAAGATCAATCAGATAATGTCGATCCGTAACCTAGCCAACAAAATCTCATTCGCCACTTTTGCTATCATTGCCAGTAGTACTACTGTATCGCCTTTAAGAGTCGAGTGCCACCACGATGATTAAGTAACGGTCATTACCAATTACTTTTGCCACATGGTAGGGGACATACTTGTTAATGAGTTTCCGATTCACATCTACTTCATTAGAACAAGGAGCCGCGTTACACCAAATCGCCCATCTTGTAACTAGTTACCTTAGGCCTTACACCTACGATCGTATTTAGCTTTCATGGCTCAACTCGCCTTGGTCAGGTTTTCAGTCGCTTGTGAAGTAACGCCTCATTCATAACTCGCTTTCTCCTTTCTCTACATTATCGTCATGGACCTCCCCCACTTAATGCTGCATTCACGCCAGTTATGTGCAAGAATGCGCTGAGCAAGTGAAAATTTTGAGCTATTGTTCACGGTCTGATTCATGCCCCATACAATCTCAGGATGCTTTTCATCCCCAAGCGCCTCGGATTCTGCACTAGTCTCAATTGCATTCAACAATATCCGATTCTGTATTTCTACCTGACCATTCACCCTAGGAGTTGCATCGCGTTTAGCACATGTATCACCCCCTTTTTTACCAAATAACTAGCAAACGCTTTACTAGTGAAAGCCAGATCACGGTCAAAAATCAATCACCTTGGATATCCAAATTCACCAAACACTCCCATAACTTTTCTATCGTCTTGCATTCCGTCCTCACGAACTTATCAACCACAGCCTGAGTTAATGCCGACACCAATTCCTGTGCCTCCAAATACCCTGACAGTTTCCCAAATGCCTTGGGGAAGTCCATCAACAAGGCATAAATCTCTCAATCAGCCCGAGCTTCGCGTAATAATAATGACCTATTGACTCATTATCCACCTTCTTCCGCGCCAGTATTTTCTTCAGGAGGCCCGCATAGTACTAGTGGTGCCTTGGAAAAGCTGTGTTGCCGCTCTCGCCGTGGTTGCTCCGTTTTCCCAGGTTGCTTACGATATATATTGTCTACAGCAGACATTCCAAAACTTCCCATTACCAAAATTCCATAATCCGCTGATGATACGCCTATATACACATTGTCTTTATGCTTTATGCTCAGGCTGCAAAATCTCGCATTGCACATCACCTGTGTGATTGTGTGATAAATGGAAACTTAAAGTGAATTCCAGGAAGACTGAACTTTTAGTCTTTTCACGCAAATTCACTAACAATAAAATCCTATCGCCAGTCATGATGCAAAATACTCCAATCGAACTAGTACAAGAGGTGAAATACCTAGGTCTCAACCTAGACGCCCGACTTCATTTCAATAGGCATGTTGACTATTCTATACAAAAGACCTTCATGGCCGAAAGAAAGTTATACTCTCTTTTGACGTCAAATTCATTTCGATCACCTCAAAACAAACTTCTGTTTTACACCTCGACGATAAGGCCCATACGGATCTTTCTGGCAGTAATTCCACAAGCCGTCGTGTTTAAAGGACCCGAAAGAGGCTCCTGAGAGGCGTCTTATCGACGGACAGATACATCAGAATAACCGAACTGCACGAAGCTACTGGAGTGACCTATATAGCCAACTTACTTCACTAATTCACAAGATTAGCGCACCTATAATATATCTGCAAATAAAAAAAATATAAATATTATTAATCCAACAAACGTTTATCAAAACTGAAAAGCTTAATTGTTTATTAAATTAATTTAAGAAGGATGTCGAAAAAAAATTAAACAAAACACGAATTCCTAGTTCATCAGATTTGTTGTGAAAATTGATTAAAAATACGTTTTCGTATATCGTTAATAGTTTTAATAGTGTGTATTGCGGTCCTTAGTTCGAATAACTTCCTACAAACGTCTTGGAATGGCATAAAAACGGTTTGTAACCAATTCTTGGGGTATGATGTGCCATTCTTGAAGAATTGCGTTTTCCGACTCAGCCAAGTGCTCAGGAGTACAATCTTGTTGTCGAACACGTCGTTTGAACTGATCCCAAACAAGCAGGGTCAGCACTACGCGCTGGTCATACTAAACGTTGAATGCCAACCTCATTATGGTAGTTGCGCACGATCGGAGCTTGGTACATTATCGGGCGCATTATCATATATAAACAGAAAATTGTCTCTGATGCTGAGGTGCAAAAGGTACAACATGAATTTCTAAAATCTCTTAAAAATTTTCCTCGGATCACTACAAGATCCGTAAGGGCTTTCAAATAAATAGTACCCCAAAACATTATTGAGTCACCAGTGAAAGTCAGTTGGGGCAACATGCATGCTTGGCTGTATCTTTCTCCTGGTCTTCTCTAAATAAAAGCTCGCTCATCGGAAGATTTTAAACCCACTCTAACGACATCAGAAAACAAGACTTTTTTCCAAAGCTCAATCCACGTGTTTCCAAGCAAACTCAAGCCTAGCTTGCTTTAAAGCGTTTGGTGAGAGAAGACCTTTTACGGGATGTTTTGCACTCAATCCGGATTCATTGAGCTTTCTCCTTACCGTTGTCGGAGAAAATGCAACATTTCGGGCATTTTGAGTTTATTTTTATCTCATATCCGGTAAGAAATCGAATTCTTAAAGCTTGCAGTTGTATAAAAGGATCGTCACCTTGGTTTGTGGATCATGGGGTGGACCTTGCCCTATTCGTCTTGCATGACAACCTGTTTCCCTAAAACGCTGAAGACATCGACCTAATCGAAGTCTGATAAACGCCTAATCTTCGGGCAACCTCACGTTGTGAATACCCTTCTTCCAACAAGGTGACAATTTTACCACATCAAACTCATTTCTTACTGGGGACACTTCAATGCGTTGTACACTTGAGTTACACACAAAAAACAACTAATCGAAAACAGTGTCCTTTTTTCCCGGGCAGTTCAGTTTCGCAAATTCTAATAATTTTCCACTTTATGTGGTTGAGTTCTTCTTCGAACTCCTTGAGTTGGTCTATAGTTGATAATGTTCTTATGTTATAAGTTGTAATATACAAAGGTTTAATGCGTTTTAGGGGTTTTTTCCCCCGTGGTCCCTTTCTCGAACTTTGGCTCCCCCCAGAATTCCTGCAGCTGACTGAATATTCAGGATGAGATTTTGAGTCTTGGACTATACTCACCTGGGATAGTCCTGTTTTAAAGTTCGACATTAAAATTTTTGAGAAGTTTTGGCGGTTAAGCGGGTTGCCGAATGGTTCTATCAGCCTCTCGTAACATGGAGAACAAACTATGTTTGCAGCCGCCCACTCTGGGTCAGACGCTGCTATTAGTTTTCAGCCGCCCCGGGTATTTGATTTCCCCTGCATTCCCCATATCTGGAAGGCATTGCCCTATCCGCCACCTGAAGAGGCGCTCGATGAGGGATTAGCAACCCCACACGGGTTTATCCCGAAACAATAGTGGGTTAGGTACTGTTCTTCGAACGGATTACACATGTCCTATTACGACACAGTTCATGTTATTTCCAAATTTTTTAGAGAGTTATCTCATTTTCAATAATTTGTTTGAATCCGGTTTACATTCCGCTTCTAAATATCTGTAGTGGTCTTATTCTATTGGCAGGAATGAAAGTCGGTCATCTTCAGCTTTTTATCTTGTTAGGTGATGTCAGTTTTACTAATTGTTCTTCCAGGATCAACATTTATAAATTTTGTTTCAGTATCATTTATTCGGCGCCTTTAAAATAACTTTGTCTTATATATTTAAGCATATATTGTATTACTTTTGCTAAATTATTCGCAAATTTGCTGACTTATGGAATTTACGTTGTAAGTTGTCGAACCAAAAAACGATGAGAATAGAGGCGACAAGACAAGAGCAAAAAATTGCACTCAATAGGTTTGTTTCAAGAAAAAAATAATTAATACATTTGAGAACAAAAACATTCAAAAGTTTTAGGAATGAATAGCATACCCATTTTTGTTAATTACTTGTTCAAAACGACCCGGCATTGCGCAATAAACTTTTGACATATTGTGAAAGATTGTACAAACTTAATAATTTTCAAGGCTTGTTTATTTGGTAACATTAGATGCGACATTCGGTTTCCTCTCCACGATTTCCTGTAAGGCTTAGATCTGAGGATTGTGCCTTGCACTCCAAAACTTGAACACTATTTTTCCCAAACCACTGATGAACAATTCTGAAAGTTTTCAATCAATTAATTCAACTGAAAGTAAAGAGTGTTTACATTCCCATTATATACAAATTTTATCATTTGAACATAATTTATTTCAGTTAAGTATGCATAAACTTCTTACTGCTACTTACTCTACGGATCCTTAATGCTAACATCGCTAGAGTGTCTAACACTCTGTGTGTCTTAAGATATCTCATATAAC
>NW_026017110.1:33386988-33394152 GCF_020466585.1 Dendroctonus ponderosae | reverse complement strand
GCAGCTATCTCAAACAAGTTTTTGCGGGCTTCGTTTGAGAGCATGTTGCCTCTGGCGTTGTTGAAATTGCATCCCCAATTTGTGTTTTTGGCATTGAAAAAAAGCCTTTGAACATCCTCGGGACACAACGTAGCGCTTGGACTGACGTATACGGACCCGACTCTGATCTCGGACTTTTCCATTTGGACAGCCACTATGGATTCCTCCAGGTTTGCCGAAGGTTTGACGATCTCGTGGTGCTGGATGGACCTTTTCACTGCGATTAGTGTGCCTCCGCCCCTAGTTGGCCTATCTGCTCTGTGTGTCTGATAGTTGCGAAGTGTGAACCTCTCTCCAGGTTTTAGCATGGTTTCCTGGATAAGGCACACATCAACACTGTATTTGTCCAGGAAGTCTTGGAGCTCTATTTTCTTGTTTTTTACTCCATTAGAGTTCCAAGACATGACACACAGAGACTTGGGCCTGAGCAGTCTAGACATGACTGCTCATAAGTGCAATCATTTGCGCTTGCATGGCGGCCATAAATGTCTGCATTTGATTTTGCATGGCCTGGATTGTTCGGGCCAGCCGTTCATGGCCGTTTTTGCCTCCTTGTTGGCGTTGGGGGGCTTGCTGGGGCGGCAGGTTACTTTGTACAGCCTTGCTATAGCTCCTGATGTTTGTGGTGTTTTGGCCGACTGATGACTGTGATGTGGCGAGAGCTGGGAATGCCCTGCGTGCTGGTGGTTCCTTTCTTGGCTGCTGTTTTTGGGTTGGTTCAGCAGGGCACCCGGAAAAGGAGGCTGGATGTGCGCCTCCGCAGTTTGCGCACCTCGCAGCCCTTTCCCTGGGAACTGGACACTCCCGGGATTCGTGTGCGGCCGCACACTTGACGCATTTTGCGGCGGCTGTACATTTTGACTGGCCATGTCCATAGAGGTGACACCGGAAACACTGTGTCAGCTGGCTCTTAGCATGCTGAAATTCAACTCGAACTCTCAGGTTTCCAAGTGACCTTATGTCGAAAATGGCTTTTTCGGTCTTTGGCAGTAGCACCAGAACTACTGCTATCGGCTGGCCATTTTTTTCCACCTCACAATCGTTGTTGGGTGGAATCCAAGTGCTGTTAATTCCTACCCGATTTTGGCGTCGCTCCAAGATTCGACGATGCCTCTGACCACCACTCTCAGCTGCTTCTCTTCCTTCATTTGATAGGTGTGGTACTGGTATTTGTACGTGTCCAGTACCCTAATCATCTGCCTGTAGTCTTCGGCAGTAGGAGGGTGAGTGCTAACTCCCTCCTTGGTGGTCACTCCGCATCCATAATTGATTTTTTTGTCCATCAGTCGGCGAGTAATTTCATCATACTTGTCCTTCTCGCGAAGAACAATTGGAGGCACCTTGGTCCTCCGTTGACTTTGCTGCTGGGCGGCAGGGGTGGCCTGCTTGTTCTGCTGCTCGGCATCAAGCTGCTGGGCTGCAGGATTGGCCTGCTTTTTCTTTCCGATGTCCACTTCCGGCTGGCTAGTCTTCGTCGTCTGAGTCTGGGCTCCTTGGCGAGGGTCCCTTCTTTGTCCCGGCTCTGTGGACAAAGTTTTCGTTCTTGAGTTGTCCTCACTGGAGGACACAGGCCTGGCTCGCTTCCTCCTTCGACGGCGATTTGAGCTTTGATAGCCCTCGCCGTCTGAGGAGTCCGTCACCGGGCCCCTGCCCTCCTTGGCAGCAGTTGAGGGAGCTGTCGCCTCAGCGGGTCCCTCGACCGTTTCACTTTCACTGGTGGAGGCTGCGCTCTCCTCCATCGTCTCCTGCATTTTGGAGTTCTTGGCGGCTAACAGCGTTTCCGCCTTTACCGCCCTTTCCCTCCAAAATGCAACCTCCATCATAGTGCTTTCCAGTTTCGCCTCGAGCGCCTCAAAGCGCCTCAGCACCTCCTCTGCCAGTACTACTTTGGACTCCTCCATGTCCTGCAACACACAACTCAAACGCGAAAAGTTCAGCACTAGAAGCAGCGTAGTTCAATAACTTTCAGCAAACCAAGAATGGTAAACTCTTGTAGACAGTTTTCGCTTCGATTTCCAACACTGTGATTCTGTAGAGCGCGATGCGTAGTACGATGTTTACTGATCAAAGTACGAACTTTCTATCTCGCACAAATTTTATCCCAAACACTATTTTATACATAAATCGGCCCTTCGTGTCATTAATCAAGTGTATAGGGGCAATTCTAATCCTTCAGTTCATGAGGAACAATCCCATAAGAAACACTTCTAACATGTTTAATGGCAAGTGTTACATATTTGTGACCAAACCTCGTCCGATTAGTAAAAACCTTCCTGACATCTCATATTTTAACTTAAAACAATACTTAGTCACTTTTCAATATAGTTCTATCTAATTTAAGGCTTGCAAAAGCTGAGTAGAACTAAGCAAAACACACCGCAATGGCATCTAATCAAAATAGGTGTCTGTCATGTTTTATTATTTGAAGTGTAGTTATAATTTAGCCGCCAGTGGGCGTTTGAACTTTTAAACTTTCGAATTATTTAACATATAAAAACAAATGTCAAAATAAGTTCACATGTGTGATGCATTCTTGTTGTCATGGTAAATCAAATCGTGAAACCTACTTCAAAGTGCAATTATTATATCGGGATGGCCATAGATAGTACGCTATAATTAATATTGTACATAACATGTGTTATTAAAAAAATATATAGAAATTCACCGGAGATTCGGCAGCATTGTAATGTTTACCGACCAAATAATTTTAAAGATGAATAAATAATCAACATCGCTTTAAATTAGGTAGTATTCTAAAGTTTTTTTGGTATTTTATTAATGCTTGAGGTTCTCCAATGCCACAACACAACAAACAAGATTTGACTTATCACAAATTTCATGCATAATTGTTTTTATGTTGATGCCCTGCGACCAAAGTTATAGCGTATAGACTATACAGGGTGGGCCAACGGAAAGTCGTACCCCTATTTATGACTCTCCTGGTAGATTAATATAAAAAAACGTTCGAACACGTCAACTTTCATTTTCTAGGGGACGTCTTGCTGACTATGATTACATTATACAGGGTGTTTTATAAACAAGATACGTCTTCAACGTCACACTTTGAATTTTTAAATGGAAACCTACTACTTTTATGTAATTTGTCGATCCTGCCAAAAGTTTGTAGTGAATTTCGTATAGCATGTGCTATACCATCTTCAACGTTTCAATTTTATATGCGTTTGTTGTTGAATGATTGAGTTATTGAGCCGTTCGAAAGTATCGCAGAGTGCCGTTTCGATGGCTACCTGTGACATAGTAGGAAAGGCAATGAGTCGCCGTCAAGTGTGTGTGAGCTTAAAATTTTTTAAAATTTAACTTGCACATCTTTCATTATAATGAAATTTTCCATTCGAATAAGAAAAGAAATAATGAAAATGTTTTTTGAAAACGGAAGTTCTGCCAGGGCTTCCGGCCATTTATTTAATGAATTACATCCCGACAGAATCTAATCAATCAACGATAAGTATGTGGGAAGATTAATTAGAAAGTTTGAATAATCTGGATCTGTGACTAACATTCTGCACCATCCAATTCGAACGGTGAGAAACAATGCCATTGAAACAGCGGTTTTGGGACACGTTGCACTCCAATCTTCTATTATAATCGTCTTCATTGAATTCATGTACAAGTTTCATTTTGTAAGGTTGAAGTTTATGACTTTTCAATAGTCTTGGTACTGACGTGCGAGAAACTTCGGAAGATGTAGCCAGTTGGCGAGTACTTTGAGTATTGTCAAGTGCTACGTGTCCCAATACCGCTGTTTCAATGGCATTGTTTTTCACCGTTCGAATTGGATGGTCACAAATGCGGATTCTTAAAACTTCTTGATTAATCGTCCTACGTACATACTGGTAATAATTCTGTCTAGAAGTACCTGATTAAATAAACAGGCAGTAGCGTTGGCAGAACTTCCATTTTCGAATTATTTTTTTTATTATATCTACTGTTTGGCGAATGGAAATTTTCATTGTAATGAAAAATGTGCACATTAAGTTGAAAAAACGTTTAAACCCACACTGGCACTTGACTGCGACTCGTTATTCTTGCTAATCTGTCAGAGGTAGTCATAGAAACGACAATCTGCAATACTTTCGAACTGCTCAATATCTTAACAACAAACGCAAATAAAATTGAAACGGTTGAAAATGGGTATAGGACATGCTATGCGAAATTTACTACAAACTTCTGGCAGGATCGAAAAATGACATAAAACTAGTAGATTTTTATTTGAAAATCAAAAGTGTGACGTAGTATCTTGTTTATGAAACACCCTGTATAACGAAATCATAGCCAGAAAGATGTCCCCTTAAAACTCAAAGTTGACCGAAGTTGAAAGTTGACCGAAGTTGAGCGTTTTTTTCTATCAGGAGAGTCATAAATAGGCGTGCGACCTTTTCATTGGCGCACCCTGTATATGTATATTTCAGAACTTTGCTCTACGTTTGTCCGATAGAGTAGATTTAAGAATTTAATATGAGTGTTTGCCTTTATATAAATTTGAGTTGCTCAGATTTGATAGAAATAGCGTTATTTTCGTGTACTCCATAAACCATCAAAATTTAGCGAAGTTCCCATATAAATAGTTTATTTCCAAAATTAAACTATAGTGACAGTGCTCCCACCATATGTTTTTCAGTTAGTAGGCATTAACATAAATATACGAAAAATTAACAGTAACACACACCACTATTTTATTCAGATCGCATAAAAATACGCTTCCTATTAACTAGACAACTTAGAACTAAAAATATTAAATCGGGGACAATGCGGCTTATGTTTACGGCGGAAGTTAAGAAGAGGAGCAAGAAGAAAACTCACCTCAAGACGCGGAATTGCAGTACGATCATTTGGCATTTAAGTGAATCGTTTTAATTTTCAAATAAATCGGCTCAATTGTCCTGCTTATCTTTATACTTAGCCAGGATTATTTTTCAGTCTCAATTTGTTAAAGTACAACTTCCCTGCTGGACGCGCTCATTAACTTTATTAAACATCAGTATACATGATTTCTGAATTTTAAATTGAAAACGATACATAGATAAATGGTATGCCACCCACGCATGAAAAGTTTATTTTATCGGTCGCATATAATATATTAGTCTCTTCGAATACAGACTGAACTTAAAATTCGAGTGATATTCATACTTTTTAGTTTTGTTTGTTTAAATAGCAATGTTGGAAGTATTAACCATGACGTTATAACCGATAATACATTGCCATAGACAAAGTGTTACACTATCTCGTCGCACTTTATGCTAATTTTAGAAATATATTGAATTTTATAGAAAATTGAGAAATGTTTTCTAAAATTTCTTCAATACGGCTGCAAATAATCACACGGAGTGACAGCGAATAAAATATTGAAATTGAATTGAGTAATTTTTATGGAGTTACGTCCAGGTCTAGCGGAACCACTATGCATAATTGGCCCCGAATGCTTTCAAAGAGGCAGTTCTGTTGAAGAATCTGCTGGCTTTAGAGTGTTTTTTCAGATGCAACAATCACTTGGTAATTGTCATCAGGATACTTGCTCTACGTGAACTTAATCCTAATCGTAACTTAACCTAATACATCTTCTCTTGCTTCCTATAATCTTATTTATGGCTAGCCCATGGTCCTCGATGTGGTGCAGAAACTGGTCATCTCATGTGGTCCCCGTCTTCTTCTTACACCGCGTCCGCAGGAAAAGATCTGCGGCCACAGTGAAACTTCTTTCTGCAAGTAACCCTGAAAGTGAGATTCTTGCTTTACCGAACCTTGTACAGGAACCTTGACGTTAAGTTCCTGATGTGGTCTAGCAGGTCATACGTCTTCAGGTCTCGCCTCAGGGTGGTGTTCCTGACACAGTAGGGAATCTTTGCTGCTATCCTCAGAATCTTGTTTTGCTGAACAGCCAACTTTTCTGCGCAGTGCTAGCTGTGGACCAGGAAGAGGATCCATAGGTTAGCACCGGATGTATGCGCTGTTTGTAAGCTCTCACTTTGGTTCGCAGCAGGAGCTTACTTTTCAGCATGAAATAGTAGGGATGGAGCCGGTACCTCATTTGGTCGTGCCATGCTAGTTGTTTATATCCAAGATAAATGTACTCCAAGATAAATGATCTCGGACCTCCATGGTAATTGTTGTTCCCGAATTTCTAAGCGAATTTCTAATATTTAAGTTAAAATATATGCCAAGGCTTAAAGTAGCAACAACGCTACACATAGAAACTGATGATGGTGGAAAACACCGAAACGTATTTTAATTGATAAATAGACAATAAATGACTGAAGCCCAGGAATTGATTTTGATTTGGCATAATTCTTAAAGTGAAATATTTATGATTGTTTCCACCTCGCATTTCAGAATGAAACTTATTACACCATGTGCTATAGTTGGTGCAAGCAAAGTTCGGGTTAATAAGTATGTCAGAACACAGTAGCGTGCACTATCCAAGCTCAAAACGATGCTATCTTTATTGCAGATCTCTTTAATATATTAAATATACTATTGTGACGGTTAAAAATGCATTTTAAATGTTGGTCCGTCTGTCGGCTAACCCATTAGCCAAGTTAGATAGTTGAAATAAAATAATGTGAATTATTATAATACAGGCTGATTCAAAATTGCCGTCATTCCTCTCGAGGTGTTGCCTGGGGGTGCCTTGGGAGTACAGGAAAAATAATACAAAAAATCAATTTTCATTAAAATAATTTCAAATATTTGCAAAAAACTAGATCAGAAGGATGGCATCAATGTTTTTCAAGGTAAACCGCCTAATTAGTATTACGTAAATATTTGTTTCTTCGAAATTATTAAAAACTCCGGTAACCATGGATAAACATGAACCAAAGAATATAAAAGAGACAATAACATACGCTGCGGTTAAGATAACGGTGCCACCTTGCGGTCAGTGGTGCGACG
Organism: Dendroctonus ponderosae; assembly: GCF_020466585.1. Lineage (NCBI taxonomy): Eukaryota > Metazoa > Arthropoda > Insecta > Coleoptera > Curculionidae > Dendroctonus > Dendroctonus ponderosae. The sequence continues at coordinate 33,387,207 of NW_026017110.1, read as the reverse complement.
GAACGTCCCCCCGAGTGCTGCCATCATTTTGGAGCAAATCAGTGATATATCTAAATCCGTCACAACCGTCATACAAAACCACCTGTTAAATGTTATGTATCATTCATTAATGCCCGGTTTCCGAACTCCAACATATCGGTTACATAAGCTTATGAGTCTCATAAACTACCAAAATCACGTCTGTTGGGTTTCTCAACGTCTGTTTAAAGCTTATTGGTT
>NW_026017110.1:33358116-33386814 GCF_020466585.1 Dendroctonus ponderosae | reverse complement strand
TTCGTTTAACGAAACACTGTTTCAGTGTATTATTGGACCTTATTGAGGACTACCTTAAAACATATACTGTGAGAAGGAATTCATTGTCCGTTAGTGAACAGTCATGTTGAATTCAGATAAAAACCGGAGAGCTTTTACATCAAATCTGTGGCTGTTTTTTGAAACATCTTCAAACCATATGTTTGCCGACCGATCAAAATTAGTTTTTTATTGTGGCGTCATCTACCTTGCGATGCACAAAAGTGAAAGTTCTTTACTATCCGCTTCTTTTTTACCGGTATTTCGCACCTTCCGTACTACCAGTCAAAAATGGAACATACCCTATCAAGCAGTTCCCTCTGTCGGTCGAATTAAAAAGCTACTTATCCAACGGATTGTTATGAGCTCGATATAACTTTGTCTGTCACCGTTCGGAAACCCATAAAATCTTATCGGTCTTATAACTTTATCCACTACATAGTTATGGAACCAATAAGGGCAAATGATGAGAAACCGGGCATAAATAAAATACAATTCTGTCGTTAAAACACAAAAAGTGTTCCAAAATAAAGAAGTCCGGCCCGCTCTAACTCCAAACACCTTTGTGTCACAATCACTTCGTATACTTTTGCCAGCAGTCTGGGCTTATATTTTGAGCAGCTTCTCCTATTCGGTTAATTAACTGCTGCTCCATTTGAACCAGTGTTCGGAAGATCAGAGATTTAATAGGTTCAAATGGAGCAGCAGTTAATTAACCGAATAGGAGGAGGGAGGCTCAGCTGTAATAATCTACAATACCTGTTCCTCTAGGTCTGGAAAGCAAGCACTTTCAGATTGTCCACTATCTGCGCCCATTTTGGGCCATTCGGCTAGTGTCTAGCCCTTTGCTGGTGTAACTTCTTACAGCTTCTGCTATGTTAATGTGGCAATTTCCCATAACTAGTCGCATTTTCGCAAATTCGCTGATAGTTTACATTTCATGAAAGGAGCTTTAAAAGCCACAGGTTGACATATGCTTCCCATCAAACACACCTTGGTCCCTGAGACGTCCCACGGAAGTCATTACAGAATATAGGCCTAAGTCCCTCGGACATCCCGGGACGTCCCCATATGTACGCGGGACGTCCATGGGACATACTAAATGTGGGCAATTCTAGAGGCAACGCAGAAGGGGGAATGGATTCGAGATACTCGAACTTTATCCAACAAACATGGCCCAACGGCAACATAGGGGATGATCCCTATAAAAAAGGTGTCCGTCAAAGTGACGTCCGGCGTTCTGAAAAAATTGTATTGGAAAGAAAAGGGTATCAAATCTCCGGCCTATCCAAAACCTCTAAGGTTTGCCGACAATATCGTTTTAATAAGCAATCACCCGCACGAGCAAAAAGTGAGGCTTGGTGCACTTTTTGAAGCATTTGCCGCAACAGAAATAAATAAAAAATAAGCTTGGATATAGTAGTCACTGGATAAACGGATTTCCCACACCACCATGACCACAAGATCCGTATTTTTAAACTAATCTCAAATCAAGGTTCTGCTCGTGCCCCGAAAGGTCGCGATCGTTCTATCGTCATGATCAATGATCGTCACAAGTGCCTTTGCACTTGTTGCGTACATTACATATCGGAGGTCAATTGCTAAAACGTAATCGGTGATAATTATCGTTCTTGAGACTTGACTCGTACTCAAGCATCCTTAGTTGCAAGTAGGATTAATTGCTTTTATTTTCTTCAAAGATTTGCATACCAGCTTATTGAAGAGTTTGGCGGATTCTCTTGCAAATACGACTGAATATTTTTTTGTTTCAGGATCCCCGAGGTCACACAAATTTGGGAGCTATGCTACACTTAAATGGCAAATATAAAGAAGCAGAACACAGCTATAAAAAAGCACTAAAACTGCAACCAGACGATGAAACAACACTGACAAACCTGCACAGGTTATACGGCATTATGACCTGACCCTAGGACAAAACCAAATATCGGGGTTATGTGATAAATAAGAAAACTGGGGAAAGGGTGAATGCCGAATATATTGTGTACAGAGAAAATGGTGTAGGTATCTTACAAAGTACTAATAAACTAAATAGGTTTAGGAGTAAAGATAATTTACCGAGTTTTGTTTAAGTTAGGTCCCAGCGAATAGCAGCGATTAATCAAATTATATTACTTGCAATAGGGACTTTAACTTATTTAACAAATTATGTCTGCGAAATATATTTAAAATTTTTAGGGGTTTGTTGCTCATTGTACTTCGATCTAATCACCAAAATAGAAATATGTGAAATAAATATATTTAGGGGACGAAATAAACTTTGACGCTAATAAATTTAAAAAATATATGCAAGGTGTTTCATGAGGAATAGGCATTATTTTAACCACGCATAAGTCTGAAATTAACCCAAAGTTTCTATATAAACAATTTTCTAATTAATACAATTATTTTTCAAATTGTTTGTTGCATTCCAAATAAAAAATGTGTCTTGCATTTTCATTATAAGACAAGCAGTTAAGATTTTAAAGTAAGGTTTGTGGTAGATGGGCCAATTTGGCCACCTTTAAATTCAATTGGAGATGGGTGGAGACAAAAACTGAGCACATCTCATAAAAAATTGTCGATAAATGTAGGGAGAGCAAAGGTTTACTTTTTGAGCGCTGGTATTTTTGGTCTTTTATTGATATTAAAGCAGTGTACTTACTAAAACCTCTAAATATATCTACTTTGGTAGCTTTTTAGTTTATGTATCCGCTACGGACTAATAAAAATCGTGGGCCTGTAAATTACTAACTAATAATTTTAGCTAACCACTCGCATTAGTTTTTCTCTGCTCCAATACAAACGGTGGCTTAAATGTGTCCAGTTTGAAGCCCCTGCCATAAATCTTATCGCGTAAAACAAGGAATTTGAAAAGTTTTTGTAATAAATAAAAAATACAGTGTCGTGTCATTTTTTCCCTTATCAATTTAGGTAGCGTGCAGGTACGCACGCCACTGTCAAAATTTAACAAAATAATTTTATTACAAGACATGCTTCTTCTCCTGCTATTGATCTCTGGAAAATTTCGTTAAAATATATGCATGCCTTTTGAAGAAATTTTTCATTTTGCATTTGTAATTAAATTTCAACACCCTGTAAGTCAGTTGCAAAGCATTTTTGAGCAGATCAATTATATAACAGACTATGGTTATTTTGAGACGTAGAACACGTGGTGAAAGTAATGAATCTTCGTCCCTGATGAAACATCTTGTATATACGAATAGCAAAATATCCCGTAGCTTTAATTTTTTATGCGTAGACATTGCCCGTAGACAGAGATGGATTTGACCTATGCATTATATACAATAACTTGTTGTAGATAAGTGAGATAAAAGATAACACCTTTTGCGATATTTTTTATAAAATAAATAGCATCCTAAGATTGTTGTTTAAGATTTGAAATTTGAAATTATTGTAAGATTTTTGCCAATTACCTTGTAAATATTTCCAATCGGTCTAGTATTGTTGATCGACGATTGATTCACAGAGGGAGAGGAAAACTTATTGCTAATTATATGGCATTGTTATTGAATATCATACAAATTTGTCTTTAAATCTCAGATAACTTGAAAATTCTTTGTTCAGTCGGCTTGAATAGAAAATTTAAGATTTTTTCATCAGTTTAAAACCTGACTTTTTCTGTAAATCATTCCACGTGAGCATGAATGGTAATGGTTGAGCATTTATAGAGGCCTATTGCAATTAGCTAAGTAAGTACCAATATAAATTTTATGAAGAAATTAATATTCCAGTAACAGTTGAAATCATAACTGTTGTAGTAAAAGACCTAATGCAATCCTCTTCCAAAATGTGTGTTTTATTTACTAATTTCAACACCAGTATAAAAGCGCAACTTTTCGGTTTTTAGCTGTTCCATTTTGCTTCCGGTTAAGCATTTACCTATAAATACGATAGAAGTATAAAATACACATACTAAATTAGTACATTTGTTAAATTGTCAAAGGAATTATTTTTAAAACACGAACAAATGCAGACAACTATTTACATATTACGAAAATTAAACTGTCGATAAAATTAATATTGAACACTTAGCAACTGTTTTAGCATACTTATTCAGGTTAATTAATTTCAGAGCAAAACATATTTAAATTAACGTAAAACGTTTCATTAAATGCTTATTATATATCCGTTGGGTTTGTTTTAATATCTGCTGATAGCAATTCTTTTCAATGGGGCCACCGTTCTAACAGTGGTCGGTAAAATAATTAAAAGGACAATATTAACGACGATCTATGGTGATAGCAGTTTAGTTGAAGTTGAATTTGATTTTAAAATACTCAAAGCTAATTTATGCAATAAGTAAGAGATATTTTGTAAATTGCATTGACGCTTTTGTAAAATAGGGTGCATACAGCTGCTATTCTGAAAATGACTTTGCTAGTACTATACTTTTTTACTGCAAGAATATATATTTTTAATAAGGATGCACTACGATATTTGAGGTGCTGTTACTATAAAGTCACATAGATGAAATTAAATAATTTTTTATTTATTTTGTTTTCTATATGAATCGTGACCTCGACTAACCTCATATGTCGAGTTGCATTAGCACAATTCAAGCCAATCAAATACTGAACTAAAGTTGTGCAGTTGAACAAAAGACAATAAATATTTCAGAACATTTCAGTAGATTTTAATAAATTTGTGAAATAATGCAAAATGTAAAAACGATAGTCGGTCAGTTATCCAATACAATTTATGTATGAAATAATTCGTATAAGTTAGCTTTGGGATTATAAATAGTAACAATTATGTAAAATATCAAGTTCTAAATGCTGGTATCTTGTATTGTACATAGGTAAATTAATTCATTTCTATTGAATTTTATTATATGAAATATATTATAAAATATCCTATCGTTTATCGTTGTCACATATCGGTTAATAGGTGTAAAATAATATCCTAGAATAAAACAATCATGCGGTTCAAGTTCGATTTGGAATTATGTGGACTTTTATTAATTATTGTTTTTTAATTCCGCCTACTTTGTAGGATTAACATATTTGGTTCAAGAAATTCAGAGCATTTTAGGTGAGTTTTGTACGTTTGTCATTGTTTATGTCTTTGAAAATCATACATGATAAATAATAAGTACTAAAACAAATTTGTTACAATCGAATACTGGTGGACACTGCAATCGGTATTGAGTCTTTGTTTACAGATCCTCAAATTAAAATACAAAACAAAAATTATAAATAATATTGATTGAATGAAAATGTGAAAAACAATAATCGACTGAAATTTTCGGCAATCTCAACGAATGAATTTGAACAACGGTTTATTCTCTTTTATATATTCACTATCTCTGCCAATTAACATTTTCCACTAATCTGGCTTTGAAATTTAAAAAATAGTTCACAAATTGTCGACATTTGTTAATAATGCCATCGTATGAGTAGTTAGCCATTTAATTGGCAGCGCTAATACTAAACTCAGCGAACTAATTATCGCAATATGAGAAACAATTTCTGACGGTATTGACGGAGCAGTCTTGATTTCTAGGTCCATTTATCAAAGCTAACTTTGTTAGTATCTAGACTATTTTATTATCAATTGAAACTAAAAAAAATGAGAGGTTGTTACTTAAAAACGCTATTAATAATTGCACCTACGCAGTTAGAGTATACAAGTAATAACAATTTAAATTTTTCGGTTTATAAAGAACATAATACCTGTGGGGACCATTAGTAATTCCTGTAACTTTTATGTTACAAAATGGTTGTGTAATTGTTTTCGACCATTAGTTTAATTAAAAGATATATAAATTCTTGCAATACTAATATTTTCCACTTTCCAAATCGAATTTCTGTCAGCGGAAGCATCTGTTTATTATACATGTTCTTACCAAACGAAATTCTTGTAAAACCTCTTTAAACTCTTTGTCAATAATAATCGTAGGATGTAGTTGTTTTTACAAAAGTTTTGAAATTTTAATACGTAAGCTTGGAACTGTAACTTAATCGAATATATTTCTAGCTTTCTATGGAAGGTACAACATTACATACAAAAACACTTGTAACAATTGAAACTGTAAAATAAAGCTTATCTTATTTTGTGTAACTGGATGGTTTTCTTTTAATGGTTATTTACCCATGTTTTTTAAAAGTTAGATTTATTTCTTAAAACTCACACTTGATTTGCAGAATTACCGTTGCTCCCGTACTTATGACGTAAATGTGAATAACGAGAGTTTCAAAAGGGCGGTATACCACCATGTTTGCTTAAAACAATAAATGAGAACATTAATTTCGATATACGAGAGAGCTAATCTTACGAGTGATTGATAAATCGACACGCGCAAATTAATTTCATTGTGGAGACAATCAGTTATTATCTCCTAAATCATAGAATTTAACATCGAAATTTGCGGACTGCATGATTAATTTTTAAATGTTAAAGAAAAATGGTCTTAGCTATACGAACTTTCTTTGAGACAAAAACTGACTGATTTGACTCTCGGTCACACAGGTCATAAGTTACGAATAGTACGACAAGGGTCTACGTATCGCACAGCAAGATCTTACATAGTTGTCACTTAGGGCTAGTTTTCGAGAGTCCACCCTTAACATGCCGGCCTCTTTGAAAACGCGATAACAACTTTTCAACACTGCACAGCTCCTGCAACGGACACAATTTCACAACCGGTCGCTTCAGTTGGACACTTGAAGCTTTCACCGTGGCTACTCGAACAACACCATCTGTTCCAGTATGGACTTTGTTGATTCGACCAAGTTACCATCTTGGAGGCTGAAGATTATCTTCCTTGACGATCACCATCTGCCCAGACTCCCACAATGGGCTGAAAGAGTTCCATTTCCTCTTTGATGGCAGCTCTACGACGTAATCCTTGTGCCAACGGCGTCAAAACTGCTGCACTAACTGTTGAACCCTAGCATAACTCTTCAATCTATTTGGAGAGGTATCTTCAAGATTCCGTGCGATCAAAAAATATGACGGTGTAAAGGGGCCAACATCTTCGGGATAACCAAAATGGGAAGTCAGAGGGCGGGAATTCAACATAGCCTCTACTTGTAACTAATATGCTATACAACTGCTCGTGACTTAAACTGCCAACCACCCTGCGCAAGTGACATTTGCAGGATTTCACACTCGCGTCCCATAATCCGCCGAAATGGAGATATCATACGTCTAGACGTAAATTCTTACAGGAAAAATGAAAAACCGTCTGAAAAGCAGTTCAAACAAACCCTTAGAGAACCAATATGCAAAAATGCCTAAGAATTTAGATTTAATTGTTATTTACTTACTGTTTGTAAATATTTTTTAAAAATAAGTAAAAATATTTAATGGGAACTTATCGTCTCAGCACATTTTTTCTCTCCACAATTCCTGAAGCGGCATCATTTTTTGACAAGCGTTAGCCTGTTCTAGTGTTTACAAGTTTATGGAAGCATACCATTTTACCTCGCAGTTTAAAAATGTTATCGAAAGAGAACTTAAACGCAACAGTGGTATTGCTTTGAATTTGGCTGGGAAATCGCAACGAGCCATTGTTAATGAACTACGACATTTACATGTGAACAAACTGTTTGTGTATCGGACTATTAAAAGTTACAATGATACTGGTAGCATCAAAAGACGCCATGGGGGTGGACATCCAAAAACAGCAACATCGCGAGAAATGGTACGAAACGCAAAGGCTAGAATCCAGCGTAATCCGCGACAAAGCGCAGTTAAATTGGCGAAAAGTCTCAATATGTCTGCTCGAAGCATGCGGCAAATATTAAAAAAATGAACTACGATTGAAGGCCTACAAAATAAAAAAGTGCAAGATTTAACACCTGCACGAAAGTCAGTTCGCCTCGCAAGAGCACTTGCAGGTTACTGGTGAGATCCAAAATTTGATCTTTTCTGATCAAAATTTTTTCCGGTTCAGCAATATGTTAACAAACAAAAGGATCTAATTTGGTTAGAGCACAAATCAAAGAACAATTTAAAGCAGCGAATTGCTCTGAAAAAGCAAGGGCCTGCATCAGTGGTGGTTTGGGACGCATTAACTGCCACAAGACGCTCACAAATCGTTTTTATTGAACAGGACGTAAAGATAAATCAACAAATCTACTGTGAATATAGAAGTAGACAATTCGGTAGAAACCATTGGACGTTTCAACAAGATTCGGCACCTGCCTACAAAGTGAAACCCAACGTTTTTTACAATAAAAGGTTCTCAGATTAATTTCTGCACAACCATGGCCACCATATTCCCCCGACTTAAACCCAATGGATTTTTCCATATGGTCCATTCTGGAGACCAAAATATCTGCAAAAAGATACATATTCGTACAGACTGTGAAGCCTTCCCGGACAGTCGCGATGCTGTTATATGCGCTAAAGGTGGCTACATCGAACAATAACTTATTTTTATTATGTTTTAATATTTAAGTTTTCTAATATATAAAAATTGAAATAACAAAATTATAGCATTTTTAATTGGTAACACTTTGAGTGCCGACCCCTGTACGTTCGTTCCTATGAGACCTAAAGGGTCGAAAATTTTGACTACTACTGCCGAGATAAATCCCTTTGTGATTCAATGTTGAATAGGTTCTTTCAAAGAGATGGAGTAACTTAGAAGGTCATTTTCACGTTCCCAAATCAAACCTAATGTCTTGTTTGTTTTATCATCTGATATAAAATACTGACATTGATGTTCAGCGTTTTCTTCAGAATCAAAAATGTCTTTATTGCTTGATGCCCACATTCTTAGTTTAAACTGTTCGGAAACCAATATTTGACAAATATAGTTTCTAAGAATTTTGACTTCTTCAATTGTAGAAGCCCCGGTAATTGTGACATAAAAACCGACACACTATAGACAAAAATAATCATTTATGGTAGGATCTAGTTTTGGAACGTCATTCAGTGATAATCCAGAATCGGATTTACACGAAGCGTTGAAAGCTACTCTACATTCGGTTGTAACGTAGCATGCCTTCATTACCGGGTGATGTGGCATATAATTAGATTCTTCGGTCACATTGGCACACGTACTAAGGACATATGATTTAAGTCAATGTATTCTTGCATACAATTATTGTACTCCGCTCTTACTGCAGAGTTTTTAAAACGACTTTTTCTAAATTTAAAATTTGCCTCAATGTAGATTCCCCAAAACTGCCAATTCTGATAGATTGTATCGAAAAGGAAAACAAGCTTTAAATTCACCAGATAACTCACGTGTTGTAGTTTTTACGTAGCAATTTCCACATTCTAATTCTTCTTTGATTTTCTTACATTCGGGTAAACCACTTAATAATCCAAAATCTTTCAACCTTTTGGTCTAGCGTTAACAAACGTATACTTAAATAGCTAGTTTCCTTGTTATTAGCAAGTAAATTAATCGAAGCGGACATTATCCAGCCTAAAATAATCTTCTGTAGGAGATAAAGCTTGGCCGTGTCCCATATTGACCTACTTCAAGCAATGACCAAAATTTGCCTTTCCCAAAAGCAAGGCAATGGGTTTAGGTTTGGGTCAGCCAGCTTGATATTTGGAGGAATTTTTAATAAATTCCAGTCAAACCAACTAAAAAGTTTTAGTTTTCGAAGAAACAACCATTTGTTGAAAATAATTTAGAACTAGTCGATATGTTAACGTTGACTAGGTTTGCCTACTGAATTTAACAGAGCCACATACAGGTATATTTAATTTTCTTTTATTTATTCCAAGTTTATTGGCTAAGTTTGTATAATTGGACTAACTGCCCGGATCCCACAGAGCTCTGCAGTGGACAGGTAGCACTTCATTATCATTAAGAATGACATTGGCAATTGATAACAACACATACATTTTAGGATTTTGATTAAGCAAAACTTAACTTGTACCGACTTTCAAGTTCAGCATTTTCTCATGAGGTATAGGAGAACTATCAACATGAGGCAGAGCACCAATCTGAACTTTATTTTGAAGTTCAACATGTAACAAAATGTTTTGGTTTTTATTACATTATCTACAATCTTCACCTTTGCAATTCTTGTTTGCATGCCCAGCACGTAGACATTTCGTGCAGAGATATAGTTTTCCATTTTCACCTAATCTTGATTCAGGTGTGAGATTTAAAAACCTACGTCAAAAATATATGATATGAGTTCCCTTGCAAAAATGACAAGCCTTTAGTCCAGACTGCTGCGTAACATGAGAAAATTGAGGTTTCGATTTAACTTCATGAGGTGTTCGACTTATTTCAGAAGCTACATTTGAGTCAATAATTTCTAAAGTTTGGCAATGTTCAGATGAAAATCTGATCAAGTCCTCATACGTGGACATATCTGTGAAATTTGAGAGAGACCCCTCCCAATCTCGTCTCAATAGTAAATCAAATTTTGATGAAACAATAAAAATTATAATCGAATCACAACTGGAAACTGGATGCTGTCAACTCTATATTAATAAGTTATGTGAACTCTACCTGCTTCCATTTTTTAAATCCAGAGACATTAAAAACTGATTTTTATTCGAATCTATCTAAAAGTACCATTTTTCGATCAGAAGCGATGATCATAAAGAAGTACTTTTTTTTACTGTTCATTTGTTTCACTTTTACGCACGGACTTTTATGAAAATGATATTGCGGTCTATTAGTGTCTGTGATGGTAATTGATAAATGATGGCTGTTTATTTCTTTGGGTGTATCGATCAATGAATAGCGTCAAATCAAAATACTATTTTTCTTGGGGCTACGTTCTCCAAAAGGGATAACTGAATGGTTTCAGTCTTGAAAATACTAGTAATCACATACTGGTTAATAAAAAGTATTAATTTAGTTATTAATATTAAACAATTATCTGCTTTTATTTAATTTTGAGTTGTCTATTAAAGTATCAATCTGGGCAAGTTGCAGACTTTCGTTTATATAAATGTATCTTAAGGATGAGACAAAACGCTGAATCGGAAAGCCTTCAAGAGTAGATTGCACAGATATTTCACCCTATCTGCTGTTAATTGTTATCTCGATTTCACTAACTAGGGTAAATTTATTCCAAAATTTTGTTCCCACTTTCACTCAGCTCTCCGAGAAAGCGACTCTTATTTGAAGTATTTTGGTGGCAGGTAATTTGGAAAATTATCTTCACTCTCAGCGGCGAAAATTTAAGTAATTGCGTCCATTATTTCCTTGTCCGCAGTTTAATTAAATACAGGCGCCGTGCAAGTAGATGGATGTGTTTAATCTATTTTAATATACTGAGCTTGCTTTTCTAATTTAAAATAATTTCACCTGCTTTCCGCAAAGACCTTCGCTCACTAATTTTGCAGTCCCGTTTCAGTCCTAAGGGAAACGTCCCCATTTATAATTATGGTGATTCTGTTCCCGATATACGACATATCATATATCTGCTCGTACCGCACATCGTCGGTCTGTAATTTCAACGAATATATAGAATGTGTAAAATGTCAGAGTTTATTTGTCGAAATTCATCGTTATTGCACCATGAGATTTGTTGCGATAAAAAAACGTTTATTCCATTATACGCATTCGGCCTGAATTTGCTGTGACAGAAGACACTTACAAAAATGTTAGTTTACAAGAAGAAAGCACTAAAAAGTACAGAGTTGATTGTACTTAAATTGGACAGTTTTGGTTTAGCAGACAAAAACAGCTGTCAATATAATTATAACTCGTGTTTTTGAGACGCATAATACGCAGTAACAGGACAGTTGTATTTAGATTTAATGGTGTCTTGTTTAATGTAAAGGTTTGGATATGATCAATTGCCCATTTAATTTTAGGGTCTCCATGTTTTCGTAAACTCATAAACTTTACGTTTTCGAAGTACATAGAAACGATTTATAAACAATTTTAATATTAAATCAACGAAACGTATTCAAGTCACTTCAAAACACACAAGGCCCAGAACCATATTTTGAAACGAATTTTTACTGCCACTTAACTCGTCTTTCACAAGTTGCTCAAAAAAAAAAACAAATTATTGGTACATTTTTAGAGAAGAAATTTTTAAACTTCTGAAGCGGATTTCGATTACTGGATTAAAAAGTGCTAATTGTGGGGGCATCCATACGACCTGTACTACATAGTACACAGCTAATTTAAATATTTCTTTTTCGCGCTAAAGAAAGGGACGCGTTTAATTTCGATGGAGTTTTGTTGAAACATTATTTGAAATAGTGCACTTAATTAATCGATATATGCACCAATAAAAAATCTCCTCTCTTTGTTCCATTACAATTTATTTTATAAAAGTATCATTACTTTAAAATAATTTCCTTCGGCATTTTCACCTAATCCTCAAATCCTGCAATTAGAAAACATAAGCTTTTAAAAAACCTGTAAAAATGATCATGAATAAGTCGGTATTCTTCGAAAACAATAAAACGCGAATAAAGTATTGGGTAGCAAATCTTATTTCAACGACTCGATACTTATCCAATTGCATTGTAAATCTCGAGAAACATAAAATAAAGCTCGCCTATAAAACACAACTTTGATATAAAAATAATTGCCGGTCTTAACGGCGACCACAAATCTTTATTGGATTGGTTCCAATTCGATACTGTAACTAAATTTCGAACTGGCGATATATGGAGACAACTCTACCTTTTTGACATTTAATGCCCGGTTTCTCAATATTTGCCCTTATTGGTTCCATAACTATGTAGTGGATAAAGTTATAAGACCGATAAGATTTTATGGGTTTCCGAACGGTGACAGACAAAGGTATATCGAGCTCATAACAATCCGTTGGATAAGTAGCTTTTTAATTCGACCGACAGAGGGAACTGCTTGATAGGGTATGTTCCATTTTTGACTGGTAGTACGGAAGGTGTGAAATACCGGTAAAAAAGAAGCGGATAGTAAAGAACTTTCACTTTTGTGCATCGCAAGATAGAGGACGCCACAAAAAAACTCATTTTGATCGGTCGGTGGAACAGCCACAGATTTGATGTAAAAGCTCTCGGGTTTTTATCTGAATTCAGCACTGTTCACTAACGGATAATAAATTCCTTCTCATAGTATATGTTTTAAGGTAGTCGCCAATATGGTCCAATAATACCCTGAAACAGTGTTTCGTTAAACGAAACCTGTCGCGAAATTCAGAATATCCATATTTGTTCCTTTGATCCTCTCGTTCAAGATACCGTCTTGGCCGTTCAATATAACTTAGAAATTCAATAATTTCATCATCAAAAGATGAACCCGAATTATCCATTTTAAATAATGATAATAAATTTTTATACGTTAAACAAAACAAAACTGTTATGCAATGCTGTCATGTAATAAAAATAGGTTATGTTAGGTTAGAATCGCTCTGTTGTAAAAATGAAAACAAACCCTACACGCTTGCGTCAGACGTTATGTAGCCGATATCCATCCATCTTCGAGTAGATATCTATTCGATAACTTATGAAACCAATAAGCTTTAAACAGACGTTGAGAAACCCAACAGACGTGATTTTGGTAGTTTATGAGACCCATAAGCTTATGTAACCGATATGTTGTAGTTCGGAAACCGGGCATAAGTCTGCTATAAATTTAGACTCTTAATTCCGTATTTCTAAAAATGGCTAGTTTATTTATTACAACTGTTTCTGCATAAATGGTAACCGAATATTATACGAGGAGTGCCGTATGCACATGATCAAAAAAGTACTGCGAAATTTGTTGGTTTTATGTCCTAACTTTTATTTAAAAAAAGTGTCCACCTGGCTAGATAGATGGTAAAATGGTAAATTTTTTTCGCAAATAAAACTGTTTTTCCAAAAATCGGGAGAATGGTACGATAGATTTTACTCGGACTCGCTGTAACTTTTTTCTATGTTAGGGTCATGTTTTGATGAAGCAACCGAGTTCATCCGATTTTGGCAACAAGAATTCTGGGGTGCTTTCTTGATGCAACAATAACCAGAATTTTTAATTCGGTAACTGGAATCAACTAATTTTTGTTAAGTATATACATTAAGCCTTTTTGAACATTTTTATGTTCCTTGCAAAATTTCGTAGTATTTCTAGCTTTTGCGCACATACGATTTCTGTTCCCTCTGTATTTAACAATTTCAGACAACTGCACACGTCGTAGTAACCGATAATATTCCTTTATACGTCTCTTATAATTTTTAACTGACCGACATTGTTAAAGCCTTTTGAACTTTGAGTTCTAAATTTTCTAATTGTATTCCCAGAAATTATTGTTTCTATATTTAGAGCCTATGAGTAAATATTTTTGAGTGCCTCAAAACTTAAGTCCCACGTCACGTAATTGCACTTGGAAGTCGTACGAGTGATTCAAAATTGGCGTAATTCCTTTTCAGAGGTAATAGAGGCCCACTTGGAAGGTACGAGAAAAATATTTCTTGATGATATTAACGGTTGAAAATCGAATTTCAACTTTGCTATTGTAACGGAAATGGCCTGGGGTACTCACGTTTGGAATGGGGGGATCGAAATTGATGGTATTTCAGTAAATGGGGGCCCCATTTGCGCCCCATTTACTGTCAAATATGACACTGACAAGCGGGAAGTTTCGCACCTGTTCTGGAGATTTTGAGAACCATCTGGGTTACCTGGAGGAAACTATATAAGCGACGACGAGAACCAGACGGGGGGATTGAAGTGACTGGAGCGACCGGGTGCAGAAGAGGTTAAACCCCGAGAGTCTGAAGAGCGAGTTTTCCGTGTGTTTTCGTTATTGGTTGTAAAGTTGACGGTAATTTTGAAGTTAGTTTGTTCCTGTCCCGCATTTAAAGTTATACCGAGGTGAATAAAAGTTGGAAGCTGAAGAAAGAGTTTGATACCCGGCCATCCACGGTACACTATTAAGTATTATTTTGAAAGTGTTCCGTGTTTAATTAGAAGCATATTGGAATACTTAAGCATTCAAAAAGAAAAATTATGATTTTTGATTCAAATTACAAAAATGTTTGATATTAAAAAAGGTGTCTTCCGGAATTTTTTGATAAAAAGTCTAAGCGACATCCATGTTTTTTGTCACTGACAGATAGTTACAGGTGGATAGCCCTTGTCAATAATAATAATTTGTCAAGCTGTGACTTACTTTGAATTGCCTTTCACTTTCACGAATTTGCGGATATGCTATTAGTTATGCTACATAGAAATGCTACAGTAACATAGCAGAAGCGGAAAGAACTCAATACTTTCTGGAACCACTCGAGGAGAGTGGTTCCAGGAAGATAGGGGACCACAATAGATGTTCGGGTTCCAGACACAGAGGAACAAGTATTGGACATAATTGCAGAATAGCCTTTCAGGGACCCTCAGAACATTATACAACAGTTGTAATGTAAGATCACATTAAACCAATGGCTACTGAACACCGGTATAAATTGAGCAGCAGTTAATTAACCGAATACGAGAAGCTGCTCGAGAAGATTGCATAATAAGGTGATTACAAAGCCACTTGTTTGGAGTTTCAGACTTAAATGTACGTTTTTTAATTTGTAGACAAATTAATAATTCAAGGTTATAAATTTCGAAATAGGTTCCGTCATTCAACGATTCATGTTGCATTTACCGTTTATCCTTGTGCATCTTATTGTCACTTTCTCTATTTATCCATGGTTACCGGAGTTTTAAATAATTACGGATCAACAGGTATTTACGTAATGTTAATTACCTTGAAAAACATGGTTGCTGTTTTTCTAATATAGTTTTTTTCAAATTTTGCAGTTGTTTTTAATAACAATTAATTTTTTTCCTAATTTTTTTACTCAAACTAGTACTCGTAAAACACCGCCAGACCACACCTCCAGAAGAATGACGTCAATTTTAATCACCCTGTATGGCTGTTTTCGAAAAATATCTGATATCAGTTTGTCCCTTTTTCAAAACACTTGGCAAAAATTTAATTTTTGAAAGATCCTTATTTCTTAGGAAACATTTTTTTAATACTATGTTTAAGACCATATTGAGGAAAATCCAAATCAACGTTAATAGTAACTAGGTAATACTTTGCAGTTTAAAAATTAACAAGTCATCCGCACATTCAAATAGTTTCAAAATATTTTCATCAGTTTTTGCGTGCACAATCGCTCTCTGCTGACCGAAATCCTGCTCTTTTCGCCGAGCAACTTTAATTCAAAGCATGCCGTAACGCTGCTGAAAGACCTAACCGCTATACTTAATACTTTCAGCTCAACAATTTAAACTGAAAATTGTATGGATTCTTTTGGTATATTATAATCCACGACCCGGTAAAGCACTTCGTCAATAATAAGTCCATATTTTGACTACCCTTCTATGCGTACGGTTAGTCACTTTCGCTGCAAAATAAACAAGTTTTGCAAAAAAATTGTGATTTCAAGATTTCCGAAAAATTCTCCGTTTTTGTCTGAATATGAGTTATTGTGGCAATTAAAACCAAAGCAATTCGGATTTACGATATTTTCTTTTATTTATTCAAGTTAGTAAAACACGTGAATGACCAAAATTCTCAATTTCCAGCAGCTGACATGAGTCTTATAAGTCTTATTATGTATTCCCAGGTTCAAGCTGCTGTTTCCTATGTTCGCACTAACCAGTGCAAGGCCCTTACCAAAATGTCTATAAAATTACTGCACCCCTAGATTCCACTAACTCACTTCGTAAATTTAATTTAACATGGTCCGTATTTATGAAAGTGGTTCTAAACTAAGTTCCAACTAAAACGATGTTTCCTGCATTGTAAAACAAAATTTCAGCAACTGGCCTGAATTATAAGTCCCCATAAGCGCACGATGA
Organism: Dendroctonus ponderosae; assembly: GCF_020466585.1. NCBI lineage: Eukaryota > Metazoa > Arthropoda > Insecta > Coleoptera > Curculionidae > Dendroctonus > Dendroctonus ponderosae. The sequence continues at coordinate 33,370,064 of NW_026017110.1, read as the reverse complement.
TTAGTTCAAAAATACAGTAAAGGGTGTTTTTCTTCATTTTAAAATGGTTGCTGATCAATGCCTTATTTAGTATTAATTGTCGGAATTTTTCTTTAATTAGTTTTAGGACAGTAGAAATTTCCACCTGAAGCTACTAAAAGCTGTTCCTCTTATAAATTAACTGGATACGACATGAAATTATAGCATTTAATATTTATCGGCTCGAGACTACTAGAGCACCTAGAAAACCTGCTAGATTTGGAAAGCGATTCGAATGAGATTTAAGTACATTTCTTACATCTAGTCCTTGTTCATCATACATTGACTCGAACCCAAATAAACTCCGTCAATGCTGCCAACTTCTAGTACTGTTCTGAAACTGTTGGATCTGCTCGGGGGCCACACAAACTTTTGAAATTATGAAGTTTATGAAGTGTTTACTGAGTTGCACTTCGATGTGGCTACAAACTGGTGAAAAACTTTTCTAATTTAATGTTCCAGCAAAGTGGGAAATAATTGTTCTTTTACAACATTATTTAATTTTTTAATTCGTTTTTAAAAACTATTGTCTTTTACAGCTTATGCTCATAACAGTTTAGTTTTCGGTTTTCCAAAAAACCTCCTCGCAAAAAGGCAGATTGATTCAAAGATTATAAACAGAAAGAGAAATAGAGCTAACACGGTAAAAGCAATTACATCTAATAGGAAATACTGATAAAACGGCATTGCAATCGATGCAGACTGCAAAGACTGTCCTCCTTTATGTTTTGCAATGTATTCGATCCAGAAAATGGAAGTTTCCAAAGGCGAAACAAGTCTGTCTTTGAATCGTTCCGAGAGGTCTTTCGCTTTGGTTTTTGTTCTAAAATTGTAAAGTTTAGATATGGCACATTGAAAGAAATGTAACTAATTCTGCTTACTTTGTACTCATGGCCTCGGAAATTGCTTCACTGATACTATCTTCAGTGGCATCTCTGAGCTTTAAAATAACGCCAGCACCATTTGATTTTAGAGCTTCGGCATTTAAAGGTTGATCTCCGAATTGAGGCATTACTAACATGGGAACTCCGCAATGAACTGCTTCAGTTGTACCCAATAAACCGCCATGCGATATAAACAAAACAGTATTAGGATGACCTAGAAATAATATTTATCAAATAAATTTCTTTAAAAACATCCAGAGCAATAGATAGGAACTAATTGAGTAAGTTATAACGATCGACTTACATAAAATGTCAAACTGAGGGGCCCACTTGGTCAACATGATATTACCAGGCTTTCCTGGCATATCATCGATTTCCCACTTCCACAAAACTTTTTGCGGCAATTTGGAAAATGCTTTTATGAAAGCCTTGAGCTGAAGATCTGGAAAAGTATGTCCTTTGACCAAGGATCCCAAACTAAAGTAGATTAGGCCTGAGGTAGCTTCGTTTGTCCATTTCTCTATGTCCTGAAAATTTAAATCGGATTAGTATTTCGCAATCCGCTTAGACTTTCATATTCCTATAATATTAATAGCAAAGTTGAGCGATGTTCTGGCTGAACTGAAGTAAAATTTCAGTTTTAAAGTCCGACTGTGTGCGATTTTGTGGAATTTACGGTAATCGGGTGCAAGGTCTAAACGTGTCTTAATATCGAACCGAAGTAAGTTTTCAAGCCAATCATTCACAAAAGTTAAGATGTTTATGTAAAAACAGTTTTCTAGTGCGTCGTTCTTAATATTTGCAAAAGTGTGTGTATCTCGCATACCAGTTGCTGTAGACCATTTTTCATAGATGCTATTTTTAATTCTTACCACAGGCAATTTTTTCGGCTTTTTCGATACCACATGTATACCACCGACCTCGACAATACTGGGTGTCAACGGCTTGGCCCCATGCAAAGAATAATGGGTGTTAAGTAACAGAAGGCTAGCTTTATGAGGATCAACTGGCTCGAACCCCGTATACTGAAGAGATAGTTTTCTCCCTGACCATTCCATCATAAATTTGTACTCAAGCACATTTTCTGAAAATCGCATTTACATTGAAAAACAAAAAATAATGCTCAGTGGAGGGCACTCCGATTTATTCTTAAAATGAATTAAAATATTTTACAATTTCATGACTTTAAAAAAGTAAACTATATTTTAATATGTTTGTGTGAAAATTGACGGGAAATTTTCTACATTTGCATAATGTTTAAATGAAAACCTGCCTACCTATATACATAAGCGTATTTTCCACACGTTGTAAAAATGTCATAGGTACTGGGTAGGCCATATAAGTCATTGAGTTATAGGATGGATTATTTGGCGAACCAAACCAATCCGGGTGCCAAGCCATCATTGCGCACGAACTTAATCCTGCAAAATTTGAAAGATTTATTTAAAAGAAAATTAATTAATAGGTATTCGGTTTCCATATAAAGACAGAAAATGACTACTGATAAACTTACTATCAGTTTTCCAGCTTGGAGCTCCTTTAAAGGTTTTAGTTCCAAGTTTCAGGTTATAACGAGTAGTGCGGAAATAATGTAAAATACATTTAGCGCTTTATATATACAGGGTGGACGAAAGCTATATCCGAACTTTCTTATTTTAAATGCAGACCCCTAATGTCTTAAGCATGGTGGGACTGGCCTTCCAATTGCGAGTTTGGGTAACCTTTGCTTGGTTAACTTATCTTTTTCAAATTTGATATGTCAATTGTTTAAGAAAAAAATAGTATTACATGTGTTTACGAAACAAGCTATATCTAAGGGACAGTTTTAAATTATAAACTCAGATTTAGTGGGTGGTTAGCTGAAAGTCCAAGACAACTCCCCAGATGACACTAGGATACCTATTTTGTACCATATGAGTGCATGCATACAGCCTCCAAACATTGACATAAAAGAAATAAAAAAATAAGTTTTTTTTAATGGGACCAACTAACGTTTTTGGCACTGTTTAGTTTAGTTTTTTATTGTATAATCATTGCAAATATTCAAACAGGACATAAAAAGTTTGTAGGTTTCATTAAAAAACTAATTTTTCGACTCTTTTTATATCAATGTTTGTAGGCTCCATGCACTCTTATTCTACAACATGGGTACCTCTAAGTAATATGGAAAGTTATAGGGCTTTCAGCGAACTACATACCAAATTTGAGTTTTGAATTTAGAACCGTGCTTGAGATACAGCTTGTGCCGTAAACACCTGTCCTGGCATTTTTTGAAAACAATTGACACAAATATACATACATCAAAAACTATAAGAGATAAATTAGCAAAACTAGTGTGGCTCAAACTCGCAAGTGGAAACCAGTTCAACCATGCTAAAAAAATAGAAGCGTACATTTAAAATAAGAACGTTAGGTTGTCCTTTTTGTACACAATGTACAGCTGGAGATCTAAATGAATTTTACATGGATTCTGCACGACTCGTTATTACAACACTAAAACAAGTGTAGTTTGGAAAACTTCTAATGCACGGTCTACATAAATCATCCGGTATAGGACTACTAGAGCAGATTATATCTTCAAAAGTTTCGGAATGTGAATTGTAAAATTGAATTTTAGACTTATATCAAAACACAAAAACTAAATATTTTTAAAAATGAATAGAAATTTTGAACTTTTGATCATGTGATCAACCGACAACAACGGTGCTGCGGTCCATATTGCGTATATTCGGCAGATGTCAAATTATTATGTACTCTTTTAAAGACCTCTTTACGGCCTTGTAAAACTACAGATAGACCATATACAATAAATTATTCAGTTTTGATTGAAAATACCAGAAATACGGCATATTTAACGCAAAAAGTGGAATCTTAATGTACTAGCGATAAGTAACATGTTCTTAGAAATTTAGTTAATTGACATCATTATTACTAGTTATTTATTATAAATGTATTTGTTCTAGTTTCGGCGAGTTTAACAGTATTAACACGGTAGAACCACTTTTAGGCTAGTAATTTTTCGACTGACGAATGAACATCACTGATTGAACAAACTTATTTTCTCGGACACATTTTTCTTCCAACTTCAATAGAGAAAATTTCATGGTAAAAATATAAAAAGATTATTTATCTGAAAAGGTACTTCCATTTTATTGACTTAATCATATTTAATAATTTCTCTCATTTCTATTTCTGAAAAAGTCTGAATAAAGCTGAGCTGTGTTCAAACATATTCCAAATTCAGTTCCAATTCCAAAGGTTCCCTCATTTAAATGATGAAATTTAATCATTGTTTCATGTACTACAAAATGCAATAAATTACGACTTACCAATAAAAGGAGCTTGAAATTTGTTGATCAATCCAAAAAAACAATTGGTGTTGAACATTTCCGTCAGAATGATATCAAACTGATTGTCCTCTTTTAAGAAATTTTGCAATTCTTCACTTTGCAATGACGGCTCACATGTTAAATCAGCAAAATATCCTATCATATGAGCTTCCAGATATCTCTGCAGATGATTTCCGGGAAAATCGCTCAAGTTCAGAAAGTTTACCAACGGTTTGTCGGACAAGAGAACATCTCTACCATTTTTTATATCCCCTACAATTGAAAAACTTGTTCTGGTTTTTCCATTCTTTGGTCAAATAATATATTTTTTGACCATGTATATTATTTAGTTACGCTATCAGCCCAACGCACGTTCCCACGGATGCAGCCGAACCAGCAACCCATTCCGGAGAAATAAATCGTTTTTAAAAATAAATCTTTTAAAACAAAATATATCAATATTTCACTGGTTTTATAGGACCTATTTGCATTAGCTTTGTGAACCGCTTATATGTACTGTTTGCTTACAATCGCTGCAGTTACAACAATAGCTGTTATCTCCTGATCACTGTTCACTATCGGCTGTCAGGTCGGTAAGTGTTTACTTTCTCATTCGTTCAAATAGTAGGACATTAAATAGTGTTGTCCCCAGGAGATTATACTTTCAGGACAATTCAATAATTTAATGTTTCAAATAATAAATGTAGATGGCTGATTGTCGAGACTGTAGTAATGATAATAAACCTATTGAAGAATACATCAAGCTAGAAGTCCTTGTGACTTGGTTGTTGGATTTTCTGCCCGCGGAATTTTTTATTTCTGTTTACTATTTCGCAATTTGAAAAGACTGCCCCGTTGAGACGAGGCGAAACCTTTCCAATAAATTAGAACTAAATTAAATTTTTATATATGTATGTAATACTAAGCACTTGGCCTATAAGTATTGGCACTTGGCCTATAAATACTTAAATAAAAGACGCGTTCAGGCGGTTATTATCTATAAACTGGTGATTTAGTTTCCTTTTGTGAATTCCGCCTTTTGCCACTAAATAGGACAGTTGCTACTTAATAGGGAAGGAATATGGATCGAGGAATTCACAACTAGAGACCTTTAACTATCGGCCTGTCAAAAAATGCTAGAGCAATAAATGAAGAAGGATGTTGATGTAAAGAACAAACCAGGGAATTGCATAGAAAAGAGCGACTATAAGAATAAATAAACTGATGGCACTCAGTGCCAAAAAACTGTTTGAACTCACGCTTTTTTCACAACTAGTCAAAATGCCGTAAATTAATTAAATTTTTACGTATTATGCTACTAAAATATTTTAATTTGAAAGTTTGGGAATTATTGTAATGATCTGATGAACGTGGAACCAATCTAATCGAAATCTACTGAATACTGTTTATCCTTCTTAGCATATGAAGATTTTACTTTCACTACTTTGAAAAACTTCGTCTGACATGAGTTTTCTTCCGGAGTACTGGAAGCTTTGGTTTCTTCTTCGATTGTATAATATTTTTAACACAAAACACATCGTTATTATAAATTAAACCTCGATTGTTTACTTAAATTATAATTATCTTTTAAGAACAAAAATAGTAGTTTTATCTAAGGGCTCGGATAAAATGTATTTGATAAAAATATTTGGAATTTTTTCAAGAATTATAAATAGCATGAAAGGCAATTATCTGCTATGAGTGCACGTTTTGTGACGACGTTCACAGGTTGATGCGATTACGTAACACTCGCGGCTTAATATGGCATAATTTTGCATGGCTGCTGCCAAGCCATGCAAAATATCTCCGGATTAATCAGTAATTATAAATCTTACTTGCCTGTCGTTTTTACGTGACTGATGATTGTTATATTATGTCCTCGATTACCCAGCTCTTGAAATAACGGCTTAAAAACATCATAGTGACTCTTTCCGGGATGTCCAAATATAACTAAAATATTGTAAGCATAACTGATTGGCACCGTTACGAACAAACCACTGATCAACAAGAAAAGCGTATATAATAACTTCATATCGTCACTCGACACACTGAAATAAAGCGATGTTGCTCAATGATGCGACCGATATCCAACTCCAATTAAATAATTAATTTTTTTGTCTGCGGCGTTATCTGTTGTGGCTCGGATATCTGTCTGGAAAATAAAAAATGTTTTATGAAACGAGGAACAGTCGTTGCTTAATGCGCTGTTGGTATTACCACAGCGTGCTTTTCTTTGTAGCAGGCGGAACTCTAGGAAATAATTGTATTTTGACTGTATTGACAACAAATGATAGGTGAGTAACGTTTTCCATGGCTTTCATATTGAGAAACATAGCATATTGTGCCGGTCATGAACTATTGTATGCATTATAAGGTATCATTTTATTAAATATGAGCAGCCAACTTTTTTATGATTCGTCGTTCTAATGCAGTCGGGTTTCTCTGGTACAATTTTATTCTTGCAGGCTCGCTCGGACGTCAGTCAATAAATTGGTTTGGGTCGTACGACTTCTCAATTTCGCAAGTACTCATCAATTTTGTCTGCCCCCTCAATGCCTAATTAATTTTATATAATACAGAAATTGTATTTTATAACAATTCGAAGCCTATCACTGAACAATTGAATTGGATGTATACCATTAAAGAATGTCAACGAAGAGTATAAAACATATTAGATGAAACCTAGACAGACCATACGATAATTGCCCACTTACGACATAATTTGTACTTTTTTCTTTCTTCAACTTACAATGAAAGACAAATTAAATAATTTAGTCGGTTAAACTAATCTCCATTGACTTACTAAAAACGAGCCGGAGATTTTCAAACAATTTCATTTTGACTTAAGCTTTGGTAATAAAGCGAAGTCAAGCCACAAATAAATTCAATAAAAAACGGATATTTTGTTGAAATAATGGCGGTTCGCAACAATTGGATGGCTTTTAACAAAATCTAAATTGATGCCCAGTTACCAAAACAATTTAAACAGCAATTGCTTCATTCAAAAAATTTTTTATATTTTATGATAACAAGCTAAATAATAGTTCCACAAATTTGAACTCTTTGCTTTGTTCGCTTTCAATACCTCGTGTGGTCTTTCCAATGCTACATTGCCATCTCGCGACACCATAAAAAAAGCAATTTCATCTGTCCCCAATAAAACATAGTTCGTTTTCCCCTGAAGCTGTCGGACCAGCTGGAATAGACTCGCTATTCCAGCTAGAATAGATAGAGAAAGTTTCCAAATCTGTGGTGTAACTTAGTAATAGTTGATATCAAACAATCCGCTCAGTTCTTCTCGTGTTTTCGCCCTTTCTCCAAAACTGCTTATAATTAGGAGTCTCTAGCTCATTAGTACGTCAAAGTGCGATATCTCAGTAACTATGAATTTTAAAAGTTTTACGTGTTTCTGAGATGCGGATTATACATTTTTTCCAGTGCAGGGGGTTATAAACGTGTGATGGTAACCAACTATGTTTTTTAAAATGGAACTCGCTTTTCGGATTTATCGTCAAATTATAATGTAAATTTATTTGTAAAAGTTTTTCCGAAAAGTTTACGGTTTTCGAATTATTCGAAAAAATATCAGAATTTTGATAGCTACGGGGTTCCACATAAATCGAATCCTGTACCCTTCCCGCTGCTAATTTCGGAAGAACGGAACTAGTTGACATGATCTTTGTTATGGGATCTGCTGATCAAAATTGTTTGCTAACACAAAGGATGTATGCCCAAAAATATCCCGATAAGAGACGACCCTCGGTCAGAAGCCTAGAAAAACTTAAGGAAAGATTTATTAAAACAGGCAATATCAATTATAAAAAATGTGAAATGGCTATTGCTCTGCAATTTGTGAGCCTTCTACCAGTTCTGCGACAATATCCAAGACAGCCGATATGCCCCCATCTACCGTTAGCTAAATTTTAAAGAGGAATGGGTACCATGATTACAGTATATCATTCCACCAATAATGCTCCTGATTTGGAGATTAGGAGAACATTTTGCCAATGGGACTTGGAAACGGAACGGCCAACACCTAACTTTTCCAAAATGTGATATCATCTGTCGAGTTAACTTTCACTCAAGTGGTAGCTGAAACCGTCATAATCTTCACCATTATTCAACAGAAAACCCAAAATTAGTGAGGTCAGTTAATAATCAGCCACAGTGGACTGTAAATGTTTGGGGTGGCCTTATGGATGACTTTATAGTTGGGTCACATTTCTTTCACGGAGACTTGAATGGTGTCACATATTTGTAGTTTTTGCAAATTGAGTTACGCGAACTTTTGCAAAACATTCTTGTTCATTTAAGGCAAAATATGCGGCTTCAGCATGACGGAGTTCTTGCGCACTTTGCGTTAAATGTCAGACACTATTTAAATCGAGAATTTCAAGATAGATGGATAGGCCGTGGCGGTCCCGTTTTTTGGCCACCTAGATCGTCAGACTTAACGAAATTGGATTTTTTTATGGGCTTACATAAAAAACATTGTATATCAAACTGCTCCGACTGCTGCAGAATATATGAGAGATCGAATAGTACTTGCGTTTAAAAATTGTACAAGCATTGAGATGTTACGAGAAGTAAATAGATCTGTTTTGGCAAGACTGCAGTTGTGTTCGGATCAAAATGGGAGACAGTTTGAGAATCTTTTACGAACACCGCACTTGTTTAAAAAAAATATCTTATTTAATTATTTATAGTTAATGATACATTTATAAAATTTAGTTTTTTATTTAATGCATTTTTGATGGGCGACATGTGTCCAGTTGACTTGATTCAAGCTAAAATTAAGCTATTTTCTAAATTTTGCCGAATAACTTAGTAACGGTAACTTTTAAGGTTACCACACCTTACATAAACTAGCTTTAAAATTTGACGGTAAATCCAAAAATTGGGAAAAAATTGGATGGTTCCATTTGAAATAACCAAGTTATTGAGATTAAATTAACGTATGTTAGCACGTAGCTTGTTTAGTCCTCTTTTAGGTCCACGAGACCGATTTCAAAATTCGTAGCGATTAGGGTACAGCCCCAATTTCTGTGGAAACCAGCAGCTGTCAAAATTTTGATATTTTTTCGAATGATTCGAAAACCGTAAATTATTTAGGTAAAACGTTTGAAATACGTTACATTAAAATTTGACACTAAATCCAAAAAGCGCAAACAAGGGGGGCTTTATTTAAAAAAATATAGTTTAGAACTACCGCACTTTTTTGTCTCACCCCGTCTATTGAAAAGTAATTTTACAATGTGCACCTTTTAAATATCGAAAACTTTCGTAGAATGAATTTTCTTCTAAAGTTTACATTTACTGAGATATGACACTTTGAGCACTAATGAGCACCCTGTATATGTAATAAATCGATCGTTATTATCAAATAAGTAAGATCAATACGATATGTCAAAAAGATAAGTGGGATAATTATGATACGTGTAATATAAAACGACGTATACGATAGATAAGTCAGCCAGAGTTGCACGTACAGGCGTAGGTGGATAACAGAAGAAAACTGATTGGACAGACTAGTAGGACAAAGCAGTACAAATGAAATACTGCACAACTTCTTTGAACTTATGAAAATTGTGGGCTTGAGAAAAGTATGTCATTTCTGCTTTAATAATGCTTCACATTCACAATTTTTTAAAAATAAACGATCTAGGGGGGCGCCCCAAACGTAAATGTATACCAAAGAACTCTTTGGATTAATGAATAATTATTGAATGAAATAATAATTTAAGGATGTGACCAATGAAATATAAAAATGGACAAGGACACACGATTTATGCCATTACTTCAATAGTAGATTTGAAAAACTAAATTTTAAAACGTCGACTGCTTTTCGTCTAATGATTTTGTTTTCACTGTTGTAATAACCTTGTTTGTACCTATTCAATGGGTCCCTTAACGTAAAGGTGCGCAGCTTTTAAATGGCAAAAATGATTCCGGTTTTCTTAAAATTAATTCAAATCCTTATCATCATTCGACTTCACATAGGATCAAAACGTGATTTATTTATAGCAGTGCTCTTTTCCATTTCAACACAAATGCTGCAAAACGATTGGACAACATTATTGCTACTCGATCGTCATGCTTCAATATTCTGGCCTCCATAACCCAATGACCTAATTATTATAGAATTTAATTGATCGGGTTTCTGAAAATAATTGGTTTATATGCGGCCTTCACTTGGTGTCAAAGTTTTCCGCCAAATCTGACTAATAGAGGCTCTTTTAATTCGCCATGAGGTCTACCGCTATTGAAAGTTTATGCTCACTTTTGAACCACCCTGTATATACATTTTCGCTATTAGGCATAATCTCACATGTAATGCAAAATTTGAAGACGAAATATAAATTAAAATAAAAAAACTGCATTTTTTAATGATATTGCTCAGGAAGTAACTATTTCTTTCTTATAACAGGACACGTGTCAATTGCATTATTAGGAAATTAGTCGATATTACGCCTCTAAAGCTGTGTGCAGTACTAGAAACAATATTTAAATAATTCAAGTAATTGCAACTAATTAGGATATGCCGCGACGATAAATATTTCTATTCCGATCCCAGCTGTGCAAAAACTCATCCAAACACCGCATTCAGTTTAGCGAATTTATGCAACCGTAATGCACGATTCGGTAGCCACATTCTGTTTGAAGATGAAGCCATGTGTTGCCTTCATGGCCCATGCTGAAACTGCAAAATTTCAGATATAGAAACCGACTGCAATTCGCCGGATAATTGAAGGGCATACCCAACAGGTAAATTCAGACAATGTGCGTCGTACTAACAAATCCCATTAAAGAAAAATATATGCAAAATTACACCTTTTTTAAATTTTACTAGGGTGCATACAAGCAAAGGCGGATTTTGCAAGTTAAATAAATAGTCTCAATGGCGCGGAAGTTGATTTCGTTGGAAATTCAATTATTTAACACCGTTTCTTTTTAAACAACATATTTAACTGAACAGCATATTTCCAACTATAAAGGCTTTCACGGCCGGTCAAATTACATTCCTAAATGTAGTCAAATTTCCATCTAATTTCCGATAATCATTCTCGGACAATAGTTTTAGTTAGAAACAACTAAGTAAATTGTTTGAATAGGAAGTCATGTTGTGGAAATACAATAAAATATAGCTAACGTTGCACTGTATTCACCTTCAAAGCCCGGAAAACATTCCTAAATGTAACGTTGCACTGTATTTCGCAGTTGCATTTCGAGTTACCCCTGTGTTCCAGGTTTGCGACTCGTTGAATTGGATTTCAATTAAACGATTTTTAAGTGCAAGATGAGCGAACGGTGAAGAACACAATTTTCATTAATACCAATTGTACATACTTTCCTGACTGTTTCAATTCCAAATCAAAATTAATTCCTGGGTTTCAGTCATTTATTGTCTCTCTTTATCAATTAAAATACGTTTCGGTGTATTTTTCCACCATCATCAGTTTTTCTAAAATTCTGGAACACATTCGACTCAAAATTTCGGCCTTGGTCAGAATGAAGTTCCAGAGGACCGCCGAAACGACTGAAGAGCTCATTCACAAGTACTGTTGCCACGGTGGTTGCCTCTTGGTTGAGAAGGGCGTAAGCTTCAGGCCATTTGCAGAGCACCTACGGTGTACTGTACCATTGGACCTCTTGATCTCGTGCGAGGACCTTTGGTGGCACAACATGCTTCGCACTTACGGCACCAGGACTCTACGTC
>NW_026017110.1:33337799-33357117 GCF_020466585.1 Dendroctonus ponderosae | reverse complement strand
CTACCGCTAATATAGCGGTATCGTCTGCAAATGTAGCTATAGTATTAAGATCTGAGTAGTGTAAATCACTGGTGTATATCAGGTACAGGAGAGGTCCTAGGACACTTTCCTGTGGCACCCCTGCTCTGATTTTTTTTATTTCAGTGAATGCTTCTTCTTGTTTTACTCTGAAGGCTCTGTCCGAAATGTAGGATTCCAATAGTTTCGAGTATTTTTGTGAGAGTAGCATATTTAGCTTATGTTTCAGCCCATTATGCCATGCCCTGTCAAAGGCCTGCGATACATCAAGGAAGATGGCTGAGCATACTTCCTTACTTTCCAGTGCTCTTTCAATCACGTCTGAAATTCTGTGTACTTGGTCTATCGTTGAGTGGTTTTCTCTGAACCCAAACTGATGATTTGGTATTATATTCCTTTCTTCGATGATGGGTTTCCGCCTTGTCAGGAGTATTTTTTCAAACAGTTTCGATATCATAGACAGTAGAGAGATTGGCCTATAAGATGAAACATCGTGAGAGGGTTTGCCTGGTTTATGAATCATTATGATTTCAGCTACTTTCCACATCCTACGAACATACCTTAATCTGAATGAGGCATTAAAAAGATGTGTAAGTTTGGATATAGCTTTTTTGGGGAGCTGTTTTAGCACTTTATCAGTAATTAAATCAAACCCAGGAGCATTCTTAGGATTAATGTTTGTTTTTTTTTCCTTTGCTACTTCTTTTGTGAACGTTGGTCTAATGTTCGTGCTATCTCCGTCAGAGAAGTCCCAGTTCGGCAATTCTTCTCCATCGTTTGGTTGGAAGATTTTTTCAAGATGATATGCAAACCTGTTGGCTTTCTGAGTATTGTTTCTAGCCCAGCTGCCATCTGCATTTCTGATTGGTGCGTTCTGTAGTATAGGGCTTTTTAATATCCTAGTGGCTTTCCAGACTGAGTAGTCAGTGCTTTTGTCATTTGTCAACTCACTCAGATAGTCACTAATGGATTCATTTTTTATTCTTTCTATTTCTCTCTTTAACTGTTGAGTGGCTTTATTGAGTACGGTTTTATCTGCTGGAGCTCTGGTCTGGTGCCATTTCCTCCTAAGTTTTCTTTTCTCTGAGATCAAGTGTCTTACTTCCATGGGGTATTTGTTTCCTTTTGTCCTCTTAACAATGGATGGGGTGTTATTCCATGCTGGTTGTTGACTTAGGGTAACAAAATTTTCCACTTCATCATCCAACTGTTCTATAGTTCTTAATGGAACACTTAAATTAATAGCATTTTCAAGTTATAATCTGAAACTTTGCCAATCTGTTCGCCTGTTTGTTAGTCTAGGAGAATTTTGTTTTTGGATAATAGAATCGCTAAGAGTCAGGAGAATGGGAGAGTGGTCTGAGTTCATGTCCCACGCCTTATCAACTTGAATATGGTTTGTTGAGATATTCCGCACAACAAAAAAATCTATTAGGTCAGGTATTTTATTTCTATCTGTGGGCCAATAAGTTGGTTTCCCAGTTGAGTGTCCTTCGCCTTTTACCTGTCTTATTGCTTCCATCAATTGTTTGCTTTTGGTTGTGGTTAACCTAGATCCCCAATGGGTGTGCTTAGCATTGAAGTTGCCTCCAATGATAAATCTAATTCCTTGGCTATTAAAGAAATCCATGTATTGCTCATGCTGTATGGCATGTCTTGGAGGACAGTATACGGATGTGACCATGACATCCTGAGATTTGGTTTTGATCATTACCGAAGTTGCCTGAAATTATTCAGTCCTGTATCCCATCTCTTGATGATGCATAATCGCTTCTCTTATTATCACTGCACTACCTCCTCTGGCTGAATTCTGAGGATGAGGGGTGTGGTATACTTTGTATCCCTAGAAACTGATAAAGGACTCATTGGTGAAGTGAGTCTCTGAGATAATATATATGTCTATTTTTTCTATGTCCAGGACTGCTTGCAATTCTTCTTTGTGTTGCAAGAGTCCATTGGCATTCCACTCTATAATCTTGAGGCTACTTAGTATTAAAAATTATTTGAGATAGGTTCTTTGGCCCTATATTCAAGTCTGCTAATCCGTTTATCCATTTTTATTAATTTCTCCATTATTTGTTCAAGAGAGTTTTGGATGGAAACGTTTTGGTCTTGTTGTTGTGTTTGATTTGTACTAATAATCAATTCAGGCTTACCAGTAACTGCTTGATTGTAGGTGTTTTGTCTTGCACTTATGATGCCTTTCTGCACTGGTACGTTATTCCTCTGTGGCTGCTGAGGACTGGTTTCTTGTTGCGTTTTGTATGGAGTTCATTAAAATTTATAATATTGTCCACTATGATAGGCGGCGGTGCTTGAATTTTTTTAGGCTTTTCTACATTCTACCTATTGGTTTGTTGTTGTGGTGGTGTAAGCGAAGTATCCATATTCCTTTTCTTCCAATTTTTTGTACGAATCGATTCTGTCTCCCTTGCTAACTCCTCTTCATTGGTATGATATTCACCTGTCCCTCTTTCTTTGGCTTTGCTAGGCAGTTTCTTTTCTATATTTGAATATTTTATGTTCAATTCTTCATACATTTTATGTATTTTATCCAACTGGGATTGTAGTTGTTCCACCTTGTATGTAGCATTCATTTTTTCTTGCTCAGGTGATTTCCAGCTATTGTATAAAATTTCGTCATTTTGGGTACGTTTATATTTTTCTAATAATATCTGGCTTGTTTGCATTGCTGGGGACTGGGGACTAATAAAATACATTTCCTTTATCAGTGTTTTTTTAAATATCTCGCGATAACTTAAACGACTTTGGCACGGTCGCCGGACACCACTCGCCGAGGATGATATCCTTTAATATCAATTTTATTCACGATAAGAGAGCGAACAAATCACTTGTTCACTGTTCAAACGTAGAAAACTACACATGTAAGTAAAATAGTAATTAAAAATATTTAAGTATCTGAACAAAGAATTCTAGCCTCTTCCCAAATTTGATTGTCCTGACTTGTTTTAAAGTGTTGCAATTGTGACGTATTTTAGTGTGTGATATGATGAGGCTGTTGACGAACTGTGATTTGCGTGTTTTTTAAATTAGTGAATTTTTTTTTAACTATCTGTTGTTTTAGAAAAACTGATGATGGTGGAAAAATAGACCAAAACGTATTTTAATTGATAAATAGAAACAATAAATGACTGAAACCTAGGAATTAATTTTGATTTGGAATTAATATCAATATCACATGCATATAACTTTCTTCCTTCCTTACTGATCGTTTGAAATGTGGATTTCTATTCATCTTCCTTGTTTACTGGTTGTCAATATTGCGCGCAGAAAAAAAACGAAGGAGTTACCGAATCGCATTTAAAGTTTATCTAATGTGACAGAGACACATAGGTCGCAGTGCCTCTAAAGCACTCCGCTTTTCCGCGGGGAAATAAAAGCGCTCTCCTTTCGAAACTTTTTGGGTTTAGCTCTGAAAAATTGACAGCCGCGTTGAACGCTTTGCCATTTGGTATTAAATCAAACGAACTTTGCAGTGCGACAAAACTCACTCTTTCGTTTGAAGTATGATCAACTTGAAGTCTTAGATTACCTTAAGTTAGTCCGTAATAGAAATATACAGTTTAAGTATAAATTTATACAGGTACGTTGTCAGAAAATGTTGTTACCGCACATATTAATGATCTAATCTAGTGATCATAAAACAATTAAAAAGGCAGAAAGCACACAGTTTCTCTGAACGTGACGAAAATGTAGCAGGAATGACGAATAATATTCGTCTAATTGGAGTTAGTATCAAAAATTGAACTGCTAAGCACCGACATTCCTGCTTTCGAATTTCCTCTCCTATTTATGAACAAAAACTGTTTTCTGAAAATAAATAACTCTCGTTTTATTCTATTCTTGTAAGAATAGATTCAAATTTTCAAAATTCGTTGTCGCTCTATATCTTCTAACTTTGCGGAAGATCAAAGCATGGAACAAATAGCTCTTGTGCATTTTAATACGTTTAAAATATAGCGTATGTTTTTAGACATAACGCTATTATTACTACCCAGCAAACACACCTCGGTCCCTGAGACGTCCCACGGAAGTCATTACAGGATATAGGCCTAAGTCGTTAGGACGTCCCGGAACGTCCCCATTTTTACGTGGGAAGTCCATGGGGCATACTTTTGGGACTGTTCGGGCCATGTATGGGATGATCCTGTAAAGGTCAATTGGGACATTACTGTTATTATAGACGAGTTGTTTAGAGAAAATATGTGAAACGTTCTTAGGTTAATAGTCAACCGTCAAATTATTGCTAGGAACAAATATGTATAAAGTAAAAAAAAAACTTTCTGAAAACGGTGAAGGCAATTTTATAATTTAGAAAATTTAGGTTGGAAGATATTTAAAAGAAACAAAATACTGAACCAATAACACATACCTCCCCATACTTCAAAACGAACCAAAAACGTTTACGTATGGTATCAAACTAAACTTATTTTTGCTATGCTCTTCTATCTGAAACTGGTAAATTTAGTTTTTCCTTTTCAGTTTTTCCGGCGCGTTCCTGAGCCAATTTTGAGCTTCAATTTCAATGTCTTTTCGTGTTGGTATAAATAGCAAATTTTTGAGCAAACCATCTGTAATAAAAAATATATATTTTATCATTTATAAATCCAACTAAAGGTTCTTCAGCGATTTCTACTTCAGGCCTCGCCACCCATGT
This sequence comes from Dendroctonus ponderosae, assembly GCF_020466585.1. Classification (NCBI taxonomy): domain Eukaryota; kingdom Metazoa; phylum Arthropoda; class Insecta; order Coleoptera; family Curculionidae; genus Dendroctonus; species Dendroctonus ponderosae. Next base: position 33,352,421 of record NW_026017110.1, on the reverse strand, counting down.
TAGAACATGTTCACTAAGTCTATTCGGATCACATCGAGGGTGAGGCAAAATCAGATTCTTAAGGCCCTGATTAGAATGTTGGCCTCATTAGAACATTGTAAACTATTTCATAATGTACTCGTTCAATATTCATTTATTTAATGGTGATATAAAGACTTCGCTTAATTTTTAGGGTATTAAGCATGGCTTTACGTTCGAAAGCATGAAAATTATAGCATACTTCTATACATATAAACGAATATCATACATGAAAGTGATAAAAATATAATTTAGCTACTTCCTTTGTCTGTAATAAAACAATAACACGTACGGAAAATCAAAACGCAGCAACTAAAATCTGCAACAACGAAAGCATGGACAAGAGACACCTAACCAAAGTTATCCGCCTCTTTGGCGTCTTTAACATGACATATGATTCATATGAAGAACTGTGAGACATGACAAAGCAGAGACAAGTAATAATTATGCCTTGTCTCTGTTAAAAGCCTGGGTAATCGGTTTAAATGATATGTATATTTTGTACATATGTATGATTTTGTTATGTGAAATGACTGTGTGATGGTATATACTTTATGAAGTGTGTAATAAAGTGTATAACTTTTTTGTCGAGCGTGCCTTTATTATTACGTATACGTCCTGTTCCTTACGTTCCTGAGAGCAAAAATAGAACGTTTCTGGGACGACTCGTATGGGATCTACATGCGATATTTCTGCGATACGAGGACGGCCTAGGGACATCCTACCAAGGATCATCCCATGCGATAAATAAAAAAAATCCAAAATGGAACGTCCCACGGACCATTTGTGTTTTCTGGGATATTATTCACAAAAATTATACATATCACAATCTAGCTCCCGATCGGCCTGCTCGCCCAAATATATAAGTTTTTGAACAAAATAAATACCACAAGGTTACATGCCAGACTGGATACCTATCAACCGAGAGAACAGGCTGGCGTTAGGTCCGGATTCGGAACTCACGATCACCTCTAGTTTATGAAGAACCTGATTGAAAAGCCGCTAGAATATAATAAATCGCTAGTTGTAGTGGTTCTGTATTACGATAAGGCTTTCTACACGGTAAACCAGCATGAGATGTTAAAATCATTATCCAGCTATCCTAAATTAGATTTAACCGGCCGTGAAAGCCCTCATAGTCTGATAAAACGCCTCTACGGGGAGGATACATCGAGACTGATTCGACAACTAGAAAATCTGCGTAAGAAGAAGGCGCACCTCCTGTGTTCACCTTCTTGAATATGAAGAGGTACTTCAGAACCAACCAGGCCAAGAATAGATATTCTCTATATATATCTACAACCGGGCGGAACGAGCTCTTTTAAGGGAACGGATACATGAAACCCGCCGAGATCTTGCACATATTGACAGTAGATTCTTACCTGTCAATATAGAACCAGCCAACAAAATGTACTGGATGCATTGGGAAAAAGTGGATAGATTAACAGCTGACCGAATGATGGTGCACGAAGCAGTAGCAACTAATCGCCAAAAGAAGAAGTTTGATGCGCTGATGGAACAGCTTTAAGGATCCAGCAAAACAAGACCATCACTCGAGGAGAACCAATGGAAGATTGTAGTCAACTTGACCAGCAAGGAACTTACTGGTGACGAACAAAGCGTGCTGGCCAAGGGAGGAAACTTTGCCATTGTACCGTCCAGGTTACCAGTAGAGGACATCATATCAAATGTAGAGAGTGGGATACGTTCGCTGCCCATTCAAACCGCAGAACAGATAAGGGCCGAGACTTCAAGAATGTTACAACGCTCAAAGCCTCCGAAGAGCAACCTCACTTTCAGTAAAAGAAAAGCCCTGAAAACGCTGAATGAGGATAAGGAGATTCTCGTGTTGCCAGCTGATAAGGGCAATGTAACTGTGGTCATGTCTTCATCGAACTACGAAGACAAAATTTACGAACTTTTGACCTCGTCAACGTACAAGAAGTTGACACGGGATCCGACGGCACGGATACTAAGAACAACTAACAAATTAATTAAGGATATGACATTTCCATCCGAGGAGTTGGCAAAGCTCAAAAAATCAGAAGCACTCCCACCAAGGCTCTACGGACTGCTCAAGATCCATAAACCGGATGTACCACTGAGACCCATTGTGAGGGGCCCATCTTAAAGATATTACCCGAGACTCACCAGAGAGGCCATCGAAATATTTAAACACCAAAACAACTTAAACAGAAAATAAGAAATTACGGCTCACAATCCGGATTGGAAGCGCGTTTTGCGCCAAAGAGTGTGTGCCCCGAAGCATTTGAACCCCCACCCATCCCCCACCCATGAGCACACACGGCTGGGCTGCATAAATACGACGGGGAATCCAGCAATTCAACCAGTCTTAGTCGGAAAGTACGGGAAATCAGTTTGCCCACTGCCTCATCGCCTTTGATAATGTCCACCGCAGTTGTGGACGAAGCGTCTCGAAGAAATTCCCATAGACCACGGCTTCAAAGCCCGGAAAACATTCCTAAATGTGATTTAACCGGCCGTGAAAGCCTTCATAGTCTGACATTATCCAGCTGCCGGATAGGCCATCGTTATACGACGCTTATAAAACATATATATGACAAAGCTACATCATCTGTTAGACCTCAGGAAAGTACAAACTAATTTTCGATAAGAAGAGGCGTAAGACAGAGCAATACCATCTCACCCAAGCTGTTTACTACTCTGTTAGAATAGACGTGTAAGGGGATAGAGTGGGAGGAGATCGGAGTAAATCTAAACGGTGAACAGCTTAATCATCTCAGATTTGCTGATGACATAGTCTTTATCACGGACAGTATGAACTACGCAGTCCCAATGCTGCGACTCGATGTTAACTCACTAAAGGTAGGATTAGAAATCAGCATGATCAAAACTGAAATCATGACAAATATTGTGCTTGGTGGAGATTGCTTGGAGAAATAATAAATAAACAACCCTGCCTGTAAAATGCCTATAAATATGTGGGACATGAAATCCGCATCAGCAGAGATAATCAAACATTCGAGCTTGCTCATAGAATAGGACATGGGCTCTTTGACGAGCTTAAAGGCATCTTCAAATCGACACTCTCACTATGGCTAAAGAGAAGAGTTTTCAACCAATATATCCTACCGGTGCTAACACATGGTGCGTGCGCAAACCTTAACACTGACGAAACAAATTGTAATGAAAATCAGAGTGGCTCAGTATGCAATGGAGTGGTCAATATTGCGATTATCCTTAAACGATCTAGTGCCAAGATTTGAAATCCGCAGACGAACCGGGCTGCAAGATGTCATATAAACCTGCATGTCATAACCAGGATGAAATCGAATTGGGCAGAACATATCGCAGAATAACGGATGATAGATGAACAAAACGCATTACGGAATGGAGTGGAGGACAACCCCCCAACTAGATGGTCAGAAGATCTGAGACGCATAAGTGAAGACTGGCTCGGAACCGAACTTTGTGGGTGAATTTACGGGAGGCAAATGTTCAGCAGTGGACTAGGATAAACTGATGATGATACTGAATATCTTCTTTACCATTCTTGTCTATATAGTATTATTTAAAAGTTGCGATATACGGGGTATCACTGTATATATGTATAAAAGTAAGTTCTGTCCAGCAAGAAATGCGACTCAAATTAAGTAGCACATGTTTCCTTATAGGACAAATAAATTATTATTCGAGTGACTGCATCTGTAATTTTTTACATACAATTTAAAATTAATTAACGCGTAGACTTATGCATTGAATATTATACATGCAAATTATTAAGAATTTCAAGGAGAATTCAAAAATGTTATAATATGTATATTATCCCATTTGAAATAAGCAAATTGATACATACTTCCGGAATAACCGAATACGTGGCCATCTTGAAAATATTTTGGATGGCTTGGCCCGAATAACTTCGGCTCACTGTTCAATTTTCAAATTTTTCTTAAGGACCGTTTGCCAGATATCGATCTCAGCGGTTTTCGGTGGGACACCCTGTATAAAAGGTGATTCAAAATTGGCAACATTCCTCTGGAGGTGTTTTAGGAGTACAGAAAAAATAGTAAAAAAAATTGTTCTTAAAAACTGAGAAATATTAGGAAAACCGCAACAACGTTTTTCAAGATAATCTGCCTAATTAACATTACGTAAATACCTGTGGCGTAATTATTTAAAAATCTGGTAACCATGGCATTATACAGAAAAAGACAATAAGATAGACAAGGATAAACGGCAGACTCAACGGGAACGGAACCTATTTCGAAACTCGTAACCTCGAATTATTAATTTGTTTACAAATTACAAAAACATACATTTGTGTCTGTAGTCTCCTCGCCCTTTCTTGGCGTGAGTTCTTTCAGCTTCTGCTATGTTACTGTAGCATTTCTCTTGAACTAATCGTATATCCGCAAATTCGAGAAAGGAAATTCAAAGTGAGTCATAGTTTGACAAATTATTGTTATTATTGGCAAGGGCTATCCACCTGTAACTATCTGTTGATGATAAAAACCATCATTGCTTATTTGACTTTTCATCAAGAATTTGTGGGAGATAACTTTTCAATATCAAAAACTTTCGTGAATTGAAGCAAAAATCGCAGTTTTTCTTTTTGAATGCTTAAGTATTCCAATATGCTTCCAATTAAACATGAAATAATTTCAAAGTAATGCTTAATAACAAAGTTGAAATTCGCTTTTCAACTGTTAATATCTTCAGAAATTATCGAAAATTCTGGTACTCTCCAAGTGAGCCCCTATTACCCCTTAAAAGGAATGACGCCAATTTTGAATCACTCGGTATATTCTCACTATAGAATCGGTAGATGATGATAACTGAAAAAATTGGCAATGGAAAAAACACCCTTATCGAAGGAACTCATAACAAAAAATTTTCAGTCATAATTACTAAAATATATTTAATGTTAAACTACAACAAAATGGAAATGAAATAGTATTTGCTGTACTGTAAATATTGTTTTGTGATACAGGTGTTTCTCTTTAAGCAAAGCCTTAAGTTGAGCCACAAATTTATTCAAAAATATACTTGCCTATCAAGTAGAACGTAAGACGGTACGGCGAAATTAAAAAACATCTTTGCATAAAGCAATAAATACAGGCGGCTGACTGACGTGAGACATAAAATACTCGTTTTAATTTATTATGCTGTTGTACCGCCACAACACAATATGCTTCTCCTCAGAAAGGATATTAAATTCTCATCACTTTTTAATTTTTCCATCCAGTCAGGATCGTTTCTTTACTAGACTTTGTTCGCCTGCTGTCGTTTATGGAAGACGAAGGGTGACTCCATGCTGCTCGAAGATTTAATAAGGGAAAACAAACATTGAAAAATGTGAAAGTTTCAACAGCTTTCAGTCGATTTTTTAGGCTGAGCGCTCATAGCATCCATCTTAATTTTTTTCACGCGGACAGTTTTTAGCTTACTCTGTGTTCTAAATGCCAGTAAGTATCTTGTGAAGTAGACAAACTGGCTCCCATCCATCCTTAAAATGGAGAAAATACGATTAGTTGACAGCTTAAACTTTTTTATACTTGTATACACTGATATTAAATGTATAACCGGTCACCTGATATGAGAAAATTAAGTAGGAAATTCGAATTCGCATTAAAAGTAGCTCTAAAAATGAAACTTTATCCGATAGAAGGAAAGAGCGAACATCATTTTTCACTTTCACAGCGTGTTACGAACTAACGTCTCGGGGGCTTTAAAGTTTCCGGATTTTGATTGAACTAAATTTAGACAAAATGGGTTTTAGTGTCTAGAAAGCAAACGGGAAAGACCCAGGAAAAGTTCGAACAGTAAATTTTTCTGTACAAAGGTTCAAATTGTGAATAATGTTGGAGATTTATGTTAATTTATAATTTTGACGTATTTTCCTGAGTGCGTGTAATTGTTATTTTATTCTATTCCTTCCAGGGTTTCAGAAATTTGTTTAAACAAATTTAAGGTTTTAAGAGAGCATCGACCTAAAAGAATGTAATGTTTACCAACTGTGAGTTTGTATGAATTTTAATGCAAAATAAACTAAATGAAATATGAATAAATGATGGCGCTGTTGTCTCTCCGAAACGTTATGAAATAAACGATATACAAATTTTTATTTCACACTTTGACTGAAACCCATCTTTACCCGCCCTACCTGTCTTGTTGGTCTGGTGCTTCTGCAATCAAATTCAAATACCATAGGGAAAGATGCAAATCGCTTAGCCAGAAACCTGATATAGCTTCAGCCGAAAAAGCTGATAAATGCTGATCGGGAACCCGTAGAACAAGTTTCCAATTATTTTCTGTTACTGATTTTCTGTTAGATGCCTCTACCTGTCGAGGTTATACCTACTCGCGATTGCGGTCGAAATCCGAAGTAGCTGGAACTTGTGCTTTTACAAAAGCCTAGAAAGGCTTTGAAGTCTTCCAGTGATTCAACCACAACAACAACAATAAGTGCCAAGTTGTTCATAAAAGGTATAAGAAAATGTCTAGCGGAAAATTGGGAAATAGTCAATCAATCAAAATCATGTCGTTTTTTTAATTTAAATATAATACCAATAGCATATAACCAATATATATATAACCAATAGCAAATAATAATTGAAGTAATTTTTAAGATATTGAGTAGGCCTGGGTCAACCATTTAAACCTATTTTAATCAGATACGGTTTACATCCTTCTTACTGCTACTTATCTAAGTGTCCTTAAAGCTAACATAAGTGTGTCATTTCCAACTTATATTGTACCTCAAAAAACTGTACGCCTGGGTAACACTGTGTCGAGTTGCGCTTTTGAGTCGATGCCGCTATGTGAGTTGGTGAGTTATATGTAACTGATTCCAGCTCACTGTGACGCACCTCGAAATGCGCTTGTGGAAGACTAATTTGTGCAATCAGAACTCTTAAAGAGCATTTTTAATTGGTTGAAATTTAATGCGATCCTATTATCGGTCGGAAATTGAGCAATAGTCAAATTTTTAATCGATTTCTTCGCGGTTTTAAATAAAATTAGTTTGGTTCTTGGTAGCCAGTTTACTGGTCCATTTCGGAATATCCATTTGTCTGTGTATTCATGGTTAAGCCAAGCTCTTTCCGTAGCAGCGAAATGGACTGGAGCCCCGTCCATTTGGAGCCAGAGATTTTGAACAGCAGCTGGTGGCAGATTGTCGCCAATTGTAAATTTTGAAATTCCGAACGAAGAGAAAATAAAAAATGTTCACCCTTAAACCGAGATGGCAAAATTACGGGTCCCAATAGGTGAATACTCAGAATTCCTGCCCAAACATTTACACTGAAACGGTCTTGGTGATGGAACGAAATTGTGGTATGTGGGTTCTCGGTGGCATAAACATGAGAATTGCGGGGGTTGAAAAATCGGTCTCTACTGAAATTTGCAAAACTGCGAATTTTCTCCTTTTTGTTTCAAAAGCCAATTACAAAAACGTTGCCTTCATGGATAGTCGCTGTGTAAAAGTGCATGTGTTTTAGATCAATGGCAAGGGTGAAGCCCTTCCTCGGCAATAATCCGGTGTACACTTGCCTAGAAACGTGTAATTTGTTGCGCAATGCTCTTTATACTCCTGGAAGCATCTGCTTCGATTATATTCAGTACTTGTTCCTCTATCTCTCGAAATCGAGCAGCTCTTGGTCGCCCACTTTCTACTTCAATTGTTGGAGCCAATCGTCCAGTATCTCTAGCCCTTTAAATTAGCCGGCGCAGGACATACGTGCTGGGCTGTCGTCGGTTGGGAAACCTGTTGAGGTAAGTTCTAACAGCTTCCGCTACATTACTGTGGCATTCCCCCGTAACTAATGGCATACCCGCATATTCAAAATTGGTAAACATTTTGTAACAGAAGCTTCAAAGTAAGTAACTCACAATTTGACAAATGCTTGTTATTCGCGACAAAATATATCTACCTGTGACTACATGATAATGACAAAAACCATTATTGCCGCTTTAACTTGTTAACTGAGCAGCTGTTCAAATTGGCCACTTTGACATTCTGGACATAATCGCAGTCTTTTAATAAAATTAAAATTTACAGACCTTTCAGTTTGCACTAGAGTACTTATTTCGTTAGAAATATTAACTATTCTTTCTTTAATATTAAATTATATTAAAAGTTCTTCGGTTGGATTTATTTCTGTTGAATACACTCTATTTTTTAAATGGCCACAGAAGTAAAAATCAATCGCATTTAGATTGGGAGATCTAGGAGGCCATATGAGGTTTATAGGAGGTTCTTAACAGCTCCCAATCCACCGGCATGGAAAGTTTTGATCAAGCCGACATGGAATCTGAGAAAAATGAGCAAGGGCACCATCGTGCATTGCTAGTTGGAGAGCGAAATCTTTCAATATTTCAAAAATATTGTTCTGTAAAAAACTGTGCAAACAAGTGCTCCACCCCTCCTAAGCATCTAAGTAAGATCAACGGTCGTATGAAAAAATTTACTATTCCAGCCCAGACGCTCTACTCTTGTAAATAAAGCTTAATCGGTGAACAGTATTTGCTGGGTGAATTGAGGGTTTCTATAACCATTACCTAGGATATCTGTGCAAAAGCTTACTCTTAATTCCTGATTTGTTGGAATATCTCTTATACTCTTTTAAAGTGGAAAGGATGCAAGTCGTTTTTTGATAAAATGCGCCAAATACTAGCAGCAGACATACTAATATGTCTTGATGCTTCCCGGATAGATGCTCTTCAATTGTCATCAAAATAATCCAAAGCGGCACTTTCTTGTCGAACACTAATTGCCTATCCTACCTTCATTTCGTTGACGGCTAAATGCGGCTCCTCATCTTAAATGAATATTGGTAAAAGTTGGATGGCTAGGAACTCGAAGATTAGAAAATCTTCCTAAGTAAAGCCTTGCGGCTTGAAGAGATTTGCCATGACATTCTCCGTACCAATGTCAAATGCATGCCTGTATATTCTTCATTGTTATAATAATTATTGCTGTTATTCATATTTGATGTTTGACATAAAAACTGATGCAACAAAGACATCAACCAACTAAACTTATTTAACTTCAACACTGTCAGCAGCCGCTGCAAAATTTTTGACAATGGAAACCACACGAAATTTAACTGTCATAGACAGAGCTTCCACTGTTTATTGAACTTTTTGTAATTGAACGTTATTAAATAAAAAAATGACTTAGTTACTTACACATTTTGAGAACGGCAAAGAAAACGATTTTATTTTTTGCTGGCAAACTAGTGGTTTTGGGAAAAAACAATGAGAGATGAAAAAGTTGGTAAATAACTTTTTGTATTTAAAAAAAATATGTTGTTACAAGTTTCAGAGCACACAAAAAAAGTTATGAACAAAACAAAGATAAGAGTTGCACATTTCTACCCTGTATAAAAGTAAACTGAACCACAAAACACTATCATAAAATGGCACTCAATTAGGTTATAATGTATACCAAAATTGAAGTTTCTATGTTTAACCGTTTAAAAAAAAACAACAAAAACTCAAATTTTCCGCCATTTTGGAAATCAAATATCTTACCAATGAGATCCCAAATTAAAAAAAATCTCAGGAAGACTCTCTTCTAAAATCACTCGAAGAACACGCTGTTAAAATATTTTAACATATTAAGGAAACCCCTGTATAATTATTGTGATGTGTAAAGTACAAGTGTGTTTTTCATTAGGTTTACTTGCATGACTAACTAACTTATGCTTACATTATCATGCTTTCGGATTAAGTTTGGTTTTGAAAACTACTCGTGCTCAAAGTTATAAACGAGTATATAATTCAGCAGCAATTAACTAGATCTAACTGTTATTACGCCAAGCAAGATTATGTGTCACTCAAGCCGGGATTGATGATTAGATTTAAAATTTATAAGCAGTGAGAGCTCCCAGAGTTCATTAAGTGGCCGCAACATAAATCATGACAAAGTCCTCATGAAATATTTTACATCTAATCTGGCGAAACGCATCGCAGGTGCTAAATAACCCAGTTTGGGATATCCTCGTGAGACGTTTTATCCCGTGAATCTACTTCGAAATAAGTTAAACTTAACCGACCGCAATCTTCTGTCAATGTAATGTATAGTGTTTGTTGCACCCTTTCTAACGCAGCACATTTTGTATAAATAGACACATAAGGATAGGTATTTATCCAAATTGAACACTGTACATGCACTGTTAAAAGAATCTGGTTGAATTTTCAGTCAAATGTAATAGAAGTTTTTTCCACGCACGTAACTGAAAATTCAGATACCCGTTATTGAAAATTCAGATACCAGTTATTGAAAATTCAGATACTTTTTTTTTTTTTTTTTTCCTACAGATGGCTCTGCTCCTTTCGGGCAATTTGCCAGCTCATTATCTGCTACTTATTAGTGCAATTTTACCAGCTCGCTACTTTTTGATTTTTGCATGTGCACGGCTGGGATTCGAACCTCGGACCTTCAGGTTGCTAGCCTGTCGGTGCGACCGCTCGTCCACCATGCCGGCAAATTCAGATACTTGTTAGTAAAAATGACTTTTAGTTAAAAAGAAGAAGAAGAAATAAGGTTATCTTCTATAACCTTCTTCTTGTGCCATACTCAGAGAGAGCGTGGGCGATCTCTCGCGCATATTTGCGGAACGCACGATCTAAATTATACGGGGGACCTGTTGAGATTTTTTCTTATGCTAGCTCTCTGCTGCTGTTGTTGTTCAATGGTCGCTTCCAATGTTTTCCATGAAGTGACCGAAGTATTGCGGCAGGAAAACTTTCACGTCTTGGCCGGGGTTCGAACCTGGGATCCCAGCATGCCATGGAAATGCGTTCGCCACTACGCCAATGTAGCCTCTGACATTTTTTGGTGAAACTGTCATAAGCCTTTCTGGTAGTTTTCACGTCACTGTCGAAAGAATAGATCAAGCCATGCATCCGTTTATACCATTGGTTGGAAATGTGTTAATTCGTCCGTTGTAGTATGAACTGACAGATCTTCAATCAGTAGCGGCAAATAGGTTAAGATCTGAAAACTTTTCAGTTCCATGTTAGTAAATTTTGGATTTTCAATAAGAATACTGGAAATTCAATAAAAATGTACATGCATTTATTTTCAACAACCAAAAACTGAATTTCCAGTTACAAAATGTACTGAAAAGTAACTAATTTTCAACTGATTTTTAACAATGTGGTATTTAGCAATGAAAACACGTGCATTGTCACCTATATTATGAGCGCTCTGGAAAAGAATTTAACTGCAATGATACAGAACTGTTGGTTTGAAACACTTATTTGTTCAGCCGTTTAACTTCTTAAATATTATGATATTTTGAGAAAGAAAACAGTAATAAAGAAGGAATAACTAATTAATTTTATAATGAATAACTAATTCTATAATGTCACTAAAAGGTTAGTAAACTCGCCACAACAAAAAAGCGTATAATTACAAGAAATTTAAATCTTTTTCACGTATTTCATTTAGTTTACCAGAGTTACATAAAGCTTACAAATTGATACAAAGTAGTAGAACAATAGGTAGTGCCTTCAAGTCCGTTAGAAGGACGCACACCCATCATATCGCCTCAAATCCCGGAGAGGAAAATGTGTTTTCTGTTCGCGAATCTGGCTTACATCCATTAAAACATAACAATTGCCGGTCAGTTTTGCTGTGTCTAGTACTGCAGAAACCTGTAGCCATACCTTATCTACCATTCTTTCACACTTACATACTAGGCATTGATAGTCCATTCCCGATCGGTCAGACTTAGACTAACCATCACCTCCAGCTCACGCACGTAATTTGAGGATGAGCACTGGCTTACGTATACTCAACCCTGTATCTCTTATAATTTCTGCCCTAAATATAACTTCTTTATGTGCATCATTAACTTATCATGCGAATACTATCTGGAACGTCTATGATTGTTGTCTGTACTTTACCCATTTGTTTAACTCAAACTAATTAAAACTTAATTGCATTTGGATTGCAGTATTCAAATCGGATGCTGCCGGTCTGCACGAAAAGAAATAACCTGATCAAAGTTTTGACGGATATATCGAGTTCGATTCTCTGATGGCGCTAAAACTCATTTTGTGTTGATTTATTCCAATCATGAAAGTTGTATTCCCCTGAAATTCATGTCAGAAAAACGTTGTCAAAATACGAGTGTAAATTGAGTTAGTTATTAAACAAGTTACTGCAAAGTTCGCACTGCGGGACATACTATTTCAACTCTTTGATGTATATATTATTACAGCTTAGAATCGAATGCCTAGTATGAATATAACTTGTTTTTACAGACTTTCACCTTCGCGACAGAGAAACTATAGTAGTGAAGTCATGGACTATGAATAGTATGAACATGCAGTTTTGTAAATTAAAAACATTAAATTGTAAAAAACACCCAGAAGAGTAAAATGTTTAAACGTCTAGAAGAGTAAACTCTCAAATATCAGCAACTGAATTATTGAGTGGCGCAAGGTATTCGAAAACATCAACATAATCTGTCAGGAAACGTTACGTACAATCATAACAGTAGAATGAAATAGTTGTTTTACGGCCGCTAGAAAATTGGGCAACCTCAAAAACTTATTCAGGACTCCTGTTTGGTCAGCTTCAAAATGATTGGGAGTGAATCTTTAGAGAGCAACTGCCCAAGAGCTGTGAATGGATTGCAGCACACACCATTAAATTTTGTCATACAATTTTTTAAATTTAATATAAAATAGGTTATAACTGTGAATATTCTAATCGTTATAACAAGCTATAGCAACGTATTGGAGAGAGTTTCTAATTTCAGAAATAATTCCCCATAAAGGCCCCATTGCTATCATCGTATCTGCTTTAATCAGTTTTACACAAATTGAATATAGTCATATTAAATTGGTTTAGTAGAGAAATGCACTCAGTATCTGATTATGCACTTTATTTCAGATATAACGTGAGCCGATAAACAAGTGTAATTGGACTTCAGTTTTTCTGCCTTCTTGCGTGACATTTTCAACATTAGCTCGTCGAACAAGCCATTACCGAATCATCCTATACGAACACGTTTTGTCTAAATATTTGTTATATGTCGGTGTGGTAAAACTTAAGGTATTTATCTTATTTCTAAACAAATAAGTTGCGAATATCTCAACGAAAAACACCCAGAACGTACGACTGGAAAACAACATTGAACGTAGAATATGAACAAGAAAAATTTCCCACGTGGCTGAAACCCCTGTTAATTCTAACCCTCGGTCGCAATTATATCTTATGTGGAATAATAACAACTTGTTAATGTTTTATATTTCGGTTGTGATAAAGTTTACAGATTCAACTTTGAGTCTAAACATGGAGTTCTACATGTCTAATTTATTAAGTGTAAAATTAAGAAAAACTTAATTTGCCAAAGTTGTTACTTCGCATTATACATATAGTATTTTGTACGTATTTTTAGTGAAAACGTAAGATGCCTTGGTTTTTCAAATGATTATTAAACCAGATCAAATACCACGAAATACGATTCAATACGAAATTAACGAAATAATTCAGTTGAATGTGCCTATCAAGACAGTAGGTCATTTCAGAATTTGAATCAACAAAATTAATTAATGATGTTCACCAAGCAGCATGGAACAACACATTTAAAAAGTATGCTAGATACACCTCGTATTACAAGAGGTACATGGAAACAACTAAGAGCTTTTCTAACACACATAAAGCAGCACGTGAATTCATTGGTAGCATTAAAGTTGCCTGTCAAAGAATGGGACGTCATATTAGTTTTTCTTTTTACGCAAAAATTAGATTATCAAACACATAGAGCTTACGAGTTGGAAAAACATATAGGGCTATCTTCAGATACACAAACACTGTTGCCAACTCTTGATGAATTTCTGACTTTTCTGGAAAAAAGATGCAGTGCTTTAGAAAATATAGAAGTCGATAATGCAAAGGGATTTAATAATTACGGGACTAAAAATAGGTCTGTGGAGAAAAACGAGAGGAAGGAATTTTGTGCTCAAGAACAAAATCATTCATTTACAGGGCAAAACGCAAATTGTAACTTTTGTAATGGGAATAATCATACACTTTACAAAAGTTATAAATTTGCTAAACTATCATTGAGCGAAAAACGACAATTTATTTAAAATAATCGATTATGTTATAATTGTCTGAGAAAATCGCATAGGGTGACAGAATGTCAAATAAAACAAGGATGTGTAACGTGTAAAAGAAGACACCATACACTTTTACATGATGAGCAATTGAGCAATGCTGACAAGGATACTTCTCGAAATAAAGAGTCAAGTAACAGTCTGAACAATTGTGATAATACAAATTTGTCGGCATCAGTTCAAGGGCAAGGAAATACACTTTTGGGCACAAGTGAAAATGAATTTATAGGTATTTCACACGGGAGAATCTTAGGTATTTCAATAGCGAAAAATCAAATACCTAAAGCAGGTATGTCACAATCGCATGGATGTTATGAACAATCGAATATGCAGGTGCTTTTGGCTACAGCAATAATTAAAATTTGTCTTGAAAACGGTCAGCATATTAATGCGAAAGTGCTTTTAGATTCTGGATCACAAACAAGTTTCATTACAAAGGAACTATTTGACAAACTGCGCAAGTGTGAAATTCGAAAAACGTTT
>NW_026017110.1:33335281-33336800 GCF_020466585.1 Dendroctonus ponderosae | reverse complement strand
CATAAGTGGTTGTCAAATGATCTATCTATTTTAGATTCAGGCGAGGGTAACCATTATGGCAAAGAATTTCATTTCAACTCGGAGGATGGAAAAGTTGGGTATTGTGTGGCAACCAGGTCAGGATACATTTAAAATTCGTTTGCCAAATATTAAAACATCTTTTGAGAAGATAACTAAGCGACTTGTTTTGTCTAAGATTTCTCAAATGTTTGATCCATTAGGCTTTGTGAGTCCTGTAGTAGTTTGTGCAAAATTACTAATGCAGCGAATTTGGGTGCGCAAACTTTGTTGGGATGATGAACTCCCAACGAATCTTAAGGAAAATTGGAAAACCTTTTCAAGTAAATTAAATGCTTTAAGCAACTTGAAAACATCAAGATGGGTTTTTGAGTCTAAGGACATCATTGAGATTCAAATTCACGGGTTTTCAGATGCATCTATGGAGCATATCTATATCAGAGCAATTTATGAAGATAAATCGGTGCCTTCAAATCTTCTTTGTTCAAAGTCCCGTTCAAAGCTCAATAGCTCCCATTAAAAATCTGAGCTTACCAAGACTTGAGCTATGTGGCGCTTTGCTTTTCTCTAGGTTGGTTCCATCAAAAACAACCTGCTGGTTTACCAACAGATGTTGAAGTGCTTCAATTGCTAGGCAGCCAGAACCCAGTGAGGAGACTTAAAAGGACTAAACCGTTTGAGCTCGTAACACTAATGTATAATGAACTGTAGAAAAGCAGTGCAGTGTGAGTTAGCCACAACAATTTAGTGTGCGAAAACATGCGAAAACCTGTGATGGACCGCTGAGAATATCACAGTAACTAGGTGCATCAACAAATAAAAAAAAACATGAAATTTGCAGCATGCAAAGCGTCCCTTTCCGCAATAAAATACGTTTAACGTTTAGCACATAACATTTTCAGTATTCCAGTATGATCTATATTTAAATTGGAATGAGCGTCAAAATACAGGCTGATTCAAAATTGACGTCATTCCTCTGGAGGTGTTGTCTGGCGCTGTTATAGGAGTACAGAAAAAATAGTAAAAGAAATTAATTGTTATTAAAAACTGAGAAATTTGCAAAAAACTATATCAGAAATACGGCAGCAATGTTTTTCAAGGTAATCTGGCTAATTAATATTGCGCAAATACCTGTTGCTTCATAATTATTTAAAACTCCGGTAACCATGGAATTATACAGACTGACAATAAGATAGACAAGGATGAACGGTAAATTCAACAAGATTTGTTGACGAAATGTCAACCTGTTCTCATAACTTCGAATTCTGCGGGGTTTTGTGTTTTCATAAATTCTTCATACACCAAACATTTGAATAGTTGACTCGAAACAAGCTAGTGCGTGTGTAATCTCCTTATTATCCACTCTTATAAAGCAGCTTCTCGTATTCAGTTAATTAACTAGTGTTCCATTTGCATCTCCTTGTGCTGTGTGTATCGTACAAACGCCTTTCCTCGGTATTTACTTGGTGCTTGGGAAAGTGTCAGTTATTGTGCTCTGAGT
>NW_026017110.1:33324062-33334681 GCF_020466585.1 Dendroctonus ponderosae | reverse complement strand
GAAATTTTCGAAAAAAAAATTTTCAATATTTTTCTGGTACTCCCCAAGGGAGCCTCTATCACCTCTTAAAAGGAATGACGCCAATTTTGAATCATCCTGTATATTTTTTGTTAAAATGTATTTTCCATAGCGTTATATGTTGTATTGTTTGTTTCTTCCGTTCCAGATTCACTGCTGTTGTAATTTTAGATAACATAGCAGGGCAACTAATTAAAATCCAGTAGAATTACACAAGAACTGTCGAGAGATTATTTCAATTCTAACTTAAACTATTTGATGCTAAAGATGGCATTTAGCTCACAAAAATTATATAGCAAACAGGAACCTTGTTCTAGTTAAACAGGAAAGCCGTAAACAACAAAACTCTAATAAGAATACATTTGAAAATTTGAACTAACGAATTGTAATCATTGCTCTACGCCTTACTTTTGTAAGGTTAGACCAGTGGTGTAAACTGAAAAGTAAACCTTGCTTTAGGTGGGCCGCCAAAAATCAATATTTAAAGAAACAAATATATTTTTTTGATTAGTTCAATGTAAAAAACATATATAAAGTAAAACTATTGTTTACGTCCTGATACTTAAAATATCTTCTCTGCTACTATCTTTCCTATTTCGGGAGAATTTTTATTAGCCGAGGCTACTTTCAAAATTGACCCAACCTGAGCGTCATTAGTACAGACAAGTACGTCCAAACATGGAAATAATTGCATATGCAAATTTTCCAGTACTTTCAAATTTTGCCGGTAAAAATTGATAAAATTCAGGAGCGCCCACTTCAATGAATTTTGTCTTTGAACTGAACATCTGAATACTGAGTCTATATTTATTGGGAAAATCGGAAAAATCAAACAAAATGTGTCTTCCAAAAACCTAAAATCTTTAAACCTTGTTTCAAATTCTGTTCTAAGATTTAATTTTTTTCTGTATATTTTTGATATGTGGTATCAGCTAAACTCGATTTGTTCTTGTTGTAGGTTGGTAAGTGCGTTAAATCTTAATTTTTTGTTTGATATTCCCAAAGAAATGGTTTACATGTGAATGCTCTAATTATGTCAAACATGTTCATAATGACCTGATTGTTACCTTGTAACAATAAATTTTAATCGGATAAGTGTTTGGTTATATCAACAATAAATGGTAAATTTTGCAACAAAGCCTGTATCTTTTTTTTCGTTTCAAAAACTTATTTCTTCTTTCAAATCCCAGAATTGTTTGAAAACCTTGTAGCAAGATAATCAAACGTCATTATGTACCTACGATCTAATTCACTTAAGAAAGCAGCGAATTGTTGATTTAAGCTTCGATATCTTTAATTTTGACAGGAGTAGATTGAATTTTAGCAGAAGATTTAAAACCCTATTAAAGATATCATGTCTTGTAGTAGTACCATGCATCAGTATTAACTCCAATAATTCCTCAAACATTGTTAAATCTTTGTGACAAACACGAAGAGGCACAGCTAAATGATTTAAGTATGCCTCCAATGTCCGTACCCTAATTACAGGCGAAGAAAAAACTTTCAAAACTAAGTATATGAATTTGCTTTGGTCTGATCATTTAAATTCGCTCTTTCCGCAACTGTGTTTGGAGGCAAAGAAATTGTTTCAAAATATTTCTAATTTTCGGGACGAAAAATTCTGCAGCTTTAATAAGACATTTCTTGATGAAATCACCTTCCGTAGAAGGCTTCCAGTATTTAGCTAGCAACTCGGCCAAGACGTAACTCGCTTTTTAATTTTCTTCCAATACTTTACTAAATATTGACTGTTGTTTGTTCATACCGAGCTCGAGCTCTGTCAATTTCTCTTGCCTCATTAACTTTGTTATTATCATATTTTTATTGACTTTTAATATTATGCAGGGTTGCTCATTAGTGCGTCAAAGTGCGACATCTCAGTAAAGATGACCTTTAGAAGAAAATACTTCCTACGAAAGTTTTTGATGTTTAAAAGGTACACATTTTAAAATTACTTGTCAATATACAGCGTGCGTCATAAACGTGTGGTAGTTACCAACGACGGTTTTTGAAATAGAACTCCCCTTTTTTCCAGCTTATTTCAAACGTTTTACCTGAAAAATTTACGGTTATCGAATGATTCGAAAAAATATGAAAATGTTGACAGCTGTTGGGTTGCACACAAATTGGCGCTGTACCCTAATCGCTAAGAACTTTGAAATTCGTCTTGTCGACCTCAAAGAGGACTAAACAAGCTACTTGCTGACATGTTAATTTGCGAAAAACTTCCATTAAACCGCCAATTAACCATAGAAAATTGCGCGTTGGTTAATCTCAATAACTGGGTTATTTTAAATAATTGGGTTATTTCTGGGCCCCCCATTTTTTTTTTCAATTTTTGGATTTACCGTCAAATTCTAAAGCTAGTTTACCAGTTTAGTTTTTTGTCGATCGATAAACCAACCAAATATCACTTTTCGCCTTTGTATTGAAAATGCTCTTATTACCGCAGTAGTGATTTTTTAAATTATTACCACACAAGTACGCTTATAAATCTGTCTATCATAATCAAAGTTGTACCTTAGAATTGCGAAATCGAAAGATACACACACAAAGAACATCGAACACCAAAGAGATGGGGGGTTTATGTATTTTGCCTACTTTTTGGAGTATTTTTTGTTTACTGCACCATTTCTGGTACCGATGAAAGCTTATTGGATAATTATTTTTTCCGTGGTTTTCCTGACACAACATACGAA
Organism: Dendroctonus ponderosae; assembly: GCF_020466585.1. Lineage (NCBI taxonomy): Eukaryota > Metazoa > Arthropoda > Insecta > Coleoptera > Curculionidae > Dendroctonus > Dendroctonus ponderosae. The sequence continues at coordinate 33,331,964 of NW_026017110.1, read as the reverse complement.
ACAACATTAAAAGCTTTGTTCGCATTATTACGTTGCAGATCATCGCGTGAACTCATTATTAAATGTGTAAGTTTAACACACATATTTTACAATGATTCTTATGACAACGACAAATTTTCATTACTGGTGTTCTGTTTTCAATTTTATAACTAACTATTTATACTCAAATAATTATTAAAATAATAAACGTTATAGTTGTAGATAAAATATTGTACGTAACAGGTAGGATATTATATTATTAACGCATTTATGTGCTATGAAAATCTTCACATGCGCGCGTTAATACTATTCATTTCCTACTGGTTACGTAAATAACTATTACTAGAGTACCATAAATACAGAAAAATCGCAGCGGATGAAGGAAACTTTGGAGCAGTAGTAATGAACCATGAATGAAGTAGACACAATGAACAACTATTGTATTTTTGGGTTCACAGTTTTCTTGCTAGTCCAGAATCCAAAAAGCTCAATAAAAACTAGCTTGAGTTGGAAGTTCAAGCTTATAGTTACTGCCGCAACGGTGATGAGTATTATGAAATAAGAATATTTAAAAATGACAAACGCTAAATATTAATTTTCCGTTATTTATTTATTTTGTATAAACTCATATGTATTATCCAATACAATCATTTTTGTTTCTCATAGAAGTTGGTTAAAAATCTGAGAGAAAGTGCTTTCTCTAAAGTGGAAATAAATTAAAGTCGGTTCGCTCCGGGTAATTTATTTAAAATTGTATAAGATAAAAATATATGGAGAGCCCAAATACACAATCTCTATTTACATGTTTAATTGCATTAACTTCTGTACAAATAAGGAAATGTATACTAAGCAATTTCCTGTTATTCACCAATTTTAACGGTGTAACCTATTCTTCTAATCCCATGTAATACAAGGAGAGCCAATGCAATTGTTTTTGTGTAAACTCTAACCCGAAAACCAAAATCTGAATGCACGCTTCGAAGTTTAAATGTTTCTACAACGTTGAAACGCGATTAATCGAAAACCTCTGCACAAAAAGTAACGAAATAATAACTAATGTAAAGAGAATTGAACGTATTTTAAAACACTGTGCTACTTCACCCCTCTTCCGATTTAAGTTTCTTAGGGTGACATTACCCCTCGTAGGGGGTTTAAACAAGGAGGCTGAAAATATTAAATTTAAGTGTTCCCTTACAAATAAAATTGACGGGTCTTTCCGATTTTTCATATTTTTAACTGCAAGAAAGATATTAAGGCTGGAACGTTTTCAAATTGGAACCCTGTATATTAGAACCATGTTTCATTAACCGATAAGTTTAATAAGTTTTTTGGATGTAGCAGTCCGTCCATATCAAAGAAGCACACGATTTTCCACATAGTTAGTTCACATTCTAAATAAAAATTTATTGTTGCTTGCTCACTTGTATTTATAACAAGTATTGGTTGGAAAAAAATGAGCTTTATAATTAATAAAACTAATTTTAATTACATTGATTAATCATTTTTTTGAAATAAAGTTTAAAGAACAAATCTATTTGCAAGCAAAAATAAAAACCACAGTTTACAGGTAGTATAAAACGCGTATACGATCACACTGTTTCTGGCAGTGCCGCATGGGAAATTTCGTTAATGCTGTATTTCCGCTTTAATGCCGGTATAGAACAGAGGCGTTTCAGCTTTCAAAATTGAAAGTCGTTCACTCTAGAATGCCTTGCACAAGTATTCTTAACATTTTCTTGGATTTTCAAGTTTCTAACTGAACGTTTCGAAACCCAAAACTTAAGGTACTATAACGGCGATATTGATGTCGTTTACTAGATGGTTTTGTTAAGTAAATTGTCATATTAACTTTATCACTGTGTTTAGCTCTGTGAAAATAGTATTGTTGCAAAATTATCAGCATAAGATAGGTATTTCAAGTAAGCTGTATTATATGAATAACCTACCTATTTTATTAAAACACGAATCAAAAATTTCTTCAAAAGCATTTTGGTAGCCACTTGTGCTGTCTTGGTAAAATAGACATTTCCTTGTCCGTAAAAAATAAAACTTAGTCATGTTTATACCTTGAAAGAAAATTAGGTGCTCATTTGCAGCACGAGTTTAAAAACAAATAGAAGGAGATTTCAATGGAAAGTTTTAATATAAAAAGTTAAAAGTGAGCAAATGATTTTCAATTTTAACAAGTGGAAAAAAGTGAAAGTGTTGTTTATAAAGAATTATATTGGGATAGTTGGGGCTTAGATTTTTTAGTATCAGCAATGCGTTTTGAGAATATTAAAGCTGACCCGATGTGACGCCATTGGGCAAAACCTGTTCCCGAGTAATGTCCCTGAAGCGTACCAAATGGTCATGCCGTTTCCCGGTGGAGCAGTTGCTCCTTTCTTTTATTTCAATTAAATAGAAGCCCGAGGCCGATGTCATGGACGTGACTCAAAATACAAATTGAAACCGGATTGTTTTTGCAGTAATAATTGAACAAAAGTTTCGGGTAATTTCCAGACACACCGACCGGGTTTTAATATGGCAGCCGGGACACCCCCGGGTTACCAAATCGGCCAATTCTCAACAAACTGACCCTAATTGATAACTTTTTGCCTTTTTACAGGAATTCAATTTTCGTTCTAGTGGCGATAATGCATTTTTAATGTCGAAATCCGAGTTTCAAGGGAAATTGAATGTATGCGTTTTCCGAGCAGCGTTGTGCGATATCGTATGATTGATTTGATTAATATTTTTTGTTTCTGCTACATTGCATTGGAAATCAAGAATGGAATATTTCCCGAGCTTTTATTTACCCCATCCACAGGAGTTGGGTTGATGCCATTCTATTGGCGCTATATCTATATTCTGCTTATATTAACAGGGAAGACAGAAAATATTGAATCATGAAAGATGCAAATGTTTTTTGGTTTTAGCGTATCCAGTAAAACAGACAGAAACAAGACTAAAATTATTTGGCTTCCTCAACATTAAGAACCGAGTTAGAAGGACTGTTAAGCAATTCCCTCAGTGAATAGAAATATTTTTTAATTGAGCACCTTTTCTGCTTCCGATTAAATTTTTCAATTATCTTCAGCTTGTGAACATTGGATGCTCACTGATTGAATACTTTTATCGGGGGCACAATTACATATGAGTATGGAGTAAAATGTTACTATTCCTAATTCTGTCAATAGCCCACGACAAGGTTGTCCATAAGATTTAAACAATATTGACGTAATCATTTTCTTTTGCATCATCGAAATTTTACTCACTATTTTCGTTCCACCCAACACCATATGATAAGGCAGATCCTACAAAAGCATGATAATTATTATAGAAAATCCAACAAAAAACAACAATAGCTCATCACGTGAAGCACAGTATCAACATGTTTCGCTCAAGACAACTACTCATCAAGTACCACTCATAGAAATTTGTCAACATCAGATCAACTCACAAATCCACTAATAGTTCAACAGCGCAGAATTACTAAGTGACATATGCGAAAACTGAACATATTGAACCTTTGTGAAATTCATAAGATAAACAATTGTTAACATTAAAGTTTTCCATCATTTGAATATAGTCACAAGCCCTATTTCTCAGACCTACCGTATCTTGAAATGCCACGATTAGAGAAATTGCATCTGCAAAGAGGGGGAGCAATTCCGTCTCAGTAATCCCAGAATAATCCATACTCTCAATAAAGATAAAGATCAAGAACAGAAATGATAAAAAGACAATTCCTGGAGGCACTGCCCTCTAAACGCATCTTTATGCGAATCCCGCTGTGCACCGCCCTCAAGAACTATGACATTTTGCTTTCAATTGGAAAGATAAGAGAAAAGCCTATCATTAGTTATTCTTCTTATTTCGAAGTCAAGAACACGTTGTTTTAATAAGCATCGATCTACCATTTCATAACCTGGTCGCTTTTCTCGAGAGCCCCCAATGAGGAATTTACGGCTGCAAGTATGTCATCTGGAGTAGACCTGCTCATTGAAAATAATCAGACCATAAGAGTTCTGGTGGTAGGAACCTTTAGATACAAATCAAGTATACAGGGTGATTCAAATTTGGCGTAATTCCACTGGAGGTGTTGTCTGGCGGTGTTTTAGGAATGCAGAAAAATTAGTAAAAAAATTATTGTTATTAAAAACTGAGAAATTTGCAAAAAACTCTATTAGAAAAACGGCAACAATGTTTTTCAAGTTAATCTGCCTAGTTAACATTACATAAACACCTGTTGCTTCTTAATTATTTAAAACTCTGGTAACCATGGATAAATGGAGAGTGACAATAAGATAGACAAGGATAAACAGTAAATTCAACAGAAATCGTTGAAAGACGGAACCTGTTTCGAAATTAATAACCTCGAGCTATTAATTTATTTACAAATTATAAATACATCCATTTGAGTCTGTAACTCCAAGCAAGTGTCTGTGTAATCACATTATTATGCACTCTTCTCGAGCAGCTTCTCGCATTCGGTTAATTAACTCCTGCTCAATTTATTCCAGTGTTCAATAATCCATTGGTTTAATGTGATTTTATATACGTGGTAGGAATGTAGCCGGTTTTTAGGTGGCGCCTGGAAAGTGTCAGTTGTTCTGAAACGTTCTGAGTGCCCCTCAAATGCTCTTCTGCAATTATGTCCAATAGTGTTCCTCTGTGTCTGAAACCCGAACATGTATTGTCGTCCACTATTTTCCTGGAACCTGCTTTCATTCTTTAATGTCGTTGATAAATTATAATATTATTGTTAAATAATCTAATTAAGTTAAATTGTTTTGTATTTCGGAAAACGAAATTGTATGTTTGCGTCAAATAAAAATTGAATTAATATAAAAGAATTAATTTCATTTTACCAAAAACTTGTATTTCTTTCGGCTCGCCTTTACCTAATCATTGAACATCAAAGTTTGGCATAATCGCCTCTCGGCAGAAAGTAACCTGCAGTTTTGCTGGATTATTATTGTATTATGCACATTGTCTAGTCAATGTGAAGATTAAACATATGTGACACTCACATTGACTAGCTGATACGGCATTTTGCAGATTGCCTAAAATACGGTGGTTAATGCCAAGTGTCCTAGAGAATACAGGTTGCCCAGTAACCTTAGACCAATAGAAAATCGCCCTACACAACGCGGAAATACGTCACAAGTTTGCCAACAAGTAGAGTTTTTTGTTCGTACGTTTGCGTTAATAATCCTTTAGAAACACATTGCAATTTATATTCTCTCACATCCAAACACATGCTTAGAGTAACAAAAGTTTCAGTTTAGGATATGCACTCGAGACTAGACACAAGCGTATAAATTAATTTGGAAACAGACTTCATAAAATTCCGGGTGTGGCTTGATGATATGCAAAAAGAAATGATGATATGCAAAATGGAAAATTAAATAAAGAAATTATTACACATCAATTTACCTAAATCTGCACATGCAGGTCATGATAAGGTACAATTTAAAAGATAACATAAGTTGCAGACATAAAAACGAAATAGGAAACCAAATTGGAACATGGAAATTAAAAAAAAATCATTTTTATAGAAATGTAAAATCTTTAAAGTTTAAACGAAATCATATTTTTACATGTACAAGCTAACAATAATTCTGAAAGATCACCGTTTTGTATTAATCAAACAATATTATTATTGGAACACATATTTAGAAAGGAGCACAGGAACATTTAGAAAAATATTTAGTTGACAGTTTTCTTCTTTTTTGGGTTTTCTCCGTCAAACGTCAGCAGACACTTTTTCTGCTTGCTTTTCTTCTTTTTTTCAATTTAGGGACTTGATTCTTACAAAAAATTTTTGCCTGTCAAATGAGGTTACAAGTTCCTTTGGGACATCGTCAACTTTTCTCATTTTGTATTCTGCAGTTTTTTTAATTACTGAATCCAGCCGTTTCTATGATGGTTGCATCAAACCACCAAACGATAACTTTGAATCCACAATAAAGCAACTAGAAATTCGTACCACATTTTTTTAAGCGTTTTGGAGATGTATTCATTATTGTACTCTGCAGCACATAGTAGTAACATTATAGTCCACTGTATTGATATTGAAAATACACATCGCGGCAAACACGTGACGCACACGTGACGCACACGTTCCGCCCGCGTCTCTCCCCGCTCAACATTACGAGGCAACCGGCATACTTTAGGAACTTTATAAAAGTCAATGCACAGATTGGTCAAAGTTCTAGCGATTCCGCTAAATACCTAGCGAATTGGTCAGTTTGCAGAATGCCTAGGCATTTTGAGCATTTCGTATTTCGGATACTTTTATACTATGCGCAGTTACTATTCTAAATATTCGGTATTTTCATATATTAACATTGGCTATTGATGAGATAGTTGCTACAGGGAATTTCAACTTCTTGACTTTGTTTGTAATTTTCGTTTTCCTTTTTTAAATGTCCTAATTGTAAATGACAAGTTTGTAAAACAATAGACCAGCAAGATTTTTGTGTGGAGTAGTATAAAGACCGTCAAACAGACTTATTTCTGGATTAATTTTCTTGCCCGGAAGGGTGTAACAACGTCTAATGCATAGACGTTTCAAATTTGCCAAGATCATTAATTCGAATGTTCTTGGCATAGAAATATGTCTAAATTTTCTTCGAATTATTTTATTATAAGCTTGAAAAATTTCTTATACGAAACACTAGGTATATATTTTCAGTCCATATAATTTACATTTTTAATTATAGAATAGGTAACATGGAATATACTCATTTAATAAAGCAAAATTAGAACAATCATCTGTTGGTATCTAATAGAATTGCAGAATTATGATGTATGATGATTCTTTATGATGTTTTCTCTTTCATAGTTTTTGGTTAATATCAGATACTATTAGTAAAACTTATTTGCAGTCTGTTAAAAAAAGGTTATTTGCAATCTGTACAAAAACAAAACTTCAAACAAGTCCCATTGAGGATAAATACAGTAAAATAAAGCTCAAACTTAATATAATAATGGAAAAGACTACTGCTTATTCTTGGAAACTTGCAAAAAGAAATCTTACGGAATTTCCAATTAATGGTAAGAAAATTCAAAATTGAGCATAATATACAGGGTGATTCAAAATTCATTTCTATTAAGGGTATATAGCGGCCTACTTAAAGAGTAAGAGAAAAAAAGTCTCGACAGTTCTTGTGTAATTCTCCTGGATTTTAATTAGTTGCCCTGCCATGTTATCAAAAATTACAACAGCAGTGAATCTGGAACGGAAGAAACAAACAATATAACATATAACGCTATGGAAAATACATTTTAACAAAAATATACAGGGTGATTCAAAATTGGCGTCATTCCTTTTAAGGGGTGATAGAGGCTCCATTGGGCAGTACCAGAAAAATATTTTTGTTTTCCGAAAATTTCTAGAAGATATTAACAGTTGATGATCGAATTTCAACTAAGTTATTAAGCATTATTTTGTAGAGGTCCCACATTTGATTGAAAGCCTATTGAAATACCTAAGCATTCGAAAAGAAAAATTACGATATTTTTGTCAAATTACAAAAAAGAATTGTATTAAAAGTCCTCTTCTACAATTTTTTGACGAAAAGTCAAAGCGGCAATGATGTTTTTTGTCATTAACAGATAGTTACAGGTAGACAGCCTTTGGAAATAATAACAAGCATTTGTCAAACTGTGGCTTATTTTGAAGCTTCTTTCACAAAATGTAAACTACCAGCGAATTTGCGAATATGCGATTACATTTAGGAATGTTTTCCGGGCTTTGAAGCCCTGGTCTACCGGAATTTCTTCCTGACGTTTCGTCCACAACTGCGGTGGACATTTTCAAAGGCGATGAAGCAGTGGCCGAAGTGATCTCCCGTGCTTTCCGACTAAGAATGATTCAACTGCTGGATTCCCAGTCGTATTTATGCCGCCCAGCCGTGTGTGCTCATGCGTGGG
>NW_026017110.1:33319326-33323063 GCF_020466585.1 Dendroctonus ponderosae | reverse complement strand
ACTGCCTCATCGCCTTTGAAAATGTCCACCGCAGTTGTGGACGAAACGTCAGGAAGAAATTCCGATAGACCACGGCTTCAAAGCCCGGAAAACATACCTAAATGTAATCTGACCGACCGTGAAAGCCTTCATAGTCTGATAATATGCGATTAGTTCTGGGAAAATGCCACAGTAACATAGCAGAAGCTGTAAGAAGTTACACCAGCAAAGAGCTACACACTAGACGAGGGGCCCGAAATGGACGCAGATACTGGACAATCTAAAGGTGCTCGGTTTCCAGACCTAGAGGAACAGGTATTGGAGATTATTGCAGCTGAGCCTTCCAAGAGTACTTGAAGCATTTGCACAACAACTGCACTTTCTTAAACACTGTCCTTTAATTGTCCCAATAACTGCCCCGAGGAAGGGCCTACATTCCTACCATGTATGTAATATGCACAGGACACAAGAACACATTAAATATCTGATCTTCCAAACACCGGTTCAAATTGAGCAGCAGTTAAGTAACCGAACACGAGAAGCTGTTCAAAATATGTGCTCAGACTCAAAGTCATTGGGACACAAAGATGTTTAGAACGAAACGGGCAGAACTTTTTACTCTTAGAAACACTTGTGCTTTAACAACAGAACAGGCAAGATGACAGATTTTGAAATACCGTTGTACAATGTAGGTATACGTCTAGTGATTCCGAAAACATCATTATTTTCGCAAGAAATTATATGTTTTTATATGCTTGTCATTTCCTATAACTCGCGAAAACGCTCTTGGGTGTCATGGCGTCTGCTTGTGACGTCACGACCTCATTCAGTGTGCACTGGGCCTATGCTTAAGGCAGTAAGTTGACAAAATATTATACATTTTGAGTGTTAAAAATGACTTCTAATTTTTACGAGTGCTGTGCGGTTTCTCTACGCGCAATCACATCAATAACAACACCTAATAAATTCTTTGTTTTCGTTCCAATCAAGAAATTAGTAAGAGATAAATGGCTAAAGCCCGCAAGGCGAAAACCGTCAGATACAAGCATGAATATAAAACTTCATTTTTGTGAAGACCGCTTTGATGTAAGTATTTGCTTTAGATTGATAGGGAGTAATTCAGAATGTTTTTTGAGATTAAATATCAATTATATAAACATTATAATAATAATTTTACAATTATCATTCCCAAAATACTATTTCTTCTCCTTGCCGCTGCTTAATGATATGGAAAACTATATGGAGTATCATTTGATGGGTAACCTTTCTAAACCTGAAGCTAAGGAAACAAAACAAGTAGCTAGCTTGATGATTCACATTGAATGGGTGATCAGATCAGACGGTTACGATAATTTCATATGATAAACGCACATGCTTACGTTAACATAAATTTGGTCAAAGTTCTTGATGATGTAATTACAATAGCGTGTGGTTTAATAAATTTACAAGATTCTCTAACTAAATAAATATGCTTGTTAAATATACGCATTTTTATTTTCTACTCTATACTTTTATACAGCAAATCTGACACCTATTTTCATCAAAAAATTGTATAACTCTGTGTGTATCAAAAATAACGTATGCTATAAATCAAAACAAGTGTAAAAGGCATGTGTGAATTAAATTATCGTTAACACTAAAGATGAATTAGACTGTACATGCAAAGAGGTTTCACATTGCGAAACTCAGATAAGGAAAAGTCTTTATTGGATGCACAAAACTCCTCCAACACTCACATATCAACTCTGGGCAAGTTTAAGCTATTCGCCTTAATAAATCCGTGTTCCATCGTTGTTAATTCTTTTAGCAGTTGATTCCTTTAGATTATTTAGCACAAAGCCACAAATAACTAACAAATAAACTGATGCGATGAATTAAGCCAATTTTGAATCACCCTGTAGTGTACATTTTTGGCATCGCTATAAGGTATACTACAGGGTGATACGTATAGATCAATTGAAAAAGGACATATAAAAGCACAAATATTGCTTTTACACATCAGGTCCGTCATTAGAAGAACTTTTAAAAAAATAGGAAAAATAACTAACTAAACTATTTTGTTTTTCCCAAGTCAAAATGGGAAAAATAAATTTCAGTTAAATTAGATTATGTGATGCTAAAACTGTTTCTTAAATAAAATAAGATAATCATATCAAAACTTTCCGAGACTTTAAGTATTAAAGAAATTCTCTGAGTAACAGCCGAAAACGCAAAGCACGTCAAAGTACATATCAATAATTAATCTATATTTCCGGTTTTATCGTCTTCTGTTTAAAAGCTATCCGTAAAGCATTTCGTTGATACAATGGCTGCTTAGATAAAACTAAGGCCGGTATCTTACGATGCTCCGACCTCCCGACGTTAATACTTGTATTAGTTTTAGGTATATTCGAGATATGGAAATTACATTGGAGATATTTACCCATGGCTATTTTAGGAAACGCTTCCGTTTCTCAGGAAAATGTTGCAAAATATTTTGTTGCCGTTAATAAATTACCTGGAACAAATCATAAATCGAAATCTTTGTGTTCTTTTGATAATAGATATTTTTAAATAATTTATTGTCAGTTCCTACTTGGTGTAATGTGTTGTTGAAATAATAATAATTATTATTATAATAAAAATAATAATAAATACAAAGCAACAAAATTGGAAACAATACGAACATGGTACAGACTTGACGTTAATAACGGCTTTTACCGTGGAACCGATGGAACACTTTTTCCTAGACACAAGGGTTTCTCCTCGCAATACAAGATCAGGTTATAGCCACGCGAAATTATCAAAAATACATAATCAAATACACAAACATGCATGCCGATGCATGCAAAAAATGCCACCAATCTAAAAAACAAGCGGATGCAAAATCTTAGCAGGCACAGAGTGTACAGCAAGACAAGAGGTGGCAAGTAGAATTATTCACCAGGCGCTTGCAAAGACTTATGAACTCGTCATAGAAGAGATACCATACTACAAATACTCTCCAACTACGATCATTACGATCATAAATTCAAGCGAGTATAAGCTATGCTGGGACGTAGAAATCCATACAGACAAAATAATAACATGCAATAGACCAGACATTGTTTTCCAGAGCAAAAAAGAACAAATCACCTATCTTATAGATATATTCATACCCAAAAACCTCAACTTTTAGGCAAAGTACAGAGAGAAAATGGAAGAATGCACGGACCTAGCCAAAGAAGCTCAGATTGTATAGAATCTCTAGAATAGAAAGCTACTTGTGTAGAATCTTGAACATACGATTATCCGCTTTCGATAATGGTTCGTTTAAAAAAGGTAATATAACCTCAATAATAATGGCCTTTGAAAACCGAAACCTTTTCCGAAATTCTACATGCGAAATATGTTTATTTTATAGATAAACTATTTTTTAAAAACAATTTATTTAAAATAACTTTACAGACGTTCTATCATCGACAGAGTTTTGTGGAAAAAAGCGTTAACATAGTGAATTGTCTCAGTTTTATAGTTAATCAGGAATTTATGTTCGGCGGATCCTAGTCAGCGGTTTCTGTGGGAACTGCTGCTTACTAGGCAGGTTCTGTGTGAACTTGATGGTGTAACTCCTCCCTTCTTAAGCTGAGAAAATACCGGAGGGATGTGTCGAAGTATCGGAGGTGAGGTCATCTTCTTCTTTGGATTTTCTTCTGCATACCATCACTAATCGCTTTTTCTGCGTCCAAACGATAGTGATTACAATCATAAACATGAGGCTGGTTAGAAGTATGATGAGG
>NW_026017110.1:33313597-33318327 GCF_020466585.1 Dendroctonus ponderosae | reverse complement strand
TCTTCGATAGACTGAAATTTAAATATCCCTATCAGGTTCCTCAAACAAAGGGTTTTGAATAGGGGCGAAAAGGATTTACTTAGCACTTACTTGCTATCCTTTCCCGGCTATCTTCTACTGCTGGCCTCTGGATGAAATCGTCTGGATTCGTGGTAGCACTTAAGGGTTAAAACCGCAAATATCGTTTCGATTCACTTCCGATTGGATACTGTGCTATCCTACCGACTGCGCCAAATATGTTTATTTTATAGATAAACTATTTTTTTTAAACAATTTATTTAAAATAACTTTACAGACGTTCTATCATCGACAGAGATTTGTGGAAAAAAGCGTTAACATAGTGAATTGTCTCAGTTTTATAGTTAATCAGGAATTTATGTACGGCGGAACCTAGTCAGCGGTTTCTGTGGGAACTGCTGCTTACTAGGCAGGTTCTGTGTGAACTTGATGGTGTAACTTGCGCGAAAAACTCAAAAGGATTTTTGCCATCTCGTAGGGCACGTTGGTCTTCGTTTATTTCCTCCTCTGTTACGTCCAAATATTCAAAACGTTGTCCATTCTTATAGGTATTGTATACGATAGTAAAATCAAAAAATTAAAATGTAAAAAAATTTCGACCAATGGCTGGGCAGAAGCAATACTCAAGCCACCGTCGACCGATACTTGAGCAAGCAAGCAAGGCTGTAAGCACTGGCTTGAGAATGAGAATCGTTTATAAATCGCAATCGAAGTTAAGTATCGTACTTGAGCCTCGACTCATGCTTGAGCAACGTTTATAAATACGGGCCTTAATCACCTCCGATAGCGCAGAAGAAGATAGTATGTTACAAGGTCCAAGAAACAACGCACAGACCTCAGAAGAAACATAAATTAGTAATATTCACGCCCCAAAGTCGTCAAAAATTATGTAAAACACGCAATATTGAAAAATTAACGGTAATTTCAAAGCTCTTAGTATTACCCCCGAATATTTCTCCCGTGTGATAATCTGTCCGTTTGAAGTGTGCAATTATCGAAAAATTACAGCGGTAATTGCACAGTGTGCAATTATCACTCAACGATAATTGCATTGTTTACGAAAAATATTTGACAGGTATCTTTTCATGTTGAATTAAACATCAAATGTCTTCCTGACATACCTAAGATATTCAAATTATATTTAATAAACATAAGTAATAAAATTAAAAGTGCAGTAAAATATAATAGAAATAAAATAAATCCACATTTACTTTGTTTATTCAGAAAATATTCATAAAAATTACACTCGTGCATCAAAATAAACAGATCATTTTGCATTCGAGCTTGTTGTCTTGTAAAAACTGCATTCGTTTATTTTCACATTGGAACGAAAAAGCCCTTCTCCTTCGGAGTCGGGCTTTTTCGCCACAATATGAAAATAAACTCATGCAGTTTTTAGACAACAAGCTTTCATGCAAAATTATCGGCAATTTTGAAGCACTTGTGCAATTACCCCCGATAATTTCACGTCGTCATGGAATCATAAAAAATATCACTGTCGACTGATTTATTTAAAGTGATTGATGTCAAATATATTCTGAAATTTAATTTTTAATATTTAATTCGAGAAATAATGTCACTAAATACCACTCGAGCTTTACAATTAACCATATGATTTTTCACTCTGGCATGTTTTCCTTGCAAATTTCACTCGTCCTTGGGACTCGTGAAATTATGGAAAACATGCAATCGTGAAAAATTATCGGTAATTTCAAAGCACTCGTGGTATTACCCCCGATAATTCATCGTACCATAACCTAAAATTAAATGATCAGTTTTCCTCAGAACATGTCGTATCTCGCCAAATAAATAAACTCGCAAAATGATAGGAAGCGAATTAAAGATTTTAAACATAAACTTTAAATTATAAATAACTGAACCATTTTTTTTATTTATGTCAGATCATATAACCAAATAACAATTTTCGGAGACAAACGGCTCAGGCGGAATAATATGATAAGGCAATTATTGTCAGTTTTGATTAGAGGTCTTTGTTGCGGAGTTTAAAACACAAATTGGATCCGTATTGTTTGTGTAAATAATTGGATGAATGCTCGAGTTTCATCAACAATTAATTGCACCAAAAATGCATATTAAAAATTGCGTCATGTGTTGAATGCTCCTATTGGAAAAATTATTGCAGATATTGGCATTGTCCATGTTGTTTTTATTTATTTTATAACAACTCTAATATTACTAAATTTGAGTATTTTTTGATCTTTCGCCCCCCGTTTTATATGAATGCTACAGAAAATGATTGATGTAACTTTTTGACAACCTGTAATAACTCATATCCTGTTAGAATTGAGTTTAGAAAAAAATTGGACGAGAGGTTCATAAACGTAACTGCAAATTTAAAACTGCTGTTACGTACAGGTTATCTCATTTCAACTCTTAAATATTGAACGATATTTTCCATATGCTTAAAAATTACCATCAATCTGTTTGGAGAAATAGATTCGACGGCCTAAAATTGCAATGATAACTCGTTCAGCTTCAAAAGATTCTCTAAATTCTCATTTTCAGTGTGTTTTAAAAAACGAGATTGTTTTAAAAATTTTGAAAAATTTCTTGACTTTTACAAGCAGCCTTTGCAGGTAATCGAGCAGGTTAGAATTAAATTTTTGTTCATTTAATTTATGGTTTATCTCGGCTTCTCCCTGAACCAATTCTAAATGCTTCTAGATGTACTTATACCTAACTAACTCTGATAACTTTATGGCATACATGTAGGGAGATGAGATGAGACCTATGTTACTAATGATCCTCATTAGTGACATGGGCTATTAAGGCCAAGGGTTTAATATTCTAGAAAAATAGTATATGTTTAGAAACAAAGCTTGCCCGTTTGCGTCCTAAAGTTGGTCCTGAAGTTGGTTTTCAAAAGTACTGGAAGGTTCTACTTGACAATCAATAAACCCCAAGTGGCCAAACAAATAGAGGAATTTACAAAGTAAAATTACAATTTTAAGTTATTCGTGAAATATACAAAAAGTGCTCGCCTGTATTGCATTAGCATATTTCGGATTTATGCCTGTCTGGACAAAATATTAAATCCTATACTCCGCCCATTCCCCTTTTTAGTTATTTTTCATTTCAATGTTGTTCATGTAAAAATCACGGCACCGGGGTTTTTGGGTTTACGCGGTCAATTCAATAATTTTGCAATCCCGTTGGTATCTGTAAATGAAATATGTCCGTTACATGTTCTTGAGCAGTCCTGTGCGTGTGCCATATTTACATAATTATTTTGTGAATTTTGGCCTCTGAAATTGCAGTCACAATTGTTGTTAAAGTAAATTACTGTATTCTTTCATTCAAACAATGGCGGTCAATCGTTCCCGTTATGGCTAGGAAATTTCATCTGCTCAAAATTCAGTTGCGAATATTTCATTACTTCCGATTCCAAATACATAACTGTTAATACATATTTCTGTAAAGAGTTTTGTTTGTTGACAGAATATGTGATTCCAATTGGGCTCTTAAAATATGATTACGTAAATTCAATTAAAAAAGGGTGACATGATTTTAAAAATATCCGGAAGTAATGCCGGTTAGTAAAGCTTTTTCAAAAAATTTGTTTGTAAGTATTGAAGTTTATTTTCAAATTTTTGCAAATAATAAAAATTGAATCTGCTTTTCACTTTAAAATTAGAACTTCACTTACTACTGTATTTTATAATATTCATAAGCAACCATTTTCCTAATTATTTGAAACATTTAAAGGCAAAATAATATGTAGGTATCAGTGAGTGATTAAAATAGAAATTCAAAGTCTGTTTCTGTATTTGACTTGTATGTTTTGGAGCAAAGTTATATATCTCATCGAATCAAAAGCTTTACGCCATATCTACTCCAGCAACAATAAATCAAACAACTTGGTACGAATTCAACTTCACATGTTAGCTTGAATGGGGCACGTATTCAGTGACAACGGTAATACATCATTTTCTGTTGCTGAATACTGCGTTTACTTTGAAGGCGAAATAAACCATTTAATAACGCGCACCTGTCCTTCATCTTTGTACCGTATGGAAAAAATAATGTCTTAGCATTAGAACATCCACTTTAAAGTAAAAAGCTTCAAACGGTTTTTGGTCTAAAGATAATTATTTTTTTTTTGGACTATAGAATTAGAAATAGATCTAAAGATAATTATTTAAAATTTGTGATAATCTGGCCTATTGCATATCATCGACGGTTTTCCTTAATTCGTATTAATAAGACTAAAATAATCAATATATTGTTTCTGAGTATATTGTGCTATTATTTTTATACGATTTAAAGTGGCACTCTTTATTAAGTGGACTTTTGCCGTAAGCTGTGCAAATATGTATAAATGAGGAAATCCTTCAGAAAATTACGCCGGTATGCATGGTCAATTTTTGCACTTTGCCGGAGACTGTTTTGGCGAATAATCAAGCGTGCCGCAGTCGATCCGAAAGCGAGGACTTTTTGATGCAAAGTTGCTCTTCGTTAGATGGAAGCCCCGACGATTCTCTCGTGGAATAAGCATTTCAATATCACTATTCTGGTAACCCACGCCGTCCGCTTTTGTTATTACTAATTTACTTTTGGTCCGCCGGTGTTATTATTAATTTACCGATAAATGTTCGACACTGTTTTTAGTTAGCTCGGAAAGTCCTTTTAAAAGTCCACGCTGGAACGCCGTCAAAGACAGGAAAGATAAACGCAATCGATTGCGGCTAGTT
>NW_026017110.1:33299342-33312598 GCF_020466585.1 Dendroctonus ponderosae | reverse complement strand
TTGTAAAGTTCATATTTACTGAGATATCGCACTTTGACGCACTAATGAGCAACCCTGTATATAAATAATCTTTATTTCCTACAGAAAAAGGCTATTGACCCAATCGGTCTTTCTGCCCTTGTTTAGTATGATTGAAGTTCATTTAGGCCGGATTCTACAATTGCGGTATATAGCAGGAACCAGCTGTTCTAAGTATATCTTTGTAAAATTGGGTTCCACAATAGGCGAATAACGCTCTAGTCGGTATAAATGGCGGTATACCTTATACCAGTGATATGAGCCAGATATAATGCAGTTAAAGTTGTTCCTTCATTCCATTGGCCAATGAGAGTCCTATTTCATAACCTACATTTTTTTCACATATAAACAACTTTGTCACGCAATTTTACGAAATTTTGTTTCTCTACGATGGTCGGAATGTATATGGCTTTATTTGAGTCGGATGAAGACGATATATTTGTTAACATAGTGGCAGTACTACCGCGGAAACCTAAAGTTTTAAAAAATCGGTAACTGCTAAACTATATTTTTAGTGAATAATATTGGTAACATTATTTTGGTTTAGGACGAATTACTTTGCAGAATATGCAAACTTGCAGTTTTTTACTCGTTTTCGTATGCAAAAAAAACGTGTGAAATGCTGCTCAATTTGATTTTTTCTCCTCAGTTTTACAAAACATTTGCATTGGCCAAAATGATGGAAACCCACCAATTGAATTGGATTTGGAAAATGTTGTAGCAGATGTATTACCGCCATGAAATGATACATCTATTTATGCAAATAATAGAATGAGGTGAAATATTATAAACAATAATTTTGCACATTTACTAGGTAACTAGGAAAACAAACGTGATCTATCATATTGTTTTATTTTGAATCTGCGATTCTAAAACTCTCATTGAAGGTTCTTCTGTCATGAGCTTCATTTTCAGTTCATGCATTTATGTCTGTTTCTCTCTCGTGCTTATGTAGTGTTTCTTGTTCCAGCATTTTTTTATCGAAATCTATAAACCCAATTTTTTTTGCTAGATTTTCATAAATTAAGCCTCCCTGTTTCGCGGTTGTTCCCTCTTCCTTGTGTGTGTCCGTTTTTTAACATTCTAAAAATCGCACGGGTTGGAATATAATCTCAAAATTACATTGAATTTAAATTAATACGTACAATAATATGTTAATGTGTTTCAACTAGCCCCTGATTCATTTTTGAAAATTCTGAATATACACCGCATGCAAATAACCCAAATTATATTAATTAATAAATAATATTAATACGTCTAACTGTCCGTTAATTATCAATACGTCCGACTGTCAATAATGTAGACGCGGCCAAACGAACTGTTTACGCTCCTTTGAACTAATTCCGGGTATAGTTATACCCAGGCGGACAAGAGATTGTAGAACTCACTCAGAGATATACTGCAGATATTTGCGGGTATAAGTTATACTACGAATTATTATACCGTTCTTTTTACTTGCATTGTAGAATCCGGCCTTAGTGTTGTGGCGTACATCATAGCCTTGAAAAGTTTATAGCAGTTTTGAACATCGTTTCGGAAAACGCTATTTTTACTCGTGAGTATCCAACGCCATATCGCCTTAAGAACATGAAATGTACACAATGATAATGTATCACGAGGCCAGTTCTTCTGTAAAACATTACGTACGCCAAGATTATTATCTCTTAAAATTACTCTCGGCTGGACCTTTCTGGGCATAATTTCTATTAAATCTGCCACTGCTACATCGTTGCATCAATGCTTCCACAAACATCCGTTCGGGGATTATGAGAATCTTCAAACTTTATCCTACAGGGCCATTCTCCCGCAAAATATGCGGTTTTTTTGACTTGGACTCCTCAAATATTTTTCTTATAACTATGGTTATTTGTGGTTCACAATCTTTATTCTTTAATTTTTTTTAGGTTTCTTGCTTTTAGTTTCATGTTATGAGTTTACTGTTTCTTTATTTTTGATTGATGTATTGATGATTCTTTGATGATTCTTATGAATTAATTTATAGGAGCATTAGTAGGCAGTTTAAAAGTTTTCACAATAGTCGATGTTTCTTTTGTCAAAGTTTGAAGGTCAACTATCCATTTCTGTAACAAAGAAGGACCACATTACAAAGTTAGTAAACAATGCCGTTTCAGATACTTTCCCGAAATTGTCAGATTGTCTATCTTGTTAAACATAGAATTTATAAGACAATAAGCACACATCTTGACATTGACAGCTGACAACTAAATATTTCTAAAGCATAAAAATAATTTAATTTTTAACATTCCCGTTGACAAATATGTTTAAAAATTCCTTCCTAGTATTCTGTTTCTGTGCTTGCTTCAACATCTTCTTTTGACTTAAATTTTGTCATTTTACATTGGACATCATTTTCTCTCATAGCTCTGTATTCACAGTTTTCTGGTAGGTTATTTAAATTACGCATATTTTATTCTATTCTCTCCCTTTCGAATGAAACCATGCGCATGACCGTTGAACTTCAAAGCCTCAATAATTAGGAATTAACGAGGCATTTAATTTAAAGACAGTAAATAACAGACGTATCATCCGGATACGTCAGATATTAACCAAGCGATCGAGCGCTGCCGAAAAATTCCGAACGCATGACGCGTAGGGTATTTAAAAATATGCGCCCCAGCCTCAAGGCGACCCTCCAATCGTCTATTTATTAATGTGCTCAGGATCTTTCCAGCGACCGGCATCAAGCCTATGGGGCGAACCCCACAAGAGCCCTTCGGTAGCCAAACAATCTTGGCGCACTTCCACACTAGTGAAAAGTACGCCATTCTCAGACCTCCCCAAACATGTTCTTTACATCTTCTCCCTAACCCGATACAGAAACTTCCGAAACCTCACCCACATACCATCCGTCCCTGCTGCCCTGTTATTCATCATCCCCACCGCTTAACTAAACTCCTCGTCTCCCTATTTCTTACACCCATCCGTCCTCCGCTCCCAATATTCATCCATGCCCTCCAGCACATTCTTCTCACTCACACTCAGCTCCGGATGACACTTTCTCACCAAGACAGCATCTCTCTCCTGAACATCCAGCAGCTGTCCATCATTATCGACGATAGGAGTTTTGCAACTCCCTTTATTTTTGACATTACATGACCCTCCACACCTTGTCATACGAGTTCACCTCGCACACACTATCAACCACTCTTTCAACCCACTCCTTCTTTTTCTCCTTGATCAGTTGCTTCAAGCTGCTCTTTCCGTCCTGTACGCAGTAAGTTGATAGTGCTCGATGTCCTCCGAAAAGAACTCCTTGCTGTCTGCCATCCCTCCCAAGCTCCTCTGATCCTCCTTCTTCGCAACTACAACTCTGTCTCACTATTCATTTGTGAAATCCCAAAGTACTCTCACCCTCCTGATACATCACCCTCAAAAACCTTTCAATCTCAGCATCGAGCATGGCGGTGCTGCCTAACCCGGTTCCAAAGGACGGCACAGCCAGTAACGGCCGCTCAAGACTGATCCGTCCTCTGAAAGTCTTCCACACGTCTCGGAACTTTTAGCCTTGCACTCACCACCATCACCGTAAATTTTATATAAAAGTGATCACTAAGCGTCTCCTCGTCCTCAACCCTCCAGCCAACGAACTCAACACCGAAGGTGATTGTCAGTGCAACCCAGCTGTGATCCCTAGTGGACCGAAGGGTTGGGGTCCCCTCTCGTTCTCGAGCTTGAATCCTTCCCTCACAACCCAGTCCAGCAGGTTCGTCCCCCTGACATCACACTCCCGACCACGCTAAGCCTTATACCTGGCGTTAAATTTCGGCACACTGCCCAATTTTCAAATTTTTCCTAATTACAGTTTGCCAGATACCGATTGCGTTCCAGGTATCTCTTTCTCCATGCCATCCCTAAAGAAAACTGGCTTCCACACATAATTCTAATAAGAAAAAGGAAGTCACATCTCACCTGCCACTAGACGGTGTGAAATCGAGCGCCTTATATTTTAAAAATTCGATTTACTGTTGTTTTATCAAGTTACTTTAATTAATTCCTTCGAAAAATGTATTTTTTAGATTTTGATTCTATAACAATGATTCTATGCTTTAAACGTGCAAGAAAGCACTTAAATTGGATACTTTAATTTCCTGCATTAAAATTAATGGGAAACTTTTGAGAACATTGTGAATTAAGATGCATATTGTACATACTTAGACAAGTTTCTTTGGTATTTTTTACATTGTTCTGATAATGTAGAAGCGTTCAATCAATCCACCTGTGAGAATGCAAGCCACTCGTGCGTGCGAAACCTCAGGAAAAAAATGCCTTTTTATGACGGCCTAAAAGCTCGAAAAACCCACTAGTTTCAAGGAATGGCCTCGAAAGTTTATATCTTTTGATTTTCTATATTGATAGGATATGAACCAATTTACTAACCAAGGTCACATACAAATTACTGAGAAAATAAGTAAAAGAGCGGCAATAATTGATAAGTACATTGGAGAATGTAACTGGTGTATGGTCAATAAATTTAATTTGAGTGAATGATGCAAAATAATGAAGAAAGCTTTCTTGTAACATGCATTTACAGACGGCGGGATGGCCGACCTGACTTTCTTGATCCAAAATCACCATGAAACCAAACACATAACAATCGCTCACAGAATTATGAAAGTCTGTACTATTACAACTGAAGTATTTTTTTAAGTTTTAAACAAATTTCCGATCAGATTACGTTACCACAAATAATTACAGAAGCTATGAGTCGATCATCGTATAGAAAAAATTGTGGAAAACATCAATTTGAGTTCACGGGTGACCATTGTAACCATAAGCTCTTTCTAATTCAATAAGGTTGTGTCCTTTTTTCAAAAATATTACTTTTGTTTTGTTATGTAGAGCTCGTGTGTTTATTTGGATGCTACGTTTTTTGCATTTTCCGTTTTCGTGTTAAAGTTTAAAAAATAATTTGCAAACGTCCTTTTCACTCGGTAACTGAAAATATAAAATTTTACATAATAAAATTATCGCAAGCTAAAATTAATTTTAAGCTTCGGAAAATACTAACTCGAGTAAAATTACTAACCTTACGGTTTCTTCCAAACAAAAAAGGTTTCCATGATTATGGCTTGAAATATTAGCCACGTACAAAAATGTTTTGCAATTTGCTGGAAAATTTTTATCTAAATTCACTGCAGGATATGAAACTCGGGTCACGAACACGAAATCACGTTAGGTCAGGAAACCCCAAAAGCAATGCCATATCCATGTCAAGTAAGCCAGCGCCGTGAATTTCGGGATCTAATTTGCTTCTAATGTATACAACATAGTCAGGAATTAAATTAGGTTTTTGCTTGCTTGTTTTATACGATTACATAAGCTTTTGTTAGTCTACGAATTAACTGCCACAAGCTGCAAGTTGCAAGACCAAGCCAAATAATAAGAAATCAATGTATACTTTATAAGTGCCTACAGTTTCGCTGCGCTTAACATCCCTCTTCACCAAACATGCTTCGGGAATGAGCCATATTATCATTTTTAGAAAACAAATTATCGGAAAAATTCAGGATGTTTTAATTTAATAATTCTTCTGGTGCCGTACGCTATCTAGCGCGTTGGCTTACACGTGTTCACTGAACATGAAGTGTGCCTTCTTCGGCTCTTCCAAATATCGTTGCGGTATTTGTGATGTTACATCAAACCCAAATGTTGCGAAAACAACGTATATAACATACGTTGTTTTCGGTCCAGTCTCCTTTTCCGATTTTACCCAAAAGTATAGTTTTTAGTAAGCTATACCTAGAACCTCGCAGAACGTGTCCTAGGTAAGATGTTTTCCTTTGCTTGACACTACAATATCCGATAGTTGTCGGGGCGTGTTTGCTCTAAAACTCCCGCATGTGAATGTGGTTCATCCCGGAAATTATAAGGAGTCGTCTCAGGATCCACATTTCCAAAACCTCAATTCTGTTCAAGGATTTAACCTTAAGTGACCTAGTTTCTGCTCCGTAAAGCAACATTGACCATATATAACGGTTAACCACTCGCAGACGGTACTTCCTGTCGTAGTAGCTAGGTGTTGAATTTAGCAAAAGTGCTTGACGCAGCAAACGTGAGCAAAACTCTGACGACATCGACCAATAGTGGCGAGATGAACACCTAACGTTCGGGCGACCTCACGTTGGAAGCACCCTTCTTCCAAGAAGGTAACAATTTTGGCCGCATCAAACTCACTTAAATTTCTTCGTGGGGACATTTCAATGCGAATATAGTTTAGTTACACACAAGATAGGAAAAGCGCAAGAAAATGTAATCAAAAACAGTACCACACTGGCTGAAAACAATGATGAGATGTTGTGCAAATGACACAAAACAAGTAGAAACTTGCTTTGGAATGAGTAGAAAGGAACCAAAAACAATTAGTACTGTACAATGGTTACGTTATTAACCAGCCTACTTGAGGAGAAAACAATTTATTCGAAAATATATAAGTCGTGCGCTAATTTTTTCCATGAATGTATAAACACAACATTTCTCTGGCCATAGCATTCCTGTACTGGCAGCTGCATGCAATGTAGGGCTTTTCGCATACCCAAGCCGTTTCTAAAGCCAAACTGAGTCTCTCCTGACTTTTCTTCACACCCCTTATAGACTATTTTGTGAATTATTTTCAGAAATGCTTTTAGCTCATGGCTCATGAGACTGCTGAGGCGGTGTTTTTCGCATGTTTTGGCGTTTAGCTTTTTAGGGCTGGCGGCAAAGGTAAAGGTTAGCCAATCATTTGGGACTTCGCCACCGTCATATGTGTAATTAAAAAGCTTACACAACCTTTTCGGATCTTTTTTCGTTTTTAGTTTTGAGTGCCTCTATAACTACTGAATCTAATATGGGTGGTCTAGAAGCTTTGTTTGTGTCATTGCTCGAGAGCAATGACACAAACGTAGCTGAGCTACAGTAGGGACGTTTTCAAACAAGTTTTTTATGTTTGCTTCCCATGTTTTGCAGATGTCTTTGTGAATCTGGTTGTTTTTAGTAATTCATGAAGCATTTGTCTTCCGGAAAGTGTTGGTTATCGCCTTTAACTTTTTTTTTGTAAAAGTGAAAGTTGTCGTGTTTTGCATGCATTTCTTCAGCTTCTGAGCCTTCTTCTGATTGCCACCTGTTTTTCGTCTCCCTAATCCTGTGGCGAATGCAACGGTGAATCATATTATATTTCTCTATATTTCCTTTTGCCAATATTCCACCCTCCATCATATCGAAGGTCTCATTGGTCATCCATTCCTTTTTGGTCTGTATCCTTTCATATCCCAGCACTCTCTCCGAATCTTTTTGTATGTTTTCTTTAAGTCTGTTCCATTGTTGTTTTATGGTCTCATCCACCATCGCATTGTTTGCGGTGGTCTTTTCCAGGTCATCCCTTAGCTCGTCCCGTACTTAGTCCCGTAGTATTGCTGAGTACATCTATATCGTATTTGTTCGTCTAGGATAGGCATGTCACCAATTTTCCCTTAAACTTGAAATCGCCTATTATCGGTGGTTATGGTCCGACCCAATGTTAGCTTCGGGGTTGGCTGCCACTCTTTTGATACTATTTATATATATACTATTTATATACGCACCATCCTGGGGCGATTTCTACGTGAATAATCTCCTTGGTGGTAGGTCATAGAATGTGTTTTTTATGGCAAGCTCTTTTGCTGCGCAAAATTCTATAATAATTTCTTCCCTCTCAATCCTATCTCCAAGGACGTATTTCCCCATCACTCCGACAACCGATCCACGTCCAACCAAATGTGTCCCTTGCTAAGATTCCCACTCCACCTCTGTGATTAACATCCGTCTCATCAGCTCCTGAATAGTCAAATGTGGCCCATTTTGTTGGCATGATCCGCTACGTTCCGATCGTGTTATTCGTCGCACCTCCTGGTAGTTTGCGAACACCTGATTGTCCTGGGGATATCCATTGTGATCTTTAATATAGTGGTTTCCTGTTACCTTCGACATCTACTTGCCGTTGACCCGTCAGTGACTCATCCTCTGTTAGGTACGATTTCTCATTCCTTGGGCAAGAAGTTGCCCTTACCCTAGCTCCTCCACCCATGGCTGCTTGAGAAGGATGGATTGCTTATTCCGGCAATTATTCGATTGCTACCCAGCAACAGTATTTTATACCATATCTGGCTATCCTCACTTAGTTTAGCCTGCAGGTCGATGCAGTTGACCGTCGTGAGGACAAGGAGCCATAAGTGAGCTGAACCTGCTATGCTGTAGAGCGCGACCGTCCTTGATGAAAGGTGCTACATCTACAACTCAACCTCACACCCTATTTAATAATTAATAACATTACTTTTGTTGTAATTTGAATTAATGATGTCATTTGCTTTAATGAAAATATTTGTAATACAGTAATGTTTGGATGATCTGAATACAAAGTTTGCAGAGCCAGTTCGGTTTATCAAAACTTCTGGATTACAGTATTCATAATAAATAAAATCTATATTTCGAACACGTTCGGGTTAGAGTTTGGCCACCGGATTTTCACATCTAATTTGCCATTTAAGAAAACATATTACATACGAGAGTTGCAGATATTTAAGTCTGGTGTATTTTAAAATAATATAAATTAATATAGGATGTGTGAAATCCAGTGCCAAACCAAAGTTATATTTTTTAACCCTGGAGTAGTCGCGGTAGGTCTAACAGACTCCGCGTACCGAACTTTCTCGGTTCTTCTCACATTTGATCCCCCACCGCTTAGCGCATCTATATGTATCTTACCGATTTGTTAGGTAGTTCGATGTTCCAAGTGTTGGTGAATGGTCGTGCAACTCGTTACCTGTCAAATGTCATCTCGAGTCTCCTAGGGTTCACGCGACTACTTGTGTTTTACTTTTTTCAAGTGATTACTGGTAAGTAAGCGTATTTTCTGCTGTGACACATCATTATAATTATTAATTTCTAGTTGAAAGTGGACTACGAAAAGGAGCAGCAAAGATTGATGCGTCCCTGGGAAGAAGTTGACCCTGATGAGACGCTAATTAATTCAGATCAAGATGAGGATGTTGTGGAATATAGATCTGAAGGAAGTGATACCGTTCAAGAAGATGACTCCTCTGACGATGACAGAAGTCCCGTTAGAACAACAGCTAAAATTTCAAGAGCTGGATTTTAATTGGGCAAAAACAATGCCACAAAATGGAACAAGCATGCTCTAAACCACGCAGTGATAACTCGATCCTGAAATATAATAAGTCAACTTCCTGGTACAAAAGGTATCGCTAAACAGGCAAAAAGTCCTTTGGGGTGCTGGAATCTCTTCATCAACGATGAAATACTCGATATCAATGTAGAGCTTACAAATTTCTACATAGCAACAAAAACTCCTCAGAATTACAAAAGGGATAGGGACTGCATTTTATCGGCAACAGATGAAATTGAAATAAAAGCCCTTATTGGTTTACTATACTTGTCAGGTTTACTGAAAATCTCCGAGTTGAGCATTGACGAGATATGAGACAGAAAAAGAACCGGAGTAGAAATGTTCTGGCTCACAATGAGTAAGCAGCGATTTCTATTTCTCTTGAAGCATTTAGGTGTTGACGATCGTACTACCAGAGAAGAGAGAAAGAAAACAGATAAACTAGCGCCGATTTGAGAAGTCTTTGACTTCTTTACATCTAATTTTCGAAACGAATGCGGATTTAGACAATATATACCTTCTAAGCCAAACAAGTATGGGGTAAACGTTTTCTCATTGGTCGATTCAAAAATGTTTTATACTTTGAGTCTTGAATTATATGTTGGACAACAACCTAGCGGTCCTTTCCAAACAAGCAATGACGCATTTCCGGAACATCAAGAAACCTCACCACTGATAATTGGTTTACCTCTGTGCCATTCGTCGAGCATTTGCTGAGAGACCATAAGCTGACTCTTGTCGGAACGATTTGGAAAAATAAAAGGGAAATACCTAAGGAGTTTGTAGAGGTCAAACATCGTCCAATAACATCAAGCCGGCTTGGATTTGGTGAACGCATCACGATAATTTCCTATGTTCCAAAAAAGGAAAGAACGTTCTCATTATTTCCAGTTTGCACAATGGCGACTCTATTGACCCCGTTTCTGGTGATAAAAACAAACCTGAGATTATAACTTCCTATAATGGAACGAAAGGAGACGGCGACCAGCTTTGTTCACTGTATGATGTTGCACGAATTACCAGACGCTGGCCCATGGTTATTTTTTTTTCATGCTGTTCAAAAGAGCATTGCAGAGAGAAACAGTCAGGTTGTCCATGTTTCTATTCACCCTGATCCGAAATCCGACTAGAAACGGAGAATATTTCTAAAGCAAATAGCACTGACGTTGATTGATAAACCTCTGCAAAGACGCTCTTATCAGAAAAATGAACCGGAAACCGTCCGTCAAACGCGACAAGATCTAGCAGGAACCTCTGAGGCTATATCCGACGTAAAAGAGATACCAGAAGGCACTCGAAAATATTGTTGGAGGTGTAAAAATAAAAATAAGCCTAGGTTCTATTGTCAGAAATGTAAATCTTTTGTTTGTTTGAAGCACGCGAAAATGTTGTTCTTTCCGTGCACAAATGCCATCATGGAAACAAATTTTCATGTTGAAGAGGTTTGATTTAATTTTCTGTTTCTTTGGGCTGTCGACAGCTCCACTTTCTTATTTTATAAATTTTAGATAGGTACAAATAAGACATTTTTATTTTATTTAGAGTATTTTGACCGAATAAAGTTTTGTTTGCTTATAACTGTGGTTTTCTTGACTATTTACTATGAAAACAAAAATAACAAACTAAAGAAAGAAATATTATGCATACGGCGTCTAACAGCCTCTGCGCGACCAGTGCTGTCAGAGCATCAGGCGCGACTACCGCAAGGTTAAAATAGAATGCCGTACTATTTATTGCATACTTAAACTATACGCAAAACAGTGTTTTCTTTCTATTCAATATAAATCTGAACCGTTTTTGTTTTATTTTCTCTATGGTTCGGATATCAAAATTCAGGCATCAGATTATGAACATAATTTCACACAAATCGGGTGTTCCGATTATAGGGGATTCGGACGATTCAAATTCACTACAGTACTAAAAGAAGCTTAACTTTAAACGGAAAATTGGCATTTTATAATAGTTCCAATTTGCAACGTTACTATACCCACTAAGCCTGATTATGTTTCGAATTTGGAAAGTTTAAAACAGTCAATATAGGAACAAAATTATAGTACATTATAGTACTTGATAGATACAAACAGAGAGATACTTGATAGGAACACTTTGAAAATAATGCTTAAAAACAAAGTTGAAACTCTATTTTCAACTGTTAATATCTTCTTGCAATTATTGATATTTTTCTCGTACTCCGCAAGTGATCCTCTATTGACCCTTAAAAGGAATGACGCCAATTTTGAATCACCCTGTATACCTTCTGAGCCAAACAAGTATGGGCTGAAAGTTTTCTAGTTGGTCGATTCAAAAATGTTTTATACTTTGAATCTTGAATTATATGTTGGGCAACAACCTGCCGGTCCTTTCCAAACAAGCAATGAGGCTATGAGTGTTGTGCGTTTGGTAGTCCCCATTTTCGGAACATCAAGAAACCTCCCCACTGATAATTGGTTTACTTCTGTGCCATTAGTCGAGCATTTGCTGAGAGACCATAAGCTGACTCTTGTCGGAACGATTCGGAAAAATAAAAGAGAAATACCTAAAGAGTTTGTAGAGGTCAAACATTGTTCAATAACATTAAACATTCGCTTGATTTTAACATTTCTGTTCATTCTTTGGCTAGCACAACTCCAGAGTTGGCTGCCATAAGTCCACACCGGCTTGTGGGCTTGTTGATAGAGCAAGAGCTTATTATACACTGACGGGCGGCAGGATTACGACCCAATAGTCAATACATTTTACGCTATTTTAAAATTAATTCTTCTTGTTTTTCTTGACGTGTGCCTTCCATCTAAGTTTAACATTCAGCGTCATGCCTAAATATTTAGCAGTATTTTTTTATGGAACAATTTGATTCTTCATATTAACTGGTTTGTATTAAACTTTCTAATTGGTAAATTCAATGTGTACAGATTTCGATTCATTCAATTTAATTCGCCTTTTTTTAGTCCAGCGCTGTATGTTATCAATGGTGGTTTGTAGTTCTTCTCTGAACTCGGTATTGTTGTCTCCAACTGCCATGATACCAGTATCATCTGCATATGTGGCAGCCATATTTTGTTCGGAAGTAGGAAGGTCACTGGTTTACAGGAGATAAAGCAAAGGTCCCAGTACACTACCTTGCGGCACACCTGCTTGTATTTTCTTTAATTCCGGGCATTCATCCTCTTGCTTTATCCGGAAATACCTTTCAGTTATGTATTACAGTAACCCCGTTGAATATTGGATAGGTAGGAACAGTTGAAGTTTGTGTCCCAACCTTCATGCCAGACCCTGTCGAAGGCTTGGGCAACGTCCAAGAATATTGTAGAACCCACTTTTTCTCTTCTAGTGTTTTCTGGATAACACTCGTTATTCGACGAACCTGGTCAATTGTGAAGTGCTGACTCCGGAACCCAAATTGATGTGGCGGGATTAGGTTTTTTCTTTCTATAATTGGTGTTTTTCTCTTTAAAAGGTGGCCTATACGATGATGCTCCGTGGGGTGGCTTGCTACACTTAGGTACCATGATAACTTCAGCATCCTTCCACAATTGGCGAACATTTTTTAGTCAAAGTGATGCGTTGGTCAGGTTAGTAAGTTTCGCTGGATCTTTCCTCGGTAGTTCCTTGAGGATCTGACTAGGGATGATTCGATACAAGTAAATACAAGTAGGTAAGTCTATTGAAGAACTCGAGTTGGATATGTCACAGCTAAAGCTCGGATTTAAAGGCAAGACAATTTGAAGAAAAAGGCGCCTATATAGGCAAGGATTAAAAAAAAAAGGCAGGCATATTGTGATATAGACAGCCTGCCTACACATAAATGTAAATTAAAGAAATATATTTACTGCGTATAATAAACAATTTTTATTAGCGCATTCTATTATATAACACATAAAATTCTACAATGAAATACTAGTAATAATTATTTAAAAAAATAGTAATAACAGTTAACTTAAGCATTGTTACTATGTAATATTTTCTCATTTATAGCTACAACTAAGTGCTTTTCTATGTTATCGGTCTTAAAGCACAACCTTCTGTCACTTAAAATAAGTTTATACATCGAAAAAGATCGTTCGACGTCAACAGATGTAAT